>NW_009258483.1:105922-107596 GCF_000687185.1 Egretta garzetta | reverse complement strand
TCCAGGTAGGGGGCTCGGGAGCGGCCCCACGGGGTGCGCGGGGGGCGTTTGCTGGGGGTTTAATTCATAGCATTGGGGTTGGGTGCGTTGGGTGCCCGTGGGAGCTCCCCAGGCCCCGCTCCCTTCTGCGGCTGGGACAGAAGGTCCCCCAGCTCTGCGCTGGTGATGGGGTTTGTGCTGCGAGGTGCGGGTCTGTCCCACAGCAGTTCTGGTGATCTCGAGGGGCTGCAATTCAGAAAAGCCACCGTCTTCTGCAGAGCGGCAGCTATCCGCGGTGTAAGTGACCGTGCCGCAGCACACGTGTGGGAAGATGCCAATGTTTGGCTGGATCCAGCTGTGACTGGAGAATTTAGCATAAACTGCATAAACGCCTAAGGTCTGTGTAACCGCGGAAATCCTGTAACCGCACTGTGCGTGCGTCTGCGCGCTCTGTTTTTATGGGACCCGTTTGCGCAGCTGTGTTAAAGTCGCGTTCTGTTGAGTGTCATGGTGTTCCTACGGCGCATCCATCGGTGTAACTGGGAGGACCCATTTGTGAGGGCGAGCATGCTCCCCGGCGCTGCAGCATCTGCGGTACCTGGTGTGTTAAGTCTTCCAGCTGAGTCACCCGTCGTGGTTGTACCCCTTGTTTTGGCCGTGCCTTGGGCAAGAACCTGACGGATTCTTTCCATTGGGTGTATGGTGCGACCTGTCTCTGTGGCTGCGCAGGTTGGGAGGGGCTGGGGCATGGTACTCCCACCCGTCGCTGAGGGCACGGTCACAAGTGGGCAGCGAGTTGTGCAGAAATAAATGTTTGCAAATAATGGGGGCGTCCCCAGTGGGGGCTCTGCTGGCCCGGTCACGCTGCAAAGCACTTCCTTTTAAACTGGCTTCTGGTCCTCACCAGGAAAAACCAAACAACCACTTCTGTGCTTTTTCATCCGTTAACTCATTCCAGTTGCCCCACGTGCCGATCTGGCCGTGTCTGGGGAGTTGGAGGTGAGCTTTTCCAGGTCACCTAGTTACTGGCTAATGCGCTTAAAGCCACCTCTTTTCCTCATGTAACTTCAGATTTGGTTTAAATAAGTTTCTTGTTTGTTATAGTCAGGCCCCGATGTGTAAAACGTGGCTCTGCGACGTCACCTCAGTTTAATCAGCTCCTGCGCTTTGTGTGGCAGCTGAAATACACCTTTTCTGCCGCTGGCTTGGGCTGAGGCGTGGATGAACTTCCACCTCTGGCTTATTTAGCAGCAAAGCTGACTTAATGGTTTGCACCTATTTGTAACTCTCCGTCCCATAATTTAGCGCTGCCTCAGATGTGGTGCTTGCTTTCTTTGTTTCTATGCTAATCGCATCATTAACGTGGTACGGCGCAGCGCAGGAGCAAGCGGTGGGAAGGAGCCTCGAACGTGCTGTGCTCCCGGAGGGGCGTCGCTCCCTGAGTGTTCGCTGCTGCTCAGGAGGAACCCGCGCTCCCTGCAGTGCAAGGAGAAGCTGGCTCTGGAGAGGTGGCCGAGCGCAGAAGCTGGCTCTGGAGAGGTGGCCGAGTGCTGCCTCACCTGCGTTGCGCTCTTCTAGAAAGCTCCTGTCGAGCGCCCTGTAACGTTCACTGCCGGTGAATGGGTACAAGGGAGGAGCTGGGCTGCAGCCCTGCCTGAAGCGCGTACAGTGCTCCGCCGGGGGCCTGGGCAGTGA
>NW_009258483.1:102601-105194 GCF_000687185.1 Egretta garzetta | reverse complement strand
CCCCTTTTCTGCCGCTGGCTTGGGCTGAGGCGTGGATGAACTTCCACCTCTGGCTTATTTAGCAGCAAAGCTGACTTAATGGTTTGCACCTATTTGTAACTCTCCGTCCCATAATTTAGCGCTGCCTCAGATGTGGTGCTTGCTTTCTTTGTTTCTATGCTAATCGCATCATTAACGTGGTACGGCGCAGCGCAGGAGCAAGCGGTGGGAAGGAGCCTCGAACGTGCTGTGCTCCCGGAGGGGCGTCGCTCCCTGAGTGTTCGCTGCTGCTCAGGAGGAACCCGCGCTCCCTGCAGTGCAAGGAGAAGCTGGCTCTGGAGAGGTGGCCGAGCGCAGAAGCTGGCTCTGGAGAGGTGGCCGAGTGCTGCCTCACCTGCGTTGCGCTCTTCTAGAAAGCTCCTGTCGAGCGCCCTGTAACGTTCACTGCCGGTGAATGGGTACAAGGGAGGAGCTGGGCTGCAGCCCTGCCTGAAGCGCGTACAGTGCTCCGCCGGGGGCCTGGGCAGTGACTCGCAGAGGCAGCTGCGTGGCCGTCCGGCTTTTCGGCCGGCGCTGTGGGAGGGGGCCTGTCCCCCTGGGTGCCTGGCAGCTCTGATGTAGCCGTGGAGCTTTTGAGGCATGGGGTATGGCAGAAACTCGCGACAGTGAGGTGTCCTTGTTGACTTCCTAAATGTGGCACCTGAGAAACAAAATTGGTGGCTCCGTTGCTGGCTCTTCATTTCCATCCTTTGTGACAGCAAGTGACGGACTTCAGCAGAGGACTTCCCTCATCTGTTTTGGGGCTTTAGTTCCTAACGGGCTGTGCTTTAAATTGCACCCGATCTAGTAAGGATTTAAGAGGGGGTGGGGGGAAAGCTCAGCACAATGACAGTGCGATCATCTCGTGAATCCCTGTGTTCATACAGGATCATCCTTCCTCTATGAAATGGATTAGGGTCTGGATTATTTTTAAATAGTCACCCCATTGACTCAGCCTCAACAAAAAGACCCGCAGTGTCCCTGGAGCCTGCTTCACTGGCTGCTAATGTGCGCCCTATGAATATGAAGTCCTGCCTGTTTTTACCACCTGTGGCGACTTTCTGAAATCCTTCTGATGGGCTTGTGCTCCCCTCTCTTGTCGATGCTTTTTCCAAGTTGCCAATGATGTTTTGAAAAGTGCCTGCGATTGCGGGGGGCGGTTGTGTCTGGGGAACTGCCAGCGCTGTCCCTTGGCTGTGCGGTATTTGCAGCACTGACGGACGCGTGCGCTCTTCTCCCTCTCTTTCTCAGGAACTCTTTGCAGAGTTTGGGACCTTGAAGAAGGCAGCTGTGCACTATGACAGATCTGGCCGCAGTCTAGGGACAGCGGACGTGCATTTTGAAAGGAAGGCAGATGCTCTGAAAGCGATGAAGCAGTACAACGGAGTCCCCTTGGACGGTGAGTCTCCCTGGCCGCCTCTGTAGTGTATTTCACTGGCTGGCCGCAGCAGCCTGCGTGCCCGTGTCCCGCACACGGACTCACGGGCTGCTCTTCCTCCAGGGCGCCCCATGAACATTCAGCTGGTCACGTCACAGATCGACACACAGAGGAGACCAGCACAGAGGTGAGATCCGTGCGGCCGCGGGAGTCGCTCTGCCCAGTCAGCACCGGGCGGGAACGTGCCTGGCGCCTCTCTGTAGGAAGCGTGGATCCGTCTCCCATTTGACAAACTTCTGCGTGCCTGCTTGGGCTAACGGGATACACTAAAATGGCTGCTTTTTAAAAATCACAGTGTAAACAGAGGTGGCATGACCAGAAACCGCGGTGGCTCAGGAGGATTTGGTGGTGGAGGAGGCAACAGGCGAGGTACTCGTGGCGGGAACAGAGGGAGAGGCAGAGGAGCTGGAAGAACTTCCAAACAGCAGCTCTCCGCAGAAGAACTAGATGCACAGCTGGATGCTTACAATGCCAGGGTAAGTGCTGCCCGGGCGCTCCCCACAGCATCTCGTTCTGGGAGCTGGCAGGAAAGAGAAAGTGTTTCCCCGGTTGTTGGGCTAGAGCAGTCTCCCTCTAAAGCCAAGCAGTGCCTTGGTCCGGCAGTTGGCTTCACTTCCCAGAACACTTTGTCAGCTACGGTTACTGGGAGCCGAGAAGCAGCCCCTGTTCCAGCTCACCGGGGCTGATGTGGGGCCGGCTTTTCCCTAGCTGGAACGTCTGTGGTGAGCAGTAGCTGCATAACAAAACCCACGGAGATAATGGGCTGCAGAGATGGAAAAACAAAAAGAAAAAAACCTCAGTGAAATAACAACATGGGGTGCTGACGGAGCAAAGGTGGCAACAGGGGTGCTGGCGTCGTTTGCTGCCTTCGGAGCTGGCTCAGGCGTCTCTGCCGCAGCCAGATTAAAATCTTGGTAGGGAAGTGACCGTGTGCGCGCAGTGACAGCGGAGTTGGTGGTTTGGGAATGGGACAGAAACGGGTGAGCGTGTGGAGGAAGTGGGATGCGCAGAATTCCAGAAGGAAGCAGCACGGGCGCGTCTGGTGGTTCGGAACAGCCGCCTCGGGCCTTGGGGACGCGTAAGCAGCGCGGGGGGAGCGCGGCAGGGCGGTTCGCAGCTGCGCCTGGGTGCACTCTG
>NW_009258483.1:102226-102520 GCF_000687185.1 Egretta garzetta | reverse complement strand
GATGGACACCAGCTAAAGCAGCGGGCGGCGGGCGCAGGGAAGGACTCCGCTCTGGCTCCACGCTCCCCGGCGGCGCTGCGGCTGCGGCTACTAATACCGAGGCTGGGATTTGTTTTACTTTTGCGTTCTGGGATAGGTTTTAAACTCCTGTAAAGGTTTTTTTTAATTCCGAAGCAGACCTGTTTTGTACCGAGTTATTTTTGGGATAAATTTTACTGGTTGCCTGTTGGGCCGAGGTGGCTTTTTCACCTTTGCCGTAATAAAATAGAACCGTGTCTAGAGCTGTGGACGCCT
>NW_009258483.1:99148-101718 GCF_000687185.1 Egretta garzetta | reverse complement strand
GGGGCGGCTCGTGCTCCCCGGAGGAGCGGGCGCTGCTCCCAGCCCTCCCCGCAGCCTTCTCTCCTTGCCTGGGCCGCGGGGGGCGGTGAGGAGGAGCGCGGGCCCTTTTTGCTTTCCAGGGCGTTGGGAGGTGCAAGCGCTCTCGTTTGTCTCAAACAGATTTTCCGTAAATAGCTTCTGGTTACGAAATGAGGCGCTTGGAAGCAACTTCCTCAGGGTCGATTTCCTTCCGTGTTAGGGTAATTAAAGAGCCCGGTTTATCCCCCTTAACGCTGTAGGCAGGGCGCATTTTAAAGCAGCAGGGGCCACGTGCATGAAGGCGGCAGTTCGGCTCCTGCGGGAGGTATCGGTTCTCCCCCTTCCTTTACAGCCCTGCTGGAAGGATCGCGACGTCTTCCCTGGCTCCGTAGGCCCTTTGCAACAAGTCTGAAAGTTGTAACTTCCTTTTCTTAAGACAAGAAGAACTCCCAGTTATGCTAAGCGGCTAAATTGTCGCCCTGAGGGTTTTGGGTCTAGTCCAGAGTGCTTTGTTGCTCTGGTTGTCCAAGCCTTCTTCCACTGTGGGTGTTCGTGTCCCATAACTGCCGAGCAGAGGCGGTTTCATTGTAGTGTTCCACTGTGGGGATGAGCGGTGATTTGTACAGGTGGGTCACGTTCTCGGTGGTGACCGTGGCTGCAGTGCCGGGGTCGCCACACGGGCGGCGGTTGCAGCCAGACTGCAGCCCGTTTACCCACGTATAGGGCTGCGAGAGTGTTTTAAAGTTCTGAAGCTGTGAGGGCGTGGAACTGTCTGCTCGTGCCTTTGGTTTTGCTCTTGATGGTTAACATCTTGGAGCTGAACGGCACTCCAGGGTTATGTCACGAACAAAAAAAAAAACCAAACCAAAAAAACCCCCTTACATCTCCAAACTGCTGAGTCCCTGAAAGGCAGCAGACCATTTCCAGAAGCCTTCATCCCCAGGGCTGTGACCCAGTGGCGGGGGTCAGGATCAGGTGAGATGAGAGTTCTCTGGGATGCTCTTACAAAGTGACTGGTGCAGCGGCATTGCCTTGATGTCCCCTCGCCTCCAGATTCCCGGGCGGTGGCAGAGGGCAGCGCTCGGCCTTGGGGAGTGTCAGTGAGTCACCAGCTCTTCCTTTGCTGCCGATATGCCCTCCTCCCCTGCCACTGCCCTAGGAACCATCCGAGCCTGGTTTATTCCTGTTCCGGCCTCCCAGGCTGTCGTTGCACGTCTGGAGCAGCAGCGCAGCTTGAGCCGGTTTAAGCAGTTCTGGCTCCCGTCCTTACAGCGTAGCAGCGTTTGTAGCTGCATAGTGAACCGGATCAGCGAACTGATCTGGCTGGAGCACAGCCCTGCAGAAACAGTTATTAACTGGATCAAATTCCAACCGAGTTTGCCGTGTGGCTGCACAAGCTTCCCCCTTGTGCTACGGGGGAAGAAGGAAGGGTGGGGACTGCTCGAATTGGCACTGCTGCATGTCCACGGCTGCGCTGTGGCCTAATGGACATCCAAAGCCAATTAGCTCATCTGAAGAGACTCTGACTAACTCCGGTTTCGCTAGTGCCATGGGATCTTGATCCTGGAGGATGAAGAAGTCACTGTTTGCCGCTGTCTGCCTGAAAACAAATAGGGTTATGTTCCTAGCAGTTTTTCTATCTGGCAGAAGGTGGGGCTCTTGCATTCACTGCTGCCTGCTCCTCCATCGTGCAGGAAAAATGCTGAGAATCCAGGAGAAACTGCTGACTTGAGGAAGTGGTGAAGGCAGCTGAGCGCGGATTCCCAGGTGGGAAACGATGCAGCCTCCTTCTGCAGCCTTCTGCGATCTGCAAGGATCTGAGAAGAGCCCAGGGCTGTTGCCCTAAACGTCTCTTCGGGGCCAAGGAGCCCACCTCCTGTAATTTGCTTTCAGGCTGAGCGTGGGCTGTGAGTCCCTTTCCCTGCTGGCCGTGGCAGAGTTCACAGTGGTCTGTGCCATCTTGCACGCCTCCCAGGAGCCGCGGAGGCACGAGCTCTACCATTCTGCAACTCAGCTGAGTCTTAAGAGCCAGAGAGCCGCCGTGCAGAGGGTGCTAAGCAGGGCGCCTGAGCATCTCCCGAGTGTCAAAAGGAGCTGTGAGGAATTTCCTTCCCAACGCCTCAGAGCAACACCTGAGGTTTGAGGTGTTGAGCTCCTGTAAGGCACCCGCACCCAGCTGCCCCTCAGCAGCGTAGTGGGAAGGCTTTTGTTGAGGAGCTGAGCCCTCTGAAGGACTGTGGTGCAGGTCCCCTCTCCTCTGCATGTCGGTGCGTGCTTGCTGCGTGTCTCGGCAGGGTGCAGGTGGGATACGCGAGTGCGGTTCTCTCCCGGCAGTTCACATGCGGTGGAGTCCCTCGGCTTCGCTTGTCTGGCAGCGTGATGGCTGGTCTTTCACATGCCTGGAAAAGCTCTGGTTTGCTAATCCTGAGCTGTAACAAACACTTTGTCTGGGGAAGCCTGAAGGGCAAGGTTGAGGCCCTCATAAAAGTTCTGATGCGATTAGGAGTCTCCTTCCTCTCTGGCAGCGTGTTTGGAGAAGTAGCCGAGGCACT
>NW_009258483.1:93848-99109 GCF_000687185.1 Egretta garzetta | reverse complement strand
GGCCGGCTGCAGCCCGGACCCCCAGCTGGGTCTCAGGGTGCCTCTCGGCCCTCGTGTCCAGCCAGGGCGACGGAGCCCGCTCCTGGGGAGCACTGCAGCCGTGGCTTTGGCACAGCCTGGTCGGAGATGTTGTTCTGACTGCTGCTCCTGGGGAGGAAGCCTGCTGGAAGAGGTGAAGTGGATTTCTCCAGGGCTTCCTCAGAGGGCTGAACCCCGGCCTGGCCTGAGCTTCTGGCTGGAACAGGGCCTCGTGGTGGTCTGAAGAGCCGTTTTCTGTCTCTGATGGGCTGCTGTCGTTTCAGAGGTCCTGTGAGGACTGGGGAGGTTCTCGATTAATCCGTGTGGCGGTGTGCGTGATTGTGGCTTTAGCTCTGGATTGCAGGATTAAGGCTAGAGGCATAGGAACGCGTGCTGGGGGTTTGGGATTGGGGTGGGTTTTTTTTTTCCCATGCCCTCTACGGCATGGTTGTTGCTAAATATCTGTTTGTGGGAGGGGTTACCCTAACGGAGCTGATGAAGATCGGGCGCTGGTGACGTGTGGGAGGAAACTGTTGCCCAGTCTGTAGGTTGGTGATCAACAAGTGGTACCTCTGTACTTGCGTGAGACCAAACTAATGCATTTCTTAACGGATCAGGGCAGGATACCTGGTCCTGGAAACTGGCTGCTATTTCAGCTGCTAGAATCAGAGCTGTTTAACACTAAGGCTGTTCCTGTGTGGAGTGCGGGGATCTTTCAGACCTGGCTCTGCTGTTGGGAGCTGCCTTGCGGCTGGTGCTGTTCACCTGGCAGCGTGGATCCTTCGCCACAGGCATGGTGCTGGCTTCGGCGGGCTCTGGCTGTTCAAGGAGATGGCTCCTGTGGTCTGTCGCTTGCAGGTGCTGACCGGGCCATTTGTTAGGTGTTTGATCTCTGCTCGGTCGGCATGTTGGAAGGTGGTGCACACCTTCCGCTAATGCTGCAGAGAGGGAGCCGGCGCCGCTGGGGACAGGCATGTGGATACTGGTGAATCGTCTGCCGTGTGTGCGTCTGTTTATTACATTCATGCTTTCAAAAAGGGCTCAGTCGCAGGGAGATTTGGAGTAAACAGAAATCAGTGACTTGGGACTTCAGTTCTTTAAAGCTCTCACTGAAAGTCTGTTGCCTCCGTTTCCCGAAAGCTACAGGTGTCTTAGGAGGAGGCATTCTTCCGCACACGGAGAGAGGACAACACATAGTGCTTGGGAGGTGAACTGTAGCCCGGAGGCGAGATGAAGGATTGCAGTAAGGGGATCAAGCAGTAAGGTGGATGCTTGAGTGTTTGCTTAGCGCTTCTGGAAGTCTTCAAGGTTGGAGGCTTTTTTGGACAGGAGCACAAAGGAAGTGACTGGGTTTGATACGGAGATACCAGGGTGAAATCTAATCGGTTGTTTGTATATGACATGAGATTAAATGGCCTTTTGAATACAAATTTCCACGCTATTCGGATATTGGAGAATGCCGTGTGGGAGGGCCAGCTGTTTGTTGTAAAGTGTAGGGGTCAGTACCAGCAGTTGTTGGGAGTGGTAAGTGCGAAGGTGCAATGGGAAAAGCTCCCCTCTGCAGACACGCTTGTGCCACGCAGTGCCAAAATCCTTGTGATAACCCCGAAGTGTCACATTGGCCCCCCACCCTTGTCTGGTGGTAAGTCTTAGTCAAGCTTTAATACCCAGAAACACCAGTTGGGTCCATTGCGAGTAATCTACGCCCCGGAGAGCCCGAGAGCTGTGCCAGCCTCTCTGGGGAAGCTCTGCCAGCCCAGGACAAGTCAGCAAGTCTGCTCTCAGGTTGGACAGCGGGCAAGGAGCGGGTCCCCACCGGGGGCCTGGCCGCAGCTCCGCCTCAGCACCAGCTCCCTCAGCTGAGAATGCTGGCGAGTGGGCTGGCCACCGGTCCTCCTCCCCCTTCCCTTTCCTCTCTCCTCGTGTATTTGCCAATCGGTCTGCTGTGGTCTCTTCTGACGGAGATGTGCAAAATTTCACTTTCTGTCTCTCATCTGTCTCCTTTGCCCTGTTCCCCAGGAAAACATTCATAATATTTATGGCTAAAAATATTAGTGGAGCCCAGGTGGCACCTCTGCTGTTCTGCTATTGCAGCCATCGCCCAGCTCGAACTGGACGTGGAGTCAGGCTGGCTCCGGCGTCTGCAGAACTTGCCTTGCATCGCCAAAGCGTGCTCTGCAAACTGTGTGTGACCAGTGTCGGTGCAGAGGCCTCTCTTCCCCCCTGGGGTGGCACATTGGGTAGAAACGGAACCATTGGACTGTGTGCTATTGTGTCCATTAGCTCAAAGACAAAAAGAGCGGTGGTTAGCGCGTTTAGGGTGAGCTGTATGAGAAGCTTCAGGTGCGTGCAGGTCACAGGTACGCCTGTATTTAAGGACATCGTGTCTGTTTGTTGTATTTGTAGCAAATGTCGTAGTTCTTGATTTATTTGGAAACTAGGTGCCAGAGCAGCAAACGCAGCTCCGCAGTCTGTTGTGAGTTGTGTGTGCTAGCGCAGAGCTCCAGGCGGGAATATTGAACAGGATGCGGGAATGCCTGGATCCATCAGCAGATCATTTGTGAAGGATTTTGCTGGTACAAAAAGCCTTTCTAAAGCTGTCACTGGAAGAGGTTTTGAGTCTTTAGGGAGTCCAAGTTGATATTTGCTGTAGGATGACCCCTAGGACAATGTGCCCTCTGGAACATCGGGAATTACTGAGGTTGTCATTGGCGTTTACCGAGGTTTTTAACGGGGTGTTGGCATCAGCTTTCACCAGCCCTCAGTGTGCAGCTGGGTGCTTCCTGGTTAGAGTCTCGGGCAGCCGAGCCAAACCCCACACATGTGTTTAATCCGTTATCTGTTTCACTGGCCGTGTGTGACACAGATCTTTGAGAAGGACGGAGCGTGCGATCAGCTGAACCGGGTGTCTCGTTCTGCTCCTCCGAGGCACCTCGTGCAGAGCAGATTGATGTGATTGAGTTACACACTGTGAGCTCCAGATTGCAGCAGAGGCTCCTCGTGGGGCAGAGGCCAGTTCTTCGCTGGAACCGTGTGTTGTAGAGAGCAGAACTGAAGAGGGTTTATTCTGGGCTCAGGTTTATTAGGAGGGAAAGCCTCACCCAGTTGTTCTTGCGGAGGAAAGCGTTTTCTCTATGGCTGTTCCAGCTCATGAGTAAAGCACCGAGGCTGAATTTTTCCTGCCCTCTGGCGTGGGCCTCCATGGGCTGAATGCGAGACCTGGCCTACTGGAGGAATCTGCAGGGGCTGCAGGGCACAGGTGCTTGGCAGGGCTGTGTCCCCTGAAGGCCCCCTGGGGACAGCCCGTGAGGGGCCCAAGCGAGAGAGGGAGCCTGCGGAGCCGCAGCGGAGCGGTTCTGGGGAGGCCTGGTTGGTGCTGCCGGGCTGCGTGGCTGGGGAGGAGCCCGCGCTGCTGGAGTAAGTACGTGCAGTTACACTTCTCCTCCCTACTTCAGTGTAACTCGCGCGTGTGAGGATGGCAGAGCAGGAGCCGACGGCGGAGCAGCTGGCCCAGATTGCAGCTGAAAATGAGGAGGATGAACACTCTGTCAACTATAAGCCACCTGCCCAGAAGAGCATCCAGGAGATCCAGGAGCTCGATAAGGATGATGAGAGCCTGCGCAAGTACAAGGAGGCACTGCTCGGTGCCGTCACTGTGACTGCAGGTGAGCCCTAGGATGTGGCTGTGCCTCGCTTGAGCCAGAGCTCCATCCGTCACCCCTGCGCCTGCCCGGGAGCTGTTCTCCTCCCAGCTCTTTGAGCTTCGTCAGGAGCACACGTGTCTGCGCTCCCCTCTGCTGATCTCTGGCCCTCGGAATAAGGCACAGGGACTGAGGGGTGGCACTCTGCCTTTAGAGGGGGGAAGTCTTGGGGAGCCTGCGGGCTGGGCCCAACATGGTGGGGAGCCCTGACCATCACCGAGGGGGATGTTGTTCTCACTGGTTTTCTCGCTCTCTCAAGAAGTGCCCTGAAAGGAAAAGGAGTTGTGTTGGTTGGTGTTAGGGACACCTGTTTAACAGCCTTTTTGCTTGTCTTTTAGATCCCAATGCTCCAAATGTGGTGGTGACCAAACTGACTTTGGTCTGCGCTACTGCTCCTGGCCCTCTGGAGCTGGACCTGACAGGTGAGCTGGGAAGGAATTCCAGCCCTTCTCTCAAAGCTGGCTTGGTGCGGAGCCTGGCAGAAGGCCCTGCAGGAGCACTGCTGGCACTGTGGGCCAGCCCTCGGTGTCAGAAATGCCCCTGCACTGGATGCAGAGCAAGGTGCCGTACTCTGAGCCTGGCGGCTGTGTCCCCCATCGCAGCAGCAGGCCTTTCTGCTTCCACTCCCTTGCCAGGGAGTTCTGTAGAGGTGTGAGCCACCGGGCGGGGGAGCCAGCTGTCCTGCAGCCTGTGCAGCGACACTAATGGCAGCTTCGAGATGGCGATAGCCTCGGAGCAAATGTCTGCAAAGGAACATTCTTGAATTAACTGCATTGCTGCGCTGCAGTGTCCTTTCACAGGGCGTCGCCTGCCCACCTAGGGCAGCGTAGCGAGGGAGGGTCCTGCCATGCAAAAACGCCCTGCATGCTGTCCAGGCAGTAAGGGTCATCCCCTGCTGCTGCCAACGCTGTCCTGATCGCCTCTTGCAACGTAAATTTGCCCCGGAGCACAATACAAAAGGACTTGGCAACACTCTCCTGTCCTGATCGCCTCTTGCAACGTAAATTTGCCCGGAGCACAATACAAAAGGACTCGGCAACACTCTCTTTTCTTTGTAGGTGACCTGGAGAGCTACAAGAAGCAAGCATTTGTGCTGAAGGAGGGTGTGGAATACCGGATAAAAATCTCCTTTAGGGTAAGAATTCAGATCTGAAAAGCAAAGAATGAGTGTGATACAGGACTGCTGCAGTCCCAGCATGGGGAGCGCCTGAGCCCCGAAAAGTGGCGTGATGGAGGAAGCTGCCTCCCGCTGTGGGTGGGGTAGGCAGCGTGGCTAGGAGGCGTCTTCTCCAGTCCTTGCTCGTCTCTCTGCAGGTTAACAGGGAGATTGTGTCAGGGTTGAAGTATATTCAGCACACGTTCCGGAAAGGCGTGAAAAGTAAGTGCTTCTCTGCGACTCGGGTGCTGCTTTGCGTGAGGGCTTCCTGCTCTTTGCGCTGCGGTGATGGGGGCTCGCCGGCTGGTGCCCCCACAGCTCGTCATGGGAGGGGACAGTCTGCAGTCGCGTCCGTGCCGCTGAGCCCATGGCGCTGTGTGAAGGCT
>NW_009258483.1:87999-92652 GCF_000687185.1 Egretta garzetta | reverse complement strand
TTGCGCTGGGGTGGTGGGGGCTCGCCGGCTGGTGCCCCCACAGCTCGTCATGGGAGGGGACAGTCTGCAGTCGCGTCCGTGCCGCTGAGCCCATGGCGCTGGGTGAAGGCTTCTGGGTCTGCTGCAGGGTGGCAGCCTGCGGTCCTGGCTCTACCTGCGCCTCTGGAGCTGGGGTGTCATCCCCGCCGGAGTGCTGACAGCGGTGCTAGCGTGGGGGGATTGCTCCCTGCGGGAGGAGCCGTTCCTGGAGTGAACGGAGCTGTTAATGGGGGCAACAGTCTTGTTCTTGCAGCTCCTCTGTGGGTTGTTGTAGCAGTAACAGACCTTTCGCTTGCTCCAGCCTTGCCCCAAGTGCAGGGGAGGCTCTTAGATGGCCTCCATACACCTCTTTTTCTCCTTCTAGTTGACAAGACCGAATACATGGTTGGGAGCTACGGCCCCCGAGCAGAGGAGTATGAGTTTCTGACCCCCATGGAAGAAGCTCCTAAGGGCATGCTGGCCCGGGGCAGCTACAACATCAAATCCAAGTTCACAGATGACGATAAGACTGACCACCTGTCCTGGGAGTGGAACCTGACCATCAAGAAGGATTGGAAGGACTAGCCCTTCCCAAGGCCAAACCCCAGAGAGCGTGAATCAGACAGTGGCTACCGTAGAAATCCCCCCCTGTACCAAAGTGCTGACATTGGAACCCTCTTACCCTTCACCCCCTGTTATAATTTGACCAGAGAGCTCAGTTTTGTAATGCGCCCCCTCCCCAGAGAATCGCTGAGTGCATTGACCGAACCGTGCTGTCTGCATCTGATCTCCAGCTGCCCGTCCCAGGGCCGTGCTGTCCCAGCGCAGAGGTGGGAGCACTTGCTCCCTCGCCAGGCCCTTTGCTGCCTCTCACCTTCCTTTGTTGGGGTAGGTGCTGAAGGGGAGAGACCCCTATGCTCTGGGTAGGATCCTGTGCTTGGCTTTCCTGTGCACAGCTCAGGGTAGCTACTGCCTCCCAGTAGCTGAAGAACTTTGATGCCAGGCAGCTATTGAATCCATTTGTTGGCTAAAATCATGTCCAGCCTGCCCCTTCCACCGGTCAGTGTCCTGGGAACACTGGCAGCTTCATTTGTGGATGTTCCCTGTAACCATGATGCCTTAATGTGTAACACGCATCCTCTAGGGAGGGGGCCCTGCCCTTGTTACACTTTTTAAATGCCACCCACCCCCCCACCCCCCGTTTGTTGGCATGGCACTCATCTTGGTCACGCCCCTCATGGGTTATTAGGAAAGATTCACAACACGCCGCTTTGCTGCTGGTCCGTTCTTCACCCGAGACGGGACATCTCCAGAGGGGAGGGTGGTGTGACGTCCTGGGTGACGCCTGGCCGCCCCTCCCTGTGTCCAGAGAGCTGGCCTGGCAGGACCCCTGGCCCTGCTGCGTAGAGGTCCGAGCTCTCTGGCAGCCTCAGCGCCTCCGAGGCATGGAGGGGGTTGCAAGGCGGGCGGGTGCGGGAGTCACCAGTGTTGCCATCACCTCACACTTCTCACTGCAGCCAAGGCAGCTGCAAAGCACTGAAATCGTAGGGCGGCACCTGCCCTCCTGGCTGTTTTGGGCTGAGGATGGACTCGGCTGTTTCTGCAGCTGCTCTCCTGATGCGATCACAAAGAGCTTGCAATGGACACGTACTCGGAAGCGGTTAATGCCTTATGTATCTGTTCTGCCTTTAAAATCTGTGCCTGGCCTGTCAGTATTTATTGCCTTGACACTCGACTCCCCCCGCGCCCGCCCCGGGCCCCCGCGGCACGCCAGCCTGACACCAGGGCTGCGTCGACACGGTGCGCGGGGCAAAGGAGCCCTCTGGGGCCCACGAACCCCTGAGGGCTGGGCAGGCACATTCCAGCCCCACAGCCCTCTTATTTGGATCCTACCACGTTGAGGTCGTGTTAGAACTGGGACCAAGTACATGTGGCTTTCTCGTAGCTACGTCTCTGCCTCTAACTCTCCCCTGCCCCGCCCCTAGAGAGATTTTTGTTAATTTGATTTGGTGCATATTGTCTGTAAATCCTAGACCCGGGTTAACAGGTTTGGAATCATCGTCTGCTTCTCCTTTTATGACAGTTAAATAAAATCTTTGAACTGACTGTCTGCTGTCCGTTCTGGTTCTGTTCTGGAACTTCCTGTCCTGGGCCTCTGGCAGGAAGTGGCAGAACTTCTGTTCCGCAGGGGGATTTCTGCAGACGCCTGGGGTGGGAGAAGACCGGAATCCCTGGGCTTGCTGAGTTGTGGAATGGGGGATCTGGGACAGTCCTTGCCAGAGGGGAGGCAAGAGGCCCCCGCTGCAGTGTTTGTCTTCAAGATCTGCCCCGTGCTGTTCACCCTGTTCTGCACGGCCCGCAGCGTGAGGGATGAGAAGGGCGTGGGGAAGTGAAAACAGCCGGTCTCTGCGGTGGCGAAGCTGGGGGGGCTCCTGCCAGCTGAGGGGCGGGGGGGGCTGAGCCTTGGCTGTGTTGTGCTTACTCCAGCTGCAAGCACAAAGTGGAATTCCTGCGCAGTCGGGAGAGCGAGGGAGGCGACTGGGGGGAGAACACGATGTGTGCCGAGAGCCTGCGGATGTGGCATGTTTGTGTTACGGGTAAGGAAAGCTCAGCCGGGAAAAGCTCTTACAGAATCTACAGCGCTGGAGAAGCTGCAGAGGAGGCGGCATGGCCCTGCTCCTGGACTAAAAGACTCAGCTGTAACCAGGAACTCTGAGTGCAAGAGGGAACCGACTGAGCTAATGGCACAGGCTCCCTTTCCTCTTGGTCCCAGGAAAGCGGCTGTGCTTCCCAGGTGCCGCGGATAAGGGAAACGGCGCAACTCGGAAACCACAAGGAAGTGCAAGGGCTGGCACGAAGCCCCCTCGGCCGTCAGGAGCCGCCTGTGCGCCCCGGGGGGCCGCCCCCCCCGCAGCCCTCCCCGCGGCACGGGGACGCGAAAGGCAGCACAAGAGCGGGAGCTCGGAGCAGGCGTCGCCCTCGATCGTGTCAGTTAGAGCGAGCCCAGATGTGCCGATAAAGTGAACAAAGGCCCTGCTTGTGCTGGCCCCCAACAGCCGCTCTGTGGGCAGCGAGCGTCGGGGCCAGATCCTGTCTGATGCAATCGCCAGCTCTTTGGCAAGTCTTTCCAAACTCTGGACGTTGGTGTTTCTGTTAGATCGTTCGGGTGATGGTGGGATGCCTGGGGAGGGGTACGCAGGACGGGGCTGCAGCAGTGAGTCACTGCCCGCGTTTTCCCCGGCCCATGGCCCCTGCTGCAGGGAAACAGGCTGGGCTCTCCCGCCTGGCAGCCGAGCACACGCATGCACGAGCAGCCCGAGGGACGCGTGGCTCCGGTCACGGCTTGGGCAGGACACGGTGGCCCAATGATTCGCGCTACTTGTGGCTTCCAAGGAAAAGCCTCAGCCCCTTCCGGGAGAGGCGCCTCACAACCCTTGCCTCGGAGCTTGCCTCAGCGCGGCCCGGGCTGCTTTTCCAGTCCGGCAGCTGCTTGTACTGCAGCGCTCGGTCTGACGCAGCAGCTGCCGCGGCGCAGCAGAACGGCCGCTCCGCCAGCGCAGCAGCTTCCCCCCGTGCCTGTCAAAGGCAGCCTGGGAGAGCCGAGGCTGTGGGAAAGGGGAGGACTTGGGAACTCACATCTTGCAGTGCACGAGAGCCCCGGTGCGGGCCTGGGGCTGCTGTGCCAGCAGCTGGTAGGGACGGACGACAAGCGACACGCTGCCCAGCCGACAGTCCCGGCAGGCATCAGCAGCAACGCGCTGCCACGGAGGGCGGGCGGTGCTCTACCTGCGCAGTGTTCCTTTGGCAGGCATTGCAGCGCAGCAGGGATATTTAAAGGGATTTAAAGAAAACAAGAGAACCGTGCCATTTGTGGGGTGCCGGAAGGCACAAGGACACCGCACTTGGTGGTGGAGGGATCTCCAGCCAGCACCAGAAATGAGAACAGGAGAGCTGCAGCACCCACAAGGCATCAGTGAGCACCAGTGGCTGCGCCAGAGCTGCAGAGCACACGCAGCGGTGGCTCAGCACCGCACCAGGCCCCACCACCTCTGCCGACGTGGAAAGACAGCTCGCCGCCACAAGCCCCAGAAACCTGCTGGCAGCGGGACGCAGCACTTCCCCTGTGCCGCTGGCTAAGCCTGCCTCTGCCCGCCTGTCAGGCGAGGGCTCTCCGGCAGGAACTGCCCCCAAGCAGGGTCTGGCCCTTTCAGCAGAGAACAACGCTGCAGAGCCCCTCCGGCGGGGCAATGAGTCGGGTTCGCTCTGGGCAACAGCTCCCATGCGCTCCCTTGCCTCTGGAGCTGGGCCGGGCAAGGTGCAGGGCGTGAACCTGGGTTCCCCACCCTGGCAGCCCAAGAGGCCCGTGCCTGCACAGCCCCAGGCAGCGGTGGCCAGGCAGTGGCTGCTGTGCACTCGCTGCTTTGCTCAATGCAGCTTCATCATCCAAAATCTCACTGGACTCTTCCTGGGCTGACAAAAGGCGTTGGTTCCGCACCCGGCCAAAGCTCCCGAGGGGACAACTGCTCCTCGCAGCACTCGCAGAGCGACCAGGTTCTCTGCAGAGAACCGGCAGGGCACGTCGCTCTGAAGGCCGCCGGTCCGGGGCGCCTGGGCCCAGCCCCTGGCAGGGGAAGC
>NW_009258483.1:80413-86482 GCF_000687185.1 Egretta garzetta | reverse complement strand
TGCTGACGCCCTGTCCTGCAGACGCCCCGTGGTGCGGGCACTGCAAAGCGCTGGCGCCCGAGTATGCGAAGGCGGCGGCGAAGCTGAAGGCGGAGGGCTCGGAGATCCGGCTGGCCAAGGTGGATGCCACGGAGGAGTCGGAGCTGGCGCAGCAGTTCGGCGTGCGTGGCTACCCCACCATCAAGTTCTTCAAGAACGGGGACAAGGCTGCGCCCAAGGAGTACACAGGTGAGCTGGGGTGCCTGGCCCCGCTGCGCAGGTGCAGAGGGCAGCGACGTGGCGATGGGTCCTTGCGCCTGGCCCCACGCTCCTGCGCGTGCTGGTGTGGCTGGACAAGGTCCACTGTGACAGTGATCCTGGGAGCAGAGCATGAGGGGGAGCAGCGCTGCAGCGGGCATGCTTGGGGTGTCGAGGAACAAGTCTGCCTTTAACAGGCTTTCTCACCTAAAGCTGGGAAAATGCCTAATATGAGCCAAACCAGATGGAATTGTTTCTGCATAGGAAAGCAAAGCAACCCAAGCTTGATTTGTTGCTGAGCTTGACTTTAGTTGAGCAATGTAGCACCCAGAATTGAAAAAAATGCTTGGGTGGTTGGGTAAAGGGGTGAACACAAGGTGTGCAAGGAAGACCAAGGCACGCAGATAAACCAAGCTGCGTAGTGCTGGACGTTGAGGGTAACATCCAGACTACTGGTTTTGAAAGGAAAAGGTGATATATCTGTATGGAAAATGTTGGCAACTTGGTGAAGTGCCATATTGCTGGTCAAAGTCTAAGAATATGCTTGGGCTAGAAGCAAGAGAAGAATGGAATCTGGGGAGCCCCTTGTACCTTGACTTAACAGTTAGGGATTGGCTTAATTGCACTAGCAGTGAAAGGAAAAGAGTTGCGTAAACGATATCTCAATTCTTCCCGCCTATCTCAAAGCTTAGGGGTTGTGTGTTCTTAAACTTAGCCGGGGGAAAAAGCAAATCAGTGCTCTTATCTCTCTGTAGCTGGCAGAGAAGCGGATGATATTGTCAGCTGGCTGAAGAAACGCACTGGCCCGGCTGCAACCACCCTGACAGATGCTGCTGCAGCAGAGACATTGGTGGATTCCAGTGAAGTGGTCGTGATTGGTTTCTTTAAGGTAGAGTTTGTGCTTCTGTTTGCAAAGCTCTTGCGTATGCCTAGGGCCTTCCCTGCTTTCTGCCCCATGGGGACCTGACAGCTGGGGAGGGCTCTCTGTAAGTTGTGAAACATTCACTGTCCTGCCTTACTCGATCTTCCAGTTCTCTGGCTGGTAAGCCCTGAGATGTTTGTGCTTCAGCTTGGTGTGTCCTGTGTGAGACACCTTTCTTTATTCTCCAGGATTTGACATCAGAGGCTGCAAAGGAGTTCTTGTTGGCAGCAGAAGCTGTGGATGACATTCCTTTTGGGATTTCCTCCAGCACTGACGTCTTCACCAAGTACCAGCTTAGCAAGGATGGCGTGGTCCTCTTCAAGAAGGTACTGGCTGGTGCAAAGCATGAGTACCATGCTTCAGTCTCCTGCTGCTGCTTTACCTTTTTTTCTTATTAGTCAGCTTGAACTGAGGACAGCCCTGGATGAAACAGCAAAAGATCCTGTGCTGTCAGTCTGGCTGTTTCCAAGCCTCAGAGCCTGGAGGGAAGAAGAGCGGAGCCTGCAGCCCCTTCGCAGGGTGGCAGAGCCCTGGGTCCCTTTGTAGGGCACAGCTGGCAGCAGAGAAGCCCACAGAGGGCAACCTCATTGGTGTCTCAGCCTGGCGCTGCCCTCCTGAAGCTGCTGGGCTTTGGGTCCAAGCTGTTGCTTCACTCAACTTTCCTGTTTCTCAGATATCTGGCTGCAGTGCTGTAATGGTCAGCCCAATCTTTAAAATATCCATGGCTGTAACCAGTGAGGCCTCTCGTGCCCCTCCCTGAACTTCGAAGGTCTTAAACAGGATGGTAGCCAAGTTCTTGATGGCTTGCCATGATGCTCTGTGTTTGATTGTAAAAGCAACTTTGCTAAGCCAAACATACTGTGGTGACGTCTGCTGCAGTCAGTGGCTCTGTCCAAGAGCTGTTCTGTCTCTCGTGCTGCTGTGGGTCCTGTGGTGTAGTGCTTCCAGCAAAGTTCCTAAGAGGATTTGCAGTTCCAGCTGACTAGGCTGGGGTGGTTGGATTATGTGCAGAGGGATGCTTGCCATCTACAGAATCAGAAATAAACTTACTGATGCCTCTTACTATTAAAATCCAAGTTACTGGGATGAAATTCTAGGCGTGAGAAGACAAGCAGAGGTTCCTTAGACTTGGTGGTACTGCACGCATGGGTGTGGTGAGACAGGACTGAAAGCTGCTTTAGGTTCAGACTTACTAAATCTGTAATCTAATTAGTCATCGGCCTGACCATTTTGACCTAAGACAGGCTAAAGAGTTGAGTGAATTCTTACTTCATTCTTTCTTTGTTCAGCTACAATAGCATATTTCATTCCGCTGCACCTCTGGATCTGTAGTTATTTTTATGGTGCTAGAAGCTTGTAGAATTGAGTTCTCAGTCAGAGGTCCCTCAGATCAGTGTGGCTGAGGGTGAAAGAAAACTATCTGGCTAACGATTTCAAAATGCCAGGGCTTTGCAGCTAGAAAAGCTGGGGTGGGTGAAGGGAGCAGTATTTTGTTCCTGGCTGACCTGCTACCTGTATCTTGCTCCTCTTCCATGTATAGCTTTCTGCTTGTGATCTTTCTGCCTGCTCCATTTGTGGCTAGTGCAAGGCTGATGGAGCGTTTGCAGGGTTTTTTAACTTTTGTTCATGTCCCTTGGCAAACGCTGAAGTCCAAATAGAGATGCTCTTCTAAAGGTGACCATCCCTTTGGGGCTGTGGGGAGTACCAGCATCAGGCTCCGAGCAGGGCGACAGAAGTGGCTAGGCTACAGCTGGGGCTACCAGCCCTGACAAGTTACTGCCCTGGGTCTTGTTCAGTTACCTGTACGCTTTCTCATGCTTAGCACTCTATAGAACGGGCTTGTGCTGATCTGATCGGATATGCTGCCCTCTAACCCTTGAGGTCTGTGAGTTAAGGTTTCCTCAGCTGCTGAAGAACTGGGGCAATGACAGGACCAGTCTTTACCAGTACAGGAATTTTCAGGCTGTTTTCCAGAAATGTTGTCAGCTTGGGTATGTCTGGAATGAAAAGCAGTTCTGCACCTGGCAGCCTCTGTCCAGTGTGTTGGAAGTGGGAGGAACCTTGGTCTGAAGGGCTGTTCCTGAGCCACTGGCAGGCTGGGCTGCAGGAGTGCTCTGCGCTGTGTGGAAGGAAGAAAGTGCGATGCCTTCCAGCCTGTGAGCGTTGCCTCCTTATTCCTGCTTTGGTGCGGTGTCATGGTAGTGCTGTGAGAGCTCCCAAATGTGTCCACCCCAAACCAAGGTGGAAATGAACACCAATGGTAACAAATACTGGGGCGTAAGAACCACCTGGTTTATTTTACCAACAATTGTGGTTTTGGACTTGGGCTCAGCTTCCTGCAGTTAAGTGGGCCTAAGCTGAGAGGGTTTGTTGGCCAGTCATTCTCGTCTTATTCTTTCTGTGAGGTGTCCAGACTTGCAAAGACCCTCGAACAACTGCTCTGAAGGCGCTAAGGCCATGTTCAATCCTTTACAAAGTTAATTTCCAATGTTAAATGTTTTGCTCAGCTTTTCAGCTGAGACTGGTATGCTTCCTCTAATGGAAGGTTATCTGAGTCCACTCTCTTGCTTCTGCCAGTAACTCGAGCATTGCCCTGCCATGGGACTGCTGTGTTATCCTGCACATCCTCTCTCTAAGCCTGATGATCCTCTACAGCTGTTCCCTTTCCAGGCTGCCAGAGAGGGTTCTGAGAATCCTGGTCAGGGATACAGGTGATGTCCCAATACAAAAAGGGATCTGGCACCTCTAGTGTGATATGCAGGCTAAACATGTGCTGCTGTCTCTAACAATAGAGACTGAAACAGCCCCCCAGAGCTGAGTAAATTACCATTTACTTGCCGTGCCTGGTGGGCGTTGCTGTCAGACGTCTTCTGTAGCGCTGTCTGGTTAAAGTGTGTGCATCTGCGCTGACGTTGCTGATTCCTGCAGAGCAGAAAGCTGCCGGTGCTCTGGTAGCTTCTCACTGCTCTGCCTAATGCCTTCTAGAGAGCTGTAAGGCAGCCTCTTGGTGAGCTGTTTCTCAAAATGTTTCAGGATCGTGCAGAACAACACCAAGAGCTGGGCTGTCTTGTTGCTGCTCACCCTCACCTTTTGCTGCTGGGGTGATTTAAAGCTTTGCTTGCTGGGAAGATGAACACCTTGATCCAGATTTTACATGAACATGTGGTGACCTTGTTGAGAGATAGAAGTCTGCTCTGAACAAGTGCAGCTGAGATCCACTGGGGCAGTGACTCTGGTGTAAATGCATCTTATTTCTTGAAAGAGATTTCTATGGGATGTGGAAGTGTTCTAATGCAAGAATATCTGGTTTTGCAGTTTGATGAAGGCCGAAACAACTTTGAAGGGGATCTCACAAAAGATAATTTACTGAACTTCATCAAGTCTAATGCATTGCCTCTGGTCATAGAGTTCACTGAACAGGTAAGTCTTCAGGTGCTTGGTAAGGCCTCTTCCCATAGCTACTGCATGAATATAACAAAGCTTAAATTGTAGGTTGTGTGGTTGTGCTCTGTTTTGGAGCTGACACTAGTTTGGGGTTGTGGAGGAGTGTGAAAAGCACCTGGGAAAGGAGGCATAAGCTTGCTGTTCAAAGCAATTCTGTGGTATTAGGGGCTCCTGTGGTGTAGTCAGAATAGCAGAATGAAGCTGGCCTTGTCACTGATTTACCTCTTTTCTGAAAATAAAGTTTATTTTCTACTCCTCAGACTGCTCCTAAAATCTTTGGAGGAGAGATCAAGACTCATATTCTGCTGTTCCTACCAAAAAGTGTGTCTGACTATCAGGAGAAGCTGGACAACTTCAAGAGTGCAGCTGGAAACTTCAAAGGGAAGGTGAGACAGATTTCTTGGATTGTGAATTAAGTGACCACCTCCCACAGAGAAGCGCAGCCCTGTCTGTATCCCCCGAGCAGCTGCAGAGGGGGACTGGAAGCTAGTGCGCTCTGCCTGTGCCTCTTGACAAAAGTGGCTGAGGCGCTGTTGAAGGAATAGCATTTAACTCCTGACTTCCCTTCTTGCGGATGTAAATCTGGCTCTGCCTTGATCACCATCAGTGTCAGGTCTGCGTGTGCTGCTTGAATGGTTGTGGCTCCAACATTTGTGCTCTGGCAGGGTGCTCTCATATTGGGCTTGGAGAAGGAAGAGGGGCCAGTTCAGCCCCTACCTGTGCAAATGCACATGTGAAGTATCGAAAGCCAAGAGGTGCTCGTCCTCACCATATTTCCTCTGACTTTTCCTCCAAAGATCCTGTTCATCTTCATAGACAGCGACCACAGTGACAACCAGAGGATTTTGGAGTTTTTTGGCCTGAAGAAAGAAGAATGCCCAGCTGTGCGTCTGATCACACTGGAGGAAGAAATGACCAAATACAAACCTGAATCTGATGACCTCACAGCAGACAAGATCAAAGAGTTCTGTAATAAGTTCCTGGAGGGCAAGATCAAGGTAACAAAGATAAATGCTGGTGGTGGTAAACCCAATGCCTAACAAAGTCTTAAAAAAAGAATGCTCCCTGTGAGGAGTTGTGCAAGTCCTCCGGAGAAAATCCTTCCAGCTAACGTACAGAATATCTTGTGGGCTTTGTGCTGAGACATGAAAGGCAAAACTACTGGGGCATGAAGACTGTAGGAAAGCAAGCTCTGTACTGGCACCTGAGTAAGGTCAGACCCTGCTCTTCCTGCTGCTTATGGTAGCTGTGCTGTGTATCCAGCTGCTCTTTCTGCCAGCAGTCTGTGGGTCGTGTGAGCTTGTGTGGCATGGTTTAAAGAGCTTTCAGCTCTGGAGGTAGCCATGTGCAGCTTACTCCAGGAGTGACCCTTTAAGTAAACTTGGGGAATGGTACCGTCAGCGATATTGTTTCCTTCCTCCAGAGCTCAACTGCAGTTCTCTCTGCACAGGAGCACTTGTCATTCC
>NW_009258483.1:74309-80350 GCF_000687185.1 Egretta garzetta | reverse complement strand
TCCTGCTTGTGCAGGGTGGGAAGGAGACTTTCTGTAAGCAGAAGAGGAAGTGACTGATTCATCTGATTGCTCACAGCCTATGACTGAGGCACTGAGGGGGGGTTGGTTAATCTTGGATTTTCCGGGATATGTCATTGCATGCATGCTCCAAGAGGCTGTGTAGCAAACCATATCTGAATTTCACTTCTTATTCCAGCCCCACCTGATGAGTCAGGATCTTCCTGAAGACTGGGACAAGCAGCCTGTCAAAGTTCTAGTTGGGAAGAACTTTGAAGAAGTTGCTTTTGATGAGAATAAGAATGTCTTTGTAGAGTTCTGTAAGTATCTTTCAACAGCTGATGCCAAGTAACTGGCATGAAAGGAGTGCCAAAATACTGCATGACTGGGATTAGGGAGAAACATCTTCGATTCTCTAAGCCACAAAGGGAGTGCCTTGGTTGTGTGAACTGTCTGGTGCGGGGCTGAGGGGGGAGTGGTGGTGGTGGTAACTTGTTAGGCTGATGGTGCTAGCTATGTGTTTCTAATTGACAGATGCCCCCTGGTGTGGTCACTGTAAGCAGCTGGCTCCTATCTGGGACAAGCTGGGAGAGACCTACAGGGACCATGAGAACATTGTCATTGCCAAGATGGATTCAACGGCCAATGAAGTAGAGGCAGTGAAAATCCACAGCTTCCCCACGCTCAAGTTCTTCCCTGCAGGCTCTGGCAGAAATGTAAGGCGGCAGCTGACGTCTATGCAGATCACATAGCGAGGGAGCACTAGAAATGCTTAGTTGCCTGCTTGAGTTCTGTTTTGGACAAGGCCTTTGGGAGGGCTCCCAATTCTGTAGGGATGGAACACATCAAGTCTAGAGGACATCCGAGACCCTTTTTGTGGGGGGCTGGGCTGTAGGAAAGTTTGGTGGGGGTGGGAAGTGGGAATGGGGAAAAGAGGGAGCATAGCAGAGGACAGTGTGCTCATCTGCAGGCTATTCTTTCCTCGCAGTGATCTCTGAAGTCTAGTGGCTGAGCTGTTTTCCTTCGTCTCATATGGGTGAAGGTGAATTTTTAAATTCCCTTTTGCTTGGCATGTTCACTGTTGCTCAGAAAGAGAATTCTCCTCCCCAGGGGTGTGGTTCTGTAGGTGCCTGTAACCATTATCTTGATGTTTTTTCCTGTGTTAGGTAATTGACTATAATGGGGAGAGGACACTAGAAGGCTTCAAAAAATTCTTGGAGAGCGGAGGTCAGGATGGGGCAGCAGCTGATGACGTGAGTAATGTCGATACGGTACTCTGGGCTTTCATTCAGAATATGGGCATAGATCTGACCTGGTGTTGTGCTTGAATCCTCGGTCAGAAATAAGATCCTGGGTGGTTATGTGGCAGGAAAAGATGTTGTCGGTGACCAAAAATGCCCACATCATAACATGTGACCTGCTCGGTTGCAGCCTGGCTGGCCATTGGCCTGTAATGGACTCCTTTTATTGAGAACACTTCAGCTGGGTGTGACATAAATGTTCTTGGGAGGCTTAAACACAAATGCATGGAAACTGTTTATCTTATAACCTCTAAATTTGCACAAGCTGTCTCTGGTTGTTGTGCGAGCTGCTGGAGTACTTGGAGGGCTTATTCCTTACTGAGAACTCCTGCTCAGCACCAGAACTTGAGGGTATGATGAACATTTCGTACGCAGTCTATCTGGTTGGAAGCTCCTTGCCTGCTGTGGTGGAGGGTGTTACAGGTGCAGGTACCAGCTTCCAGGGTTTCTAATCCTTAATGTTCCCAGTTCAGAGCTCTTGGTAGAAGTCTCTGGATGTTCTGTCAGTGCAGCAGCAGAGAATGTCTAACAGAGTGGAGGTGCTGTTCTGTGCTTGGGTTTGCATCTGCCTAATGTGCCAGAAACCAGTAGCTCTCTTTAACCTATGCAGGATCTGGAGGACCTGGAGACGGATGAAGAAACAGACCTTGAGGAAGGTGATGATGATGAGGAGCAGAAAATCCAAAAGGATGAATTGTAAAGAGAAGACTGATCTACATCACCCAAAAAAATCAGACACTAAATTGGCTGCTATTACGCAGCCCAGTGAGTCAGAAACCCATTAAGATTTAAAGCAGAAGGTGAATGACTGGAAATCCAGGGATTGGCTTTCAAAGTAACACTTTACCCTCACTTGTCTGTACACTTGACTGTTTTTTCTTTCTTTTTGCTTTTGAGAAGGGATCTGTCACTAGGTAGCCAGCCCAGCCAGCTGGGCTCATTTTTTTTTATTGTGATGTACTTTTTTTGTACACAGCTTTTGTTTGAATTATTCTCTTCTGGGTAGAAGCAGATTGTGGAGTGGTAGCACGAGTTCAGTGGTCCAGCATTTTGGAGCCTTGCCACTAACATCTTCCAAGAAAGCTTTTTTCCTTTTTTTTCTTTTAAAACTAAAGCCCATAGTTGATTTCTGTACCTGGCAGGGTCCTTAATGGCCTCAGCTGTTCTTCCCTGGAATCGGCCTTGGGTATATGTAGGGGAAGAGGCAGTAGCCTGATGGCATCATTCTGGTGTGAGGTGTACATGGAGGTGCTTCTCTTCATGCTGGCCAGATATTTCCTTTCCCCTCTGCTTTAAGATGCTTGGAGATGACTTTTCCAAACACCTGGAAGGGTGGAATACTGTGTGCACTGGCTGTGGCAGGCTCTGAGGGTGGGGGTGATCACTGGCTCACCAGCTGAGATGAGACCTAGCTGTGTTGCCATCCTCTTGATCAAAGGCAAGACTGTTCTGCAATCACTTTCCATGCATTATTTTGAATGGGTTGACCAGGCAGGTGGGTGGTGTGGGAGGGCCTGATAAAATCGATCAAACAGGACATTGGCAATTACTGGGTTTTGGGGAGGAACTTGAACAGGGGAGTGCCTCAGAGGCCTGAGCTGCATCAGGCTGGTTCTTAGCATTCCGCTACAATAACATTGGAACTGAATTTGTTGGCCAAATAAAGTTGAGATTTTAATACTATTATGGCTCTTTGTCTCTGTCAGAATACAGGTTGAATATATTTGAACCTGACCCGAGAGGGGGTCAGAGGTGTAGGGTGATTCTTGAGGGACTCTGAGGGGGCTGTGTGTTTGTCAGCTCTCAAGCTTTCACTAAATACTACATTTTTGGGAAAAACTTCCAGTTTTGCAAGTGGCTTCTGGCACCTTAACCTGAAGAAATTTGTACTGCATACTCTATAAAAGAAAATAACATCAAGATGACCATGTCATGTCCAGATTAAATCAGCTTGTGCAGGCAGGCAACTAACTGCTCTATGAGCAGTGAGGGGGCACTGTCTCTGAGAAGAAGTGGCTCTGCTTGCCAGCTGGCCTGAGGTGAGGAGACCTCATTGCTCTTGAGCAGTTAACCAAGGAATTTGCCTACAGGGAACCTGGGGCTGCCTGTAGTCAGGCTCACATGATCCAGTGAGCTACATTGCTATTTCCAAACCAGTCACTTACTGCTGAAAATATTTTTGTAAGAAAATATGCTATAAATGTCACATGCGAGGGCATGGTGAAGCTAGAGGGCAGCTCAGGAGGCTGTTGGTGCCTGTCACTGAAGGCCGTGCACTGGGGTGGTAGAGCAAGCGTTGTACAAAGCTCATCTGCAGCTCCAGCCTCCTCCTGTGGTTCCTCTGGGAACAGGGCCCCTGCTGAGTCCTGGCGTGGTGTGCACAAACCTTTGGCGCAGCAGCACCGGGGCTGGGGCTGAACAGGCAATTGCTGACTCTGGGATCAGAAAACAGGGTTTGCTACTGCCTGTTCTGTCAGTAACCAGCTGTGTTTGTGGCTGTTACCTGCAGTTATTTGGAGAAGGATCTCTGAAGATGCTTCCCTCCAGGGCTGCGACCTTGCATGTCTGAAGGCCAGCAGGGGAATTGTTCTTCGTGTAGCCCAGCTGCCGCTGCCATAGCCCACCAGAGCAGGCAGCACGAGTGGCCAGTGCCAGCAGTAAGAAAGCTGCCTTGTGTTTTGGGGTGGGGAGGAAGAGAGCACTGCTAGGAAGGAGTTCTGCTGGACGGTGCTGGTTAGGACTTGGCTCAGAAAGGTCCCTTTGTGAGGCCAGCTGAAGCGTAAGCAAGGCTGAGCTCTGCAGGGGCTCTCATCTGTTTATGGTCTGAGACCTGCCTTGCTCAGCTCAGAGGAGGGGGACTTTTCTCATGCACCAGGGCTGCTCTTGGCAGAGCAGGACTCCGTCGGAGTCATCTTGTGTACACAGCTAATTGCTGTTCCAAGAAAGTGGGCTAAAAGCGTTCTGTCTCCACAGCAGATAGCTCAGCCTGCTCTTGCACGGTGTTCTGTCTGATGTACCGCTGAGCGGAGATGCTCAGCAAAAAGATCGATGTGTTTGCCAGAAGATGAATGAGCGCAGCAGGCAGTTCTCGGGTGCACGGCTGACCGAGCTGTCAGCCTCGCTGCTGGCAGGGGTTCAGGACAAGGGTGCGCTGCAGAAGGGATGAAAGCTCTGTGATTCCTAACACAGGACAGGGATTTTTCCTGATGCACTGCAGGGGAATTCATTGTCCTGCTTGGACAATCCCCATCTGCACAGAACAGCGCAACATGCTCGTGTATCTGAAATGGCCAAACTTTGATGGGAAAAAGGATGGAGGATCAGTTGTTGCTTGAACCCCTGGCAGAAAGATCCATCTGTGGTAAATGGTCCATTTTGGGTCTTTGAGAGCTACAGCTGGAGAGTAACGAGTGCAGGAATTGTCTGGTGGTGGTGCTATTCTTCAGCTGTTCCGAGGCTGTTCTGTGGAAGCCTGCCCTTAAGTAGCAGCTCGTTCTGAGTTTGAAGTAGGACATTGAGCATGAGGGACGGGCATTGTAGGCTTCTGGTTCTGCACCTGCATCAGGAGCACCAGCAGCACCTCTGTCCTCCCAAGGGCACTGATAATCTCCAGTGCTGGTGGTGTTCTCCACGCTTAGCTGTACGCAGTCGTGCTGGGCAGCACAGCTCCTGCTGCTCCTTTCAAGTCGTCTGATGCAACTGCAGGAGAGTGACTTAGCTCTGAATGTATTTGGCACCGCAGCTGTGACACGCCTGCACTGCGCTGGCTGGCCGGTACGCGAGCGGCTGGTTCCCCTCGCTGGGCGATGGCGCTTGTGTCCCTTCCCTGGCGCGCGCGGGTGCGTGTGTGGGCTTGCTGCTGGGAAGTTCTGTTGTCAGGCCCTTGGACTCCTCTGGAGGGCCATCCATGCAAAAGCAATAGTAGGTTTGACCCCTTGGATGGGCACATCAACAGGTGGGTGGTAAGATGAGACACCAACTTCTGCCCAAAAGTGGGAGGCCGCGGGCCTGGGCGGCTCGATTACAAAGTATCATGGCAAATAGCATGAGCTGCACGTCCTCAAAATAGCCCGCAGGAGCCTATATAACGCCATGCCCCTGGAGAACCACCAGTCCTGGGCCAAGGGCCTGCTGGGGAACTGCGGGTGCCCAGCGCCATCTCCTGCATGCGGCACGGGAGCGTAGGGAGAGCCCAGCGGCCGCCACTTCCCTGCCAGCGAGGGGGACTCGAACCCACCGGGGACACGGACACGGGCGCAGAGGGAGCGCAGCGGTGCGGGTGCCATCGCGCCTCCATAGCGAGGAGGGAGGTGACGGGCAGAAGAGGAGCAAGCGGTGCTCCGAGGCCAGTGAGCGGCAGGGCCGAGCACTGAGCAACTCCAGGGGCTCCCACAGCCCCCCATGCCTCTGCTCCTCCTCTTCCTCCGCAGTGTCTGAAGGCTGTGAGCAGCATGAAGGACTATTACACAGTCTCAATGCCCCGGTACAGTCGGTACGCTCAGAGACTGAGAGCCGCACGCACTGTGCGCTTCCCCAATGACGTCGTCTTTCAGGACCACATCAGGCAGGGGGACCTGGAGCAGGTGGGCAGATTCATACGTGCCAGGAAGGTGACGCTGGACACCATCTACCCTTCTGGTGAGTGCTGCCGGGGCTGGCAGAGCTGGAATCTAGGCAGCGGCACAGCTCAGCCGGGCTGCGAGGGAGGTGAGAGCGAGCCGTGGCAGCCCAAGCTAGGACGTG
>NW_009258483.1:73164-74122 GCF_000687185.1 Egretta garzetta | reverse complement strand
GTCCATTTCTCACAAACGCTGTCCGTTCTTGCCCGTGTAGATCTGTGGACTTGCGGCGTTTATGTTTGGGGGGAAGGCATTGTGTTATGTTTGCACCCAGCCTCGCTAGCAACTGTTAACAGATGCCTTGATCCGCAGTGGCTGGTGCAGAGCCCCGGTTTGCCCCTTTCTTGTGCTTGGCTTCAGCTTCTGCTGTCACATGGCCACGGAGATGGGGTCTCAGATGACCCCAGGCTTCCTCCTGTCTAAACTGATTGCTTCACTGCCTGCTCTTTAAGGAGCTTCCAAAACTTGGACAGAGCAGGGCCCTGGAGACACTCATCTCATGTCCCCACGTGAGTCCTGGCTGGGACTCAGGGCAGGCCACTGGCCAGGAGCTCTGCAGGAGAGGGCAGCTCCTCCTCCCTTAGCCTGTCCTGCCTGGCTGAGTGGGGAGGTGGCCGCTACACCATCCTGGAGAGGGTATTTATGCTGTAGAAGGGGAACAGAAACCTGTGGCAGCTCCTCTTGCTTCCTTGGTCTTTGTTTCTTCCCCCAAAAACTCATTTCCCCAATAACGAGTGTTTGCTGGCACCCCTCTTTCCTGGGCTGTGGACAACTCACACTTGTAAGCTCAGCATTTAGAGACTCCTCCCCCAGTCCAGGGCTAACAAATCCTTTCCTTCTAGGCATGGCAGCCCTCCATGAAGCTGTGCTTACTGGAAACCTGGACTGCGTCAAGCTCCTGGTTAAATATGGTGCTGACATCCACCAGAAAGATGAGAATGGGTGGACGCCCCTGCACATGGCCTGCAGCGACGGCTATGCTGACATAGCCAGGTGAGGAGCTCCTCGCCTGGGCGCTGATGGGACACCCCGGCGCCGCAGAGCCCCCAGATCCACAGCCGACAGCGACGGGGCTGGGCTGGGCACCGGGCGCCTCCTCCCCGGAGGGTAACCCGTGGCACACACGGGATGG
>NW_009258483.1:70603-71997 GCF_000687185.1 Egretta garzetta | reverse complement strand
CGACCCCAACCCTCAAGGGTGGGGGGGGCGGGGGCCCCCCAGCCCCGGCTCCTGCCGGAGGGGACGGCCAGCCCCAGGGAGCCTGCGCGGGCTGGGAGGGGGCTGCGACGTGGCCTCTGCCGCCAAAGTTTCTCCTGTCACCCCTGCAGCATTTAAACCTGTCGACCTGGGTGATCTGAAGAGGAGGAACACACAGGATGCAAAGAAGTCCTAAGGCGGGTCCTCCCTGTGGGTCGGCTGGTCTCCTAAGGTCCTCAAGCAGATTTAATTTGAGATTTTGTGTTGATTTCCTCCTCTGGTCTGTACTCCCAAAAGCCTGCGGGAGAGCCAGTCAGCTTTGGGGCTGGCTCTGAAGCTACCTGAAATCAAAGATGCTCAGGGGCTCACTGAGGATGCCCAGCGCCTGTTGCAAAGAATTCCAGCACCCCACTCGTAGCTTTCTCTGGCCTCAAGCTGTCCTTCCCCACTTCATGCTGGGCTCACAGATCTCCCATTCTCCTTCCATCTCTGCCCCTGGCGCATTGAGTATGTGGGCTCCCTGGGCTCTGGTGCGCGGCAGGGCAGAGCAGAGCGGCTGTGTTGTCGGTAGAGGCAGCGCTGGTTCTCTGTGCCCTTCTGTGCACCAAGGATCCACGGCTGCTGGGGTGGGCCAGGGAGAGAGGGAAGGAGGGTGGGCTCTGTCCCCGTGCCTCGGGACAGACAGGCAGCCCCAGTTCAACACCCTTCGTGCAGCTGACTGCTGGGCCGGTCACACTGGCTGTTCCTTGCTCCCTTGTGGGAGGGCTTAATTTGTACCTGGGCTGCTGCTGCCTGGGACTCACAGTGCTGCCAGAGCTCGTGGGTCCTTGTCCGAGGCTGGATTTTCCTTGTGCTTAGATTGGGCCAGAGCCCTGTGGTGCTGGAGATGGAGCTGCTCCCCTCTCCCTACGGATGGAGGGAGATGGGGTGTCAGCACTGGCCCCAGCCCCAGGCACCTGAGAGGTGCTCAGAGCGGGGTGCTGGGCCACATTTGCCCCCCACCCCGGCCTCAGTGCTCTGGCAGCTCCATGGGAGGTGGCAGCAGTAGGGGGCGGCTGGTGCTGACTGTAGAAAGAAGCTGGTTGGCATCCTTGCCTGAGCAGCACCGTGCTGTTCTATACTAACACCATTTCCCAGACGTGACCCTTGGAAGAGATCTGGCCTCCACAGCTGGCAGAAATGTCACGGCGTGGGGGCTGCCATAGTCAGTGTAACTCGCCCTGGGGGGGCTTTCCTGGGACCCTCACTCCTGGTAAGGCTCGGGTGGTTTCTGCATCATCGCCTCTGAGCGAGGGAGAGCAACTGTGCCATCCTCGCCCACCTGAGCAGAGCAGCCGGGCTGGCCGCGTCTCCATGCCCCTGGAAGGCCATGGGTC
>NW_009258483.1:69341-70550 GCF_000687185.1 Egretta garzetta | reverse complement strand
GCCCGCCGCCAGCGGTCGTCGGGGGGGGTGGGGGGGGAGTTGTGGCTGCATTTGCCTTTCCTTTGTCGAGCAATACTGTTCCCTTTTTTTTTTTTTCTGTTGTCTGTCACTTGAGGAGTGTTGTAAATAAAACCTGGTGTCCTTTTGGGTCTGCCTCCGTGTGACGCTGCCCGCCACGGTCCCTGCTCCGGGGCTGCCTTGGCCGGGCACAGGCCCGATCCCTCTGCTCTTCGCCACAGCGTTTGTGCCAGCGGTGGAGCAGCGTGCGGGGTGCTGCCCGGCTGCTCCTGGCGTGCCGTGCCCAGCGCGGTGCTGCAAAGGTGGGAAGAGGGCTGTGTCAGCCGTGGCGGCCCGGGGGGCTGTTCCTGCCCGTGCTGCTGTGTCGGTGCGGGACTGTGTGCGCCTGCGGCCTTGCTGGGGCAGGGCCCTTGTTCTTCCCTTTTTTAGACTTCTAAAACATTCCTGTTTTGTGGGAGAAGCCCTGTGTTTTCCATTTTAGACTTCAGCACTGGTAATAAAGGCCAGGGCTTTCCTCGCCTTTTCAGGCCGGACCAAGTCCTAAGGAGAAGTAACGCAGAGAGCAGAAGCCGCCTCTTATTTCTTTTTATTTTTTTTCCAGAAGGGATCTTGCCCTTGCATTTGCTCTGGGCTTTTAATTTCACCGCAAGCATGTGCAGCCTGGCGCTGCATGCCGGTAGCACAATGCCCTTGGGCTCTGGCAGCCCTCCTGTGAGCCAGCATCCTAGGAGCTGTCGCTGGACCAAAGATTTAAATGTTGTGACTATTAATACACTCGGATCCTCTTCCCTCCCCTCCTTTACTGGCATTTAAACTATACTTAGCATTGCCAGAATTTCTCCTCCAGTGCATCTCTTTACCGTTAGCCATGACCCTGTTTACCTCCCATCACCAAGACATTTCAGGGCGCTCACGTGCTGGGGTGTGCTGCCCACTTCTGGCACAGCGGGACGGTGCCTCAGCCCCTGCGCCCGCTCCCTCGCCCCGGTGCTGCCCAGCCCTGCTTCACCGCAGCCCTCGAGGGAGCAGGGGCAAGAGGTGACAGTTGTCGCTGTCACGGCCCTTCTCCTTTCACCTTTCCTGCAGGACAGGCCCCGTGCTGGGCCCCATATCCCGGGAGCACAGAGCCGAGCGGGGCTGCCCTGGCTGGAAGCCCTGGGCGCATCTGGAGCTGTGCGTCCGGGGTCCGTG
>NW_009258483.1:67329-67663 GCF_000687185.1 Egretta garzetta | reverse complement strand
GGCCATTACCACAGGGTCACCCCATGGGCTTGGGCTGGCTTGGGGTCCCCGTCATGGTGTGGCAGATGCAGGGCACTGGTGCTGCATGTCACCCTGCCCGGGCAGGGTCTGGGGGCGCCCGCACCCTTGGTGCTGTGGGGCCAGCCTGGTCCCGGTGGGGCATCGCGGTACCGCGGGGCGACAGTGGGGTGTTGCCATGGCAACGCTGCAGCAACAGGCACAGGACCCGGCGCCACTTGATGACCATATTTACCTTCCCAGAAACCGCTCCGTGCTCCAGCAATTTGCCTCAATTAGGCTTGTTACCGCGTCAGGAGGCTGCAGTGACGGCAGC
>NW_009258483.1:66785-67081 GCF_000687185.1 Egretta garzetta | reverse complement strand
GGTGGAGGGCGGGGGGCGGGGGGGGGGTGCTCCTGCAAGGGAGCAGGGCCGCAGGCCAGAGAAATCAGGCTGTTTACCTATAAAAATCAAACTCGGCGAGGGTTTGTTTTCCCTGTGACTCGGATACGGTGCTTATCATTAGATTAAATGGTGGGAGGGAGAGAGGTATGTGTTGTATCATTGAATTAAGCGGTGGGAAGAGGGGACGGCAGCGGGCAGAATCTACTTAGAAGACCAATTTGTGGCGCTCAGTTCCCTTGATAAAGTGGGAGTTTTCCTGCGAGCGCTGTGCCCCG
>NW_009258483.1:65933-66145 GCF_000687185.1 Egretta garzetta | reverse complement strand
CCCCTGGGGGTGCGGGCCCCAGCCAGCCTGCGGGCAGGGTGCTGGGACACAGCAAGGGGCTCTGCGGGGGACAGGGGGTCGTGGGGCCATGGGGCAGTGCTGGGGGCTGCCAGGGGCACAGGCCATTACCACAGGGACACCCCATGGGCTTGGGCTGGCTTGGGGTCCCCGTCATGGTGTGGCAGATGCAGGGCGCTGGTGCTGCATGTCAC
>NW_009258483.1:64308-64557 GCF_000687185.1 Egretta garzetta | reverse complement strand
TGCAGCCCATCCCTACCGGGGGGCCAGCTCCCCCTCCATGGCTGCGGCCATCACCCGTGGGTGCTCAGGGGCGCAGTCTGGGCCACGGTGCCCCCAGTCCCCACCCCCTGCACGCCCGTTCCGGACAGAAAGGCGCACGCAGAAGTGGCCCTGCAGCCCAGCATGGGCCCACACCTATTTACAGTCACGACAGATAAATTACAGCACTGCGCAAAGGGTCTCGAAGGCGCACAAGGGCAGCACCACAGG
>NW_009258483.1:61431-62041 GCF_000687185.1 Egretta garzetta | reverse complement strand
CGTTGCGGGCGCTGGGCGCGTGGCTGTAGGTTTGCTTGTTCTCCTCTGCCAGGTCCTTGCCCAGCTTCCAGCGCTGCCATCGCTTCAGCAGCTCTGCCTGCACCTGTGAGGAGCTGCTGTCAGCGCGGCCCCGTGTCTGCCAGCAGCCCGTGCCCCCCTGGCTGCCTGCGCCCACCCCCTCCCGCTCACCTCCTTGTTGACGAAGCAGTAGAGAATGGCCACCAGCATCCCCTGGGCGGAGGGAGGAGACACGTGAGAGGTGTGCAGCCAGACCCCAACCCCAACCCTGGTCTGGTCCCTCCCAAGTCGGATGGTCCCTGCAGAGGGCCTGTCCTGTGTGGGGCTGGGCCCACCTGGAATGAGCTCAGGAAAAGGTCGAAGAAGAGCTTGACGTAGCGCAGGGTGCCCTGGGCATGCTCATCTGTGATGAAGGCGAAGACCACCTCGTGGATGCCCAGCAGCGGGATCAGCGTCAGCGTGGACTTGGCCAGCCCGCGTGGAGGGGGGATGTCAGCGCCGGGGTGGGCACAGGCTCCAGCATGTGCACCAGGGGCGTGCGGGGCCGGGGCTGTGCCCGCCACCCCCCTGAACTTGTAGTCGGGGTAGCGCA
>NW_009258483.1:59781-60141 GCF_000687185.1 Egretta garzetta | reverse complement strand
GCACTGTGCACCCGGTGCCCGGGCCTGAGCGCCTGGGGCTGCAGCCGCACGCGTGCTCACACGCACGGAGACACGCATGCACACACATGTGCACACGCATGCACGCACACATGCACATACACACACATATACACGTGCACACGCATGTACACACGTGCATGCCCGCCCGGCCGTTACCTTTCTGGTACCAGGGCAGGAACCAGGGGCAGGGGACGCTGGCGGTGCTGTTGGGCAGCGTGTCGGGCCAGCAGGAGAACTTGTCGAAGGTGCGGTTACAGACGAGCTCTGCGGAGGGGGGGACACATGGCAGTGCCCTCAGCCCCACCCGTGCAGGGCGCCAGCCCCCACGCCCGCCCCCCG
>NW_009258483.1:55936-56758 GCF_000687185.1 Egretta garzetta | reverse complement strand
ACCCAGCTCCGCGTCACCCCCTCCCCTCACCCTGCTGTGCCCAACCGGCTCCCAGTGCCACGTTCCCCTGCCCTGGCACCTTGCCCTCAGCTGGGCCAAGCTTTGGGGGACCCTCCACCATGCTGGGCCACGGGCACCAGCTGGAGGGTGCCCGGCATGCAAGCGCGTGCATCTGCTGGGGCTGTGGCACACCACAGTGGGCACACGAGGGACTTTTGCCCCACGCTGGCGTTGGGCAACGCGGTGTGTCCCTGTGTCATGGCTCTGCGGCTGCTGACCCCCATGGAGGCCGGGCTGCAAACACCAGCGCTGTTCCGCTGGCAAAGGAGACCTCACGCCCGCAACAGGAGAGGAGGAAAGAGGAACCTGACGGCAGCACCCACGCAGGGAAGGCAGCAATGCCAGAAGCCCCAGTGGTGAGGGGCTGGAGGTGTCAGACGCAGGCACCATCACCTACCCTTGGGGTGGGGGGAGCGGGGCGGTCACTGGTGCCCACACTGGTGTGCTGAGCCCTTCCTGAGCCACCGGTGCCAACCCCTGCAGCAGTGGGGGCAGAGCAAGGACCTCTCAACCCCTCGACCAGCTTCTCTGCAGCCCCTTGCTTTTCCTGTCCCGGCTGCTGCTGGCCCTGGGCTGCTGTCAGGTGGGGAGGCCGGGGCTCCCAGCCTGGGGAGGAGCCGGGGCAAGCCGAGTACCAGGGCGCACTGTGCTGCCAGACTGCTGCCACCGCTGTGGCATCGCACCAAGCTGTAGGGAATGGATGGGGAAAGGCTTATGTCGGGATTTTGCCCCCCCACCCGGGGGGTATGCAGCCCCCAAGCT
>NW_009258483.1:54222-55599 GCF_000687185.1 Egretta garzetta | reverse complement strand
AGGGCTCGCTGGGCTTTGAGCTCAGAGCTACAAGCCAGCGCGGCAGGGGCTTCGGCACTTGGCAGGGAAGGGGACGGTGCAGGGCCAGAGCTGATGCAATGCCAGCGCGAGCCTGGCCCTGCAGATGCTGCCCCGCTTTCCACCCAGGACCACGGCAAGCAGGGCAAGTGGTGGGGGAAGACGCCCGCAGTGGGGAGGCCCGGGAGGTCTGGCCCGCACCCTGCACCGTCCCTGGCCCCGGTATGGGGGTGCCTCCTGCCCCCCACCTGCGGCGCACAACTGCTCCAGTCCTCCCCTGGGAAGCGAGCGCAGGGAACGTGGGCAGTGGAGGAACAGCTGAGCTGCCTGGAGCAGCCCTTGCGCTGCGAGAACGCAGCTCGTTTGCACAGAGCGACATGATTGTGGAAACACCGAGCAGCAGCACACGGAGAGCGCCGACGTCACCAGGCACCAACAATGTCGGATTCTGTGCCACTTTGGACCAAGAAAACCTAAACCAACCCTGACAGCGTTTTCGTCAACAGCAACACAGGGTGCACACAAACGGCGCTCGCCCCTGCGCTGTCAGGACGAACGCTCTGCATCACCGCCACGACTGCCCCGCTACTGAAAGGGACGGTCAAGGGCATCTTCCCCAGCTGCCCCGTAGCAGGGAGGGAGTGTGGGCTGCAAGCGCGGCAGGGCAGCCAGGCAGCGGGCGAATAACCTTGCTGCCCGGCAGGCTCTGGCGAGGGGATGCTGAGCCACACAGCACCTTGGTCCTGGCTCGGGGCAACGGGTTGCTCTTGTTCATCACATTGCATGAAAACCCATGGAATACAGAAGGGCGGCATGAGAGGCAGCGTGACACGTGTGGTTAGCGTGTCACAGGGGAAGCACAGGGCTGGGAAAAGCCTAGGAAAAGGTCAGTGCAGACGGGCGTGTGTGCACGCACGCCTGCGCTGGGAGCTCAGCACCGGCTGCCCCAGAGCAGCTCGTGTCACAAATGAACGCCATGCTCATCCCGGAGCTCTGGACAACCCCCAGTACCTTGCCAAGGACCGAGCTCAACCCCTGCCGAGGTGCCGATGTGCAAGTGGCGTTGCACACAGCAGCCCGTCCTGGAAGGGGACCTGGCTGGGTTCATCTCCCCTGCATCCAGCTGGCCCAGACCCTGCCTCAGCGCCTGCTCTCAGCCCTGCACGACCGATCAGGGCTTGTGGTCACATTTTTTCATTAACTATTTTTAATCCACATTTTGCCTCTTCTCCATTCAGCCTTTTTTCCCCAGTCCAGGCAACAGAACATGAAAAAATCTGCACCGCAGCATGTGGAAAGGAGCAGGGATTGGTGGAAAGGATGGGAGCTGGCAGCTGGGGCTGCACTAACATGCCGAGG
>NW_009258483.1:53511-54028 GCF_000687185.1 Egretta garzetta | reverse complement strand
CCCCCCCCCCCCCCCCCCCACCCCAGCTCGAGGGGAGCTGGGCTGACACCACCGTGCCCTGTTCCCCCTTGCCACCCCGCGAGAGCTGCTGGGCTGGGAAGCGCAGCGCCAGGCAGAGGTGATCTTGGCAGCTGCTTTGGAGATGCGCTTGCAACCACGAGGGCGGCAAGGTCACATACCCAACATGTCCTGGTTAAACAAAGCCATTTACCAACACCGTGTTGACACAGCAGAGCTCGGGACAGAGTCACAAAGGGCACTCGCAATGGGCCCCTGCAACACCCGGAGAGCTTGGGAAGGGTGGAAAAGTATCCCCTGTTTCTGCCCCTCGGCAAGAAAGCCCCAGGCACTGCTGTGCCCATGGCAGGGAGACCCATTGGGCACCACCCTGGTGAGGGGCTTCTCAGGGAGATGCTTCCAGCGTGCCAGAGCCCGGCTGGTATCGCTCACCTGGGGCTCACAACAGCCAGGGCAGCACCCAGGGCTGCCGAAACGGCAGAGCCCCCTCCCAGGGCTG
>NW_009258483.1:51488-51828 GCF_000687185.1 Egretta garzetta | reverse complement strand
GCCAGGGTAGCTGGGGGCACAAGCTGCCACAGCCCAGCAGCCCCCAGCCCCTCGCGAGGAAAGAGGGCTTGGCCCACAGCTCTCACACGGGGCCAGGCGCAGGAACAAAGCGGCAATGCCAGCCAGCATCATTAGACTTCGTTAAGGTGACGAGCTTTCACTTCTCTGCTGTCCCAGGCTGGCTCTGTTCCACCTGCTGGAGCCCAATTAGCATCACATCCAGGAGGCAGCTCCCGGGAAGAGGCAGAGGTGGCTGGCTCTGGCTGAGACCGGGCACAGCTCGGAGCAGCGCTGGCCCAGGGGAGCGGGGCCCGCAGCTCCCATTGCATGGGGCCCGGAG
>NW_009258483.1:49798-51229 GCF_000687185.1 Egretta garzetta | reverse complement strand
GCCGGGGAGAGGGGCTCCAGGCCGTGCCTGGGGGGCCGAGCGGCTGCCCCTCGCCCCCAGGGTCCGTTCTCCGTCGTCATTGGTATGAGGCACAATCCCTGAAGAGCCCAGCAGCCGTTGGGCGCTGGTGAGTTTTGGCCAAGCAGAAGCAGGGGGTGTTTGGGGAGGCCGGGAAGCAGAGGGGGGATGCCAGGCTGCCCGGGGGCCAGGGGAGGAGCGCGTGGGGCCAGAGGCACTAAGGGAATACAGGGCCTTGCTGGGCTAAACCTGCGCCTCCTCTTGCTGCTCGCAGGAGAGGCTGGGAGCAACCAGCCCCGCACCCCGCTGCCCCCAGCGCGGGCCCTACCGCAGGGTGCTCGCTGCCCCCCCAGGCTCTGCGACCAGGCATGGAGCCAGACGGCCGGGTCCCCCGTTCCCCCGGGGCTGTGCAGTCCTGCTCCCAGAGCCCCGTGAGGGACAGGGCTGAGGGAGGGAAGGGCAGAACTCGTGGCCAGTAGGGCAGTGGGAAGACAGCAAAAAAACCCCCAAACCAACAGTGCAGAGGGGACAGGAGGCCCAAGAATATCCCAGAGGTAATGGAGGTGAGAGAGGGAAGGGTGGTCTGGGACTGGCTGGCCAGAGGCACTGGCAAGGCACAGGGGTGGGGACGGAGACGGGGGCTAGGGGGAGCGGTGCTGGCTCCAGACAGCAGGGAGGGGTTCCAGGATCTCAGTGGTGACCCGCACGCTCACCCCCTGGGGCGAGGCAGGTCCCGTCCCTCCTACTCAGGTGATCACTTTGATCCCAAAATATTTGCGCAGCTGTTCCAAGAAGACAAAGGTGAGGACGGTGTGAGGAATGAGCCGGATGGCAGCAGGAACGAATCCCTGGAAGGGGAGAGCGAGAATGAGGAGTCAGCACGTGCCCAGCCCTGGGCTTCCCCGTCAGAGCCAAGGGTGCCCAGCAGCCCCACCCACGGGGAGCGGGACGAGCTTGCAAGCGCGGGGTTGCGGCTGGCTGGGCATGCAGCACGAGCTCCCAGGAGCTGGGGCCTTGTGGCAGGCAGAGACTGCCGCAGCGGTGAGGGAGGCACCACAGCCATCGCTGTGCACGCAGAGCTCAGCATCATGCATCAACCCCTCTGCCCCCAAACACATCAGTGCTGGCATCACCACCACGTAGGCAGAATCTCAGCAGAAGCCCGGGTCAGATCCCACAACCCCGGTTCAGATGGGGGTTGGACGCTGCCTGGGGAAGATGAGCAGACAGGCTGTAACAGGGAAAATGCCTGACTGGCAGCATCTGGAAGAAACCTCGGGTTTGAAACCCCTCTTCAGGGGCCCTCCCGGGAGCAAGACTGAACACACGGGTGACTGCACCAAGCCCGGGCGCGTAGGGCCCGTGGTCAGTGACATCCAACGCGTGCTGGAGCACCGCTGCCCGTAGCTGCGT
>NW_009258483.1:48492-49618 GCF_000687185.1 Egretta garzetta | reverse complement strand
ACCTTCAGCTCTGCTCCCAGCCAGCCTCCCCACGCTCCACCCTACCAGCCCATCCCGCGCACCCCCAGCCAGGTACCTTGTAGAAGGCGAGGGGGCCGAGCTTGGCAGTTTCCATGGCACAGTGGGCGACACCCTGGAGCGAGAGGGAGGGAGGTGAGGAGGTGCCGGGAGGCAGAGGCCAGCATGCAAAGGGGACGGGACCGGCAGCAGCAAGGTGGGCAGGACGGGCTACTCACCCGGTACTCGCCCTGGGAGTTCATGAGGCGGGTCTTGAGCACGTCCAGGGGCTGGCACAGGAATGTGGCGCATCCGCCCTGGGGAGAGTCAGCGGGGGGGTCAGGAGCTCCAGCTCATGGAAAAGACCCAGGTGCCAGCGACTGCCATGGTCACTGGAGAGACCCAGAGCCCTGCCTGCACCCAGCCCCATGCTGGGAGCCCCACAGCCCCTCTGTGCCCAGCCCTGCTTCGTCAGAGTCCTGAGCGGCAGCTCTGGCAGCTCAGCCTGGGGTCCTGAGGCTGGCTGCAGGCAAACCCAGCCCCAGCCCTGCCTCCCCACACCCAGCCCCGCTCACAGCGATGAAGCTGGCCAGGAAGTGAGTGAAGATGTTGTCTGACAGCAACCCAGTGGCGAGAACCAGCTGCTTGGCCTGGTCATAACAGGAGAGCTGTGGAGACACGGCCTATTAGCGACACGCCCCCCCTCCTCGCCATGCCAGGGACTAGCCCTGTCCCTGCCCCAGGCACCTATTGCCCCAGGCATAGCTGTCCTACCTGCCCAACGGTGACTAAGGCCCCTCGGCTGGATGCCATCGTAGCTCCTGAGAAGAGTTTCTTCAAGCCCTCTGTGGACAGACAGATGGGGGTCAGCACAGTCCTGGGACATTACTCACGCCCCCTTCCCTGCCCGGTCTGTCCCCCAGACTCCTCATACAAGTCCTTACAACACACGACAGCAAATACGCTGCAGGAAAGGGGAATCCTGCAGAACAGCCCTACCTCCTCCCTGCTGCCGTTCATTCCCCTTCCCAGCTGCTCCACCCTCTCGCACTTTTTCATCGCGGCTCCCGGCAGGTCTCTCCTCTCCACCGGAGCACAGGCAGGCTGCCAGGCCCGTGCCCCAGCCAGA
>NW_009258483.1:46485-47607 GCF_000687185.1 Egretta garzetta | reverse complement strand
AGCCCCCCGCCGGGACCGGGGCCCCAACCACGGGCAGCCTGGTGAGAAGTCAGGAACATGGGGAGCATCCCACCATCCCAACTGCTGCCATATGCCAGCCACAAGTGTCCCTCACCAGTGGCACCGGGACACGGGCAGAACTGACCTGACGTTCACCATGTCTGCCGGGGTCCCCACGAACCCACCGGTGAAACCTGCGGCCAAAGAAGAGCCGGGGTCGGGGGGCTCCTCCAGCCTGAGGGAGCCCAGGGCTGAGGGGGGGCTCTCCCTCGCTCACCTCCCACCGCACCCAGCAGCACTTTCTGGTAGAAGGGGGGAGGCCCCTGGCTGCCCTGGCCCAAGCGGTCCCTCGCGGTCTCGTAGATGGCAAAGCGAGTCAAGGAATATGTCATCTGGAGGAGAGGGAGGATGAGCTGCTGTGCCCCGCTGGGCGCCTGCCGCCTCGGCCCCCGCGGCGCGAGGCGCTGAGCCCATTGTAGAGAGCCAGGAAGCCGTCGGTGCGGATCACACGCATCGCCATCCCCATCATCCGCATCTTCACCTCCTGCTGCGTCTGCAGGTGGACCTGGGGCAGAGTCCGGCAGCGTCAGCGCGCCAGCCCAGTGCTGGGGCTGGGCAGAAACGGGAGCGCGCAGGGCAGTGGAGCAGGGATGGCCGCTCTGAGTGCTTGTCAGGGGAACTCGTTAGCACCTGCGCAGGAGCTTCCACACAAACAGCAATAGCTCCAGGCTCCCCACACCCAAGCAGTACTTGGGAACTGGCCCAGGCTCAGGGCGGTGGAGGCCGGCAGGAGAAGGGGAGTGCCGAGGCACCTGCCCACGGTCCCTCCCAGGCACCTGCCCAGCTTGGTGGCCTCAACAGCACGCCCCAAGATGAAGTGGCAGCGCCTGCTCCTCCAAGAAAGGCCCTGGGCCACGTTGAGGCGGGGAGGATCTAGAACCACGTGAGCAAGCGAGCAACCAGTGTGGGTTTGCTCGGAGGGACCATGTGGGGTGGGTGAGTTCCTGACCTCCTGCTGACCTACACCCTCACTACGCGAGGCAGCAGGCCTCCAGAAGGAACTTCCCGTCCTCCCCAGCTGCAGGAATCACAGAGGCAGGAAGAAAACCCCGCCACCCCGGC
>NW_009258483.1:44960-45385 GCF_000687185.1 Egretta garzetta | reverse complement strand
CCCCTGCCCTGCCAGACCCTGAGGCCCCTCGTGCTGCCCCACGCCTGGCTCCAGCGCCTGCGGCAGTGGGGCGCTGGCCCAAAGGCAGGTCCGTGTTCAATATTCAGGTGTGAACCCTCTGGCAACAACAGCCGTCTGACCTGGGCTGCTCACGGCTGCGCGGCATGCAGGGGCTACGCATCCATGGGGGACAGTGTGTGGGGACGCAGCCCAAAAGTCACACCCCTCACGCTGGCTCAGGGACAGAGGCAGACCTAGAGGCATGTGCCAGACTAATTCCCCTTCTTAGCGCCTTGCCAGGGCATCCTACACGAGCTCCCACGGGCTGCCAGCCACCTCCGCCGGGCAGACAGGGCCAGCCGGGCATGGCAACAGGCCGAGCACCGGGGAAGCGGCGTCCCCCTGCCAGCGCTGGCTCCTCTCCC
>NW_009258483.1:39117-42522 GCF_000687185.1 Egretta garzetta | reverse complement strand
TAGGCGGGGTTGATTTTTTTGAGTGATGAACCGTTTTAGAGGTGGTTTTGGGTTGTTTTTTTTTGTTTTTTTTTTGACATTTCCGAAGAGTTCATTGCCATGCCAGAGCTAGAGAGCAGCCCCGCCAAACCGTACAGCATTGTCACGCCGGATGGCTTCGAGAGAGCATTCCCACCGCACGACTAAGGGACATCTCGCACTCGGAAATGTCCGGAACGCGGCTCGGGCAGCGGTCAGCACCCGGGCAGGCGGCAGTGGGGAAGGCTGCCGTCGCGCCAGTCCCTCCGTGGTGAGACGGGGCCGCCTACTCCAGAACCACAGTCCCTCCTGCTGCCTCCAGCGCCGCTTTGATCTTCTCTGCTTCCTCCTTGGAGGCGTTAGCCTTGATCTCCTGCGGAAGGGACTCCACCAGCTTCTTTGCCTGCGGGAGGGACAAAGTACGAGACCCGTAAACTGGCTTTCACTAACCAGATGAACAGATTTAGAGCCAGGAGCCTGACCTCCACCCAAGCAGACCAGGGAAACTCACCGACTGGTCCAGACCCCAAGACTTTTACTTGGACTACAGCACATCCTGACGGAAGACACCTAAACCGGACCGCCAGCGACGGCACACCCACTGTAGCCCTGCAAGACCCTTTTTCAGACCCTTTTTCAGCGAGCAATTGCCAGTAAATTCCTCCCAACCACGTGCATGGTGCTCCCAGAAGTGCAGCCCCGGTCCAAGAAGGCGCCTGGGACGCCGCAGAGCCACCACACAGCCACCTGCCAAGGCCGCCGCCGGCCTGCGTTGGGCCAGCTTTTTTCAGCACAAATGTTTTGGTTCACATATTTCTGCCAGCGGGGAGGAGAGGCCGTCTCAGGGTTTGCATGCAGCTGTGCAGGAATCCACCGGACTAGGTTAAAAAAAAAACAAACCCAAAACCAAACGAGTTCCAGTCCAGACTCTGCTTGACAACACGATCTTGACGGGTACAGGGCTTTCCGTACAAACCTATCGGTACTACGCAGTACCGTGATATTTAAGGCAAGCTGAAGAGCTGTCAAACCACCTAAAGGGACTTCCTGCAGAGTGCTGTACAGCCCCGGAGCACAAGCCCCTGGCTGCAGTCGGATGCTCCTGCTCTTAGGCCAAGCAGCAGCAGCAAAGCTTTTTGTCTGGGTGCTCGGAAGCAAAGCCCGGGGAGGTTCCCACGGTGAAGAGCTGCTGCCAGCTCTCTGCTGTGTGGCACTGCGGGTGCTTAGCACCCAACAGACTGACCGCTGCTGACAGAAAGAAGGTGGTGGTGTTTTAATTCACGTTGGGTGCAGTGATGACATATCCGTGGTGGCGGAAGATGCTTTTTGTGCTAGGGGTGGGAAGGTGTAGCTGTGCCGGCACAGCTCGGCAGGGCAGGCATGCCTTCACTCAGCAGGGCCCAGGACAGTGTCCGGAAAGGAGCCTGTTCTGGCGTGCTGTGATGAGGACAGGCAACACAATCAAGGCTATTCATGCGATATCCTTGCTCACTAAAGCTTAACTTCTGTCCTAAAGCAGCCTTGGTCAGAGGAGGCAGCTCTTCAGAGCTCCCAGCAGGAGGGAGAGCAGGGCCCGAGCCAGGCTGGGCCTGCACAGAACAGCCATGGGGCAGAGAGGCAGCGCGCTTCCAATCCCAGATCCACAGAGCGCACGAGAACGCTAGCCCAGGGCTGGTGAAGACACGAGGCAAGCGTCTGTTGGGCCGGCTCCGAACGAGCTTGAGCCTGGCTTGCGCTGACGACGTGCCTGTCTCCCCAAGCAGTTGCTTCTGTAGGGCTGAGCTGTTCGAGTCATGTCAGCACACAACGTCCCAAGAGTTTAGTAGCAGTGCTTTCCTCCAAATCGTTAACAGCCAGGAACGATTGCCTGCAAACCTCATTAAAAACACCTCAGCTGGGTGGCCATAAAACTTACGATAAAAATCTATTGGTTACGCTTTGAAGACAACCTCTGTGGACAGAAGCAACTGTCAGCAGTAGTTTGTTCTGTGAGTGTGTGCTTTAACCAAAATACCGGGTCGGGTAAAGTCACGCTTGACAAAGTTTACCTGCGGTAACCTGCATCTACCAACCTTGCACCTGCGTCGGAGCCATAACCCGCTGGTTTGACGGGCTCCACGTGCCATGCCATGTTGGTTTAGCATTAGCTCCCCAGACAGCTTTTAATTATCCACGGATTGCGTCCGTTACAGGGTTTTGGTATTTTAATGTTTGCTTGGGTCTGATAATGGAACCGCCAGACCACCCAAGCTGACAGTCAGTTAATTATCCCCATGGGCCACGGAAGCTCACGTCTCTGCCACCAGAGTTTCCCTGTTACTGAACTGTTTGCTTTGCAATATATCGATATGGATGGGCCAGATCTCCTGCAAATCCTTCTGATATCCCAGGCTACAAATGAGAGCAGATTGTACAACACGCAACGTTTCTTCCTTGCAACTGGATTAATAAAAAGACCTACTGTTATCCCCAAGATATGAAAGCATCATCCGGTGGAGAGCTGAAGCACGTTAAATGCTTCCGCGGTAGCAGCTGTATCACCCATTCTTTGTTCTCAGCCTACATCCCTGCTCACGGGCACCAGCTCAGATGCTGCACAGGACTGTGAAAAGCCCATCTGCCCCGAAGAAAAAGGAAGAGGCATCACCTACAAAAGGGAGAGCTCCGAAAGGGACTGGAAGCACGCATTGCAAGATGCGTGAATTAGAAAAACTCATCTAAATTCTGAGGTGCGTTAGCCTTGAAAAAGCAAAAACCTTTGGGGGAAGGCAAGCCAAATCCAGCTGTAGCGAGGAACCCTGGCCACTCCCAAGTTCTGCGAGAAAGCTCACAGCAGCTCTTAGATTTGGAGAAGCTGAGGCTGGCACGGAGGGCTTGGAGGTCTTTGCTCTGAGCCTCCTCCTTCGTCCCACAGCTTCTGCTAGGGGCTCGGTTGTTCGCCACGCAGCAGAGCTGGGCGGAAACAGCTTTCCCTAAAAAATGCCAGACAAACAAGACGCAACCGACCCCCACCCAGCGCCTCATCCGCATCTTTGCACCGAGGGGTGCACGCAGGCAGAGCGTTCCCCTAGACAAGGAAACCCTGGCTCCCTTTTGAACAGAGAACTGAGGCTGCCGCTTGCAACGCGATTCAGAGCCTGTCCGGGCTGGCGGGCGACGCGGCCGGAGCCTCGGGCAGCCCCCTCCTCACCTGCACCAGGTTCACTCCCGGCACGAAGTTCTTGACCTCCTTGATCAGCTTCACCTTGTCTGCAGGTTTCAGCTCTGTCAGCCGGACGGTGAAATGCGTTTTCTCTTTCTTGAGCGGGATCTCCTCCTCCTCCTCCTGGAAGCAGCCGGAGCTGGGTGAAGACACCCGGCCAGCGGCCCTCCTCCCCGCCCCCCACG
>NW_009258483.1:36202-37758 GCF_000687185.1 Egretta garzetta | reverse complement strand
AGGAAAGCTGCGCAGGCTGCAGCCCACCCTACCTCGCCCACCCGGTGCCCAAGAAGGGGCCCACGGGCAGGCAGTGCTCACCTGCATGCCATAGGGCTGGGACCCCATGGAGACCGACTGGAGCCCATGGCGCCCGACTGGGGGGCCTGGGAGATGGCCGGGATGCTCTGCGACTGCGAGGCTGCGCTCTGGGGAGGAGAGGCTGGTGAGAGGTGGCGCCCGCAGCGATGGCTCATCTCAAACCAACACCAGCACCACTCTCCCAACTCCACTGGAAACAGGGCATCTTCTTCCCTCTGCACCCTCCCAGAACCAGCTCTGACCCCAGCCCACTCCCACAGCGAAAGCAGCAGCAGATCCAGAGACCTGGGGCCAACCAGCCACTTCTCCCTCCCACACTCAGAGATCCCGTTGCCGAGGCAGGGTGAATTGCACCAGCCCCGCAGAACACCCCCATCCTCACTGGCCGCGCACTGCGCTGCTTCAGCCCGGGGAACCTGCCCTCGCTTGCCTGGTAGCCCTGCGTCGGAGTTGGCTGGTAGGACGAGTACGCCGGGGTGGTGGTGGGCACCGCCTGCCCCTGCTGAGCCGCCTGCCCGCTGCCTGCCCCCGGCTGGTACATGTAGGCATTCACCATGCTGGGATCTGGGGCAGAGAGGGCGGAGATTGAAGCAACCACCTTGCGCTCAGCCTCCACCCACATGGGATCAGCTCCAGACATACCTGTCCCCGTAACAGGCATTGCAGTGTACGGCCCCGTGCCCCCTTGTGCTGCCTGGTTCATGTATACGCTGTGCATGGGAGAGCCCTCCACAGAGCCGGCCGGGCTGAAGGTGCCAGGGAAGCTGGTGGGCCCAGAGGGCTGGTAGATCACCCCACTGGCTGCGGGCATGGCCTGGAGCTGTTGAGGGAAGAAAAGCTTTAGGCCATGTCCCCCAGGACCTGGCAGGAGGGTCTCCGGCCCAGCAGCCGTACCTGGGCATAAGGCAGCGAGAAGGCTGGCATCTGGGCTCTCATCTGGATGGTCTGCTTCTGCTGTTCCAGGCGCATCTGCCTCTCCTTCTCCTGCTCCTGCAGTCGCTGGATGGCCAACTGACGCTGCATCTCCAGGTACTCCTGTGGGAAGAGGGCCTTGATGCTGAGGAGCCAGGACACCGCAGCATCCCCTCCTGCCGGGGTAGCCGTCCCCGCCAGCCCTGGGCTGGCCCAAGGTGCAGACAGGCCTGCTGGCCGACGCAGCCCCGGATACCCTGGAAACGCTTCCCTCCCTCACCTGCTTCTTCTGCCTCATGATCTCCAGCTTCTGGGCCAGCTGGATCTGGCGCTGGCGCTCTGCCTCCTCCGCTGCACGGCGCAGCTTCTCCCGATGCTCCTCCCGCAGCGCGTTCAGAGCCCCACGCGCGTCCCGGATCTGGGCCAGTTTGTCCTGCAGGCCTTCGTAGTACACTGGGGAGGGAAGAGACAGCCTCAGGGACCCTCTCGGGGCAGAGCCCTCGGACCACCCCTGCACACCACATCGGCTTCTCTCCAGAGAAGCTGCGTCCTGGGAATGCCGG
>NW_009258483.1:28776-36154 GCF_000687185.1 Egretta garzetta | reverse complement strand
CCCCCGCCCCTGGCTGGGCAGCTCCCACGTACGCCTGCGTTCGTCCAGCTGGTTGAGCAGCTCCAGCAGCTGGGGGTGCATGTTGTTGATGGACTGGAAGAGGGACAATACGGCAGAGTCATTGGTGATGCTGCGGCCCCGCATGTGGTTGCTCTTCATACGGTTGACAAACGTGGTGACCGCGTTCTGCAGCGCCTTCAGGAACTGCTCGTGGTTCTCCTCAGACTCGCCATTCTGGTACTGCTGCTGGAAGGACAGGGCGGCCAGTCAGCCTCAACTCTCCCGTGCCGAGAGCCAGCAGCAAGCCTGCAGAGCTGCATGACTGGGCTGAACAAAGGAGTCAGGCACTCCTCGCCCCTCAGAAGCTGCCGGACACAGGTCCGGGCCCCCTCTTACCTCAACAACACCGAGCGGGGCAGGGTGGGCTTCCCCAGGCTGAGCAGCTGGCTCTGTGAGGGACAGAGGTGCTGATGGGGTGGGGCTCTTGCGAACTTCCTCTTGTTTCTTCTCCCAGTAGTTGCGGTTCAGGTACCGAGCCAGCTGCCAGAGAGAGAAGGAAGATGAGCATTGCAGCTCTGCTGGGAGCCAGCCTGTGCTGTGGTCTAGGTAAGGCCTGGATCCTTACCTCTGGGTCAATGTCCTCAGCCAAGGGAGCAGAGGAATTCTGGAAAGAGATAAACAGGGAAACCCGGTTCAGAGAAACCAGAGACCCACGGCTCCCACACAGATGCCCCGCTTGGACCTGGCCATGCCCAGCCACCAGTGCTGAGCACCAGCAAGGGGCTGGAAGGGGACAGCCGTCTCCTCCAGCCAGGCACGCTGCAGCTACTGGAAGCAGCGGAGGCACCTGGATGCCGGCTGAGTACAGACCCTCTTGCTGAAAACACAGTAGTGCTGTGAAAGGGCAAGGGATTGAACGGGGCAAATATTTTCTTTCAGAACAGGGATTAAATCCGACCCAAGAAGGGCAGGCTTGGGCCAGGGAAGTGGCCTGCGTCCAGCCACTTCTCGTTCCGGGGCTCCCATGAACGTACCACGGGTGGGGAATACAGCGTGCTGACTGGAGGGGCTGATGAGGTGACGGGTGTGGGCTCAGCCTTCGGGTACATGGAGTAGGTGGTTTTCTGCCTCTGCAAAAGACAAAAAACAGTCAACTTTGGGACTGTCCAGACTCCTCCAAATCACCCAGTCAGCAGCAGCCTGGGCACACTGGGCAGGCGAGGCTCCTAGCGATGGCCACGCACGGCTGGCGGACCCAGCCCCACGCTTTGTACAATTCCCACAGGCCAGTGTGCCCCAGGGCTTGCAGCTTGGGCACAGCCTGCTTCCAAGATTTGGGACTGCACCAGAGCATGTGCCTGGCTACGCTTTCACCCTCTCATTCCACAGGCCCTGCGACTCGCTCACACCAGGACATGCCTAGAGATCCGTTACCACACAGCTAGGAGATGCCCAGCACATCTGGGCCGTATGGCAACAACCACTCCCAGATGCCAAGCAGGGAACAAACCATTCTCTCCTTCTCCTCAGCCTCTGACTGAGATAAGGCAATAGCTAGCTGGAGCTCTTCCTCCTCCTGCAGAGCCGTCTCATCACGCTTTGGAGGCAGCTGCGAGCAGAAAGATGAGGAAGTGGTGAGTAAATGGATCAACAAGCAGGTCAGGATCACTAGATCACCTACAGGGCGGCCACTCACCTGGGACTGCTGAGAGAGAGGGCTGGTCAGGTACTCGGGGGGCAGTTCAGAAGTGGCAGCAGCTTTACCCTCAGCTTTCCTGTAGTCAGAAAGAGGGGACAGTGCAGACTGAATGCTCCTTCCCTCGCACCAGAGCCCCAGCTCTGCACAACACTGCAGCTGTAAACCCCGTTCCCAGGGAGGGAGGGAACCCAGCCCAGCCTGCACAGCCTGGGAAACCCTCGCTCTGGTCTGCAGAAAGGTGGCTCCACACCAAGCTTCTCCCCTCACAGTCTCAGCTGTTGCAGGCAAAGAAACACACCACAAAGGGTACTGACTTGTTGAGATGCTCGTAACACGGCTCACAGACTCTCACTTCCTTCTCAATCCCGAACTTGGGTATGGTGGAATACTTGGAGGAGCATTTGCCACAGAAGATCTGCCCGCAGGCCCTGCAATGATGCTGCAAAGGATGGGAGACATCAGTGCGGAAGCAAGATGCTCCTTCACCATTAGACAACATCACTCAGACACTCCTGGCACATCCCTGCCAGCGGCCAGGGAACGCCGTCTGGCCCCGACACACTTCCACGCAGGCCGCAGGGAGTCCTGCAAGTCCCGGGGGAATGTGCAGGACCAGGGAAGCCAGAGGGGCAGGAGCAGCACCCACCTTCCGTGTCACAACACCAAACTGCACTCGACATCTGTGACACTCCTCGGCATCGACCCAGTCTGGAGCCTGTCAGGGTTAAGCAAACTGGCGTAAGGAGGGGAGGGCCTCAAGGAGAGCGTCTCCAAGAGCCTTTCAGGAGCTCCTGCGGCTGACCAAGGCACTCTCACGAACAGGGGAGGCTGGAAGCATTTGCAGCTCAACAGGAAACACTGATCCCCACCAGTTATCTCCTCTCGTGTTACTAGAGACTGTGATGCCTTCCCAGGCAGCAACAGATTTTCTAGGAACGTGTCTGCACAGCAATCACTTTAGCAATGCCCTGCTGCCATGTGCAGGCTGCCGTGCTGCTGGAAGGCCACCGAGCAGGGCAAGATGAGACTGACTCCCTGCCCTGGTCAAGTCTCCCCTCCCCCTGGTAGTTTCAGGCTGTCTCGCTGTATGCCTCCTGCATGACAGCGGGGAGCGGTACGCACCCCAAAAGGTCTTTAATCTGCGTGAAAGGGAGGAACACATGACCTGACGGTTTAGTAGGAAGGGGATAGGAGAGCAAGGTCTGTCCTGCAGTGCCAACTCCCTCCCCACCAGCAGAGCTCACCCTTTCTGCGGCGAACATGGCATCGCTCTCTTTGAACTCCGGGAACACGTGACCTGCGGGAGAAGCGACAGAGTCCCGTTGTGAAAGGGCTCCTCAGCACAGGGAGGCTGTGGTGCCTACAGCCTCATGACGTAGGTCCCAGCCACGTGTCAGATCCAGCTCAGCACGCCTGCCCTGACCATTATCTTACTCTGACACAACTAACAGCAATCTTCCTCCTGCAGGAGGCCGGAGGGCAATGCTCGCACAGCACTTGCTGCTCTCTGTGAAGTACCAGGCTCTCAGCCACGCTCAGGACAATCCCCTACTGGTTTCCCTTATACACCTGTAAGGGACATCAGGGCCCTTTGTGTAAGGCTTATTTCTCATGATCTTGAACTCGGCACGGGGGTGGGGGGAAAGCCCACACGTGGGCCGACAGGGCTTTGACTCTCAGCCCTTGAATGGCAAGAGCGTGGCAACATCGGCTCGGCGGGGGACCGGGGCCTCCGGGCTTTGCCACTGCCCGTGGAGGTTCTGGTGCACAGAAAGAGGCAGAGACAGCAGCGCATCCCTTCCCTCACAGGGAACGCTGCCGTCCCCGGGACAAGAAAGTGCCATACTGACACTCCATCAGAAAGCGGGAGCCTGGACCCATCCTGCAGGTACTAATGAAAGCCTGGGAGGAAGGAACCACCCCACTGTAAATCCCTTCCCAGAAGACACGCTGCCTTGCTGCCCGTTTCCTGAAGAATTCACAGCTCCTGCTTTTCAGATCTTACAGCCAACCCTTAGCTGCTAGCTGGGCTGGAGGCCCAGAGCGAGGCAACCCCCGACCCTGGGACAATGGCGCTGTCCTCTCTCTGCAGCGGAATTCAGACACTCCCAAGAGGTCCACCAGGCATGAGGCACCAATAACAAGTTCAGTATTGCAAATCCAGATCTTGCTAACACCGGGCAGGGTCCTGACACCCATTCCTTCTCCTGCAACGCTCCTCTAGAGCGGAGCCACTTGGCCAATTGTCCACCCACCTTTGCCCGCAGAGTCCTCACCTTCAACCTTCATTATCTGATAGGTGTCCTGCACCACCTTGTACTTGGGCTCATTGCGGAAGGCGTGAGCCCAGGCCTGGATAAGGTACAGGATCTTACTGCGGACACTTGTCTCCACTTGCCTCTGCACAGAAAGGGAAGAGGGGGGAAAACAAAAAAAAATCTGAGAAAAAGACCCTGGAACCCAAAGGCTGGTGTGAATCCCCCAGAAGAGAAGCCAGAAATACCATTCATGGGAAGAGAGACTTCAGAGTACTTGTGCGAGGTAAGAGCTGTCAGAAAGCCGCAATAAGGACAATTCACAGCAAGGACGACGTACTCCTTCAGCTTCCCCACTCCTCCCCTCCAGCACAAACAAGAAAACGTCCTTCAGAGCAGCAGGAACCAACTTGAAGAGGGCTTTGGGAAAATGCCCACAGAGACTCGCACAGGCGCCCCCCGGGGCAGGCACAAGCACTGGCCTGCCCAGCATCTCACAAGAGCTGCTCATCCCACACGCACAAAATTGCAGGACCTACAGCTACCCAGCTGGGCAGAAGAGCACAGCCCATCTCACCCGAGCACCGACAGGGCGCCACAGGCTCACAGCTACAGCCGGAGGGTGTCTGGAGGGTGTTGCTGTCAGCACCTCCAGCCCCAAGACTCCTGCCCCGGAGCACCCAGAGCTACCTCGGGATGTGACGCAGTGAGGACAGCTGGGAAGCCTGCCCTTTGGAGCCAGGGCTGGTTGTATCACAGCTCAAGGAGCCGGAGGAAACTTGGCAAGCCTGTTCCTATCCCAGCCAGCCTCCGAGAGCAGCCTTGTCATCAGCTGACCAAGTCATTGCGCATTCACGTGACCGGCTGCTCCAGAAATCCCCCAGGAAGCAGAGGAGTATTGTCAAGCTCCTATTTCAGCTGAGAGCTCGGCCCACACAGCATGACTTACTGACGGTTCCTGGAGCTCCAAACTTCTAGAAGATTTGGCAAAATCCTGCATTCCACAAATGTCACAGCCCTGAACCTCATCAGAACTAAGGCCGCTTTACCAGCATTGGGCATTCACAAGCAGTAAAGTTCCAAGCGTAGGAGGAGAATGGGTCTACAGCAGTTATGAAACTACCGAGGCAGACAAGGACAGGAGAGAACCACAGAATCCCTTGATCTGATCTCCCCAGCGCTCAGAGTGGCTGCGCTACTATCCCTGGCCGTCACGCTGCGGCAGTGCTCCTATCTCAGCAGAAGATCCTGCACGGAGACTGAGTCAGCCCTAACAAAAAGGTGACAGGAGTCACCCTGCTACGGGTGTGCGAGATGATGGGCCTCGCACAGCTCATTCACCAAATATCTGGGTCATCCAGTTGTCTATTTCTGGCAGAAGAGGAAGGCTGTAAGGAAGGAACAGCACTACTGTAACAAGCTCTTGTCTGGGCATCGCTGTTCCGGAGCTGGGCGCTGGAGACAGAGGTTCCCATTTCCACTTCACTCGTGGAAGCGTCCAGGCCAAGGACGCATGGAGGTCCCGTGGGCATCATGTTATATTGAATTGGCAAGCAACAGCTTGCCAGTGGAAGCAGCCAGGTCTAGATCCTGCAAAGCTCCCCACACAATTCCACAGGCTAATGGATTGGCCACGATGAAGAGGAAGCTTCTGCCAGTTCCTCCCTTGCTGCTCACCTTCCTGTGTGTCTCATGCCGTAACACGGGAGGGAATTCACCCCACGCTGCTCCGGTCCTTGGTGCAACCGCCAGACCATCATCTCTGTTTTCTTTGGCTGTCTCAAGCCAAGCACAGCATTGCACCCAGGAACGTTTACCATGAAGCGGTCTAAGCCTTTGCAGCATATTCTTACCCCACCTCATGGAACGGCCATCCACTGCCTTTGCTCTCACGACACCATCTCTCCCCAGCAGCACTCCTTAGCTCCCTGCACTCATCCCTTCACATCACGCAGTACAGTCTGCTCTTTTCTGAAACACATTTCCAAACAGTTTCCCTTCTGTTCCTTACAGGAAGGGAATGAAAGAGAGGATGCGCACCTTTTCTCTGTCTGCTGCTTCTCTTTCAAGCTCATTCAAAACCCATAGGAAACTGAGATATATTTACCTTGAGTATTTCCTTCAGTTCCTCCATAGTCTGTTTATTGGCCACCTCGTCGTGGACTGTTTGGCCACAGTTTTTAACCACTGACTCCATGACCTGCAAGGGCAAAGGACAGCATTAGCCCGTCGCCTTCTTCCTTCTCTGTGGCCCGCCACAGGTCCCAGCACACGTTACTGCAGGTTACTGCAGCCAGCGCGCCAAGACAGGACACTACGAATGCAACGAGTCGCATTCGGGCGGTGCCAGTCAAGCCAGAGAAACCCACGCCCCCACACTGGAGCGTGAGCTACGCTTCGACTGCACGGCGGCCTTTGTACCTCTGCTCTTTAGAGACAGACCCCAGGGACAGCGCCTCAAGTACCAGCTCTGTCTGTTTCTACCTCGGAGATAGAATTAAAGAACGGAAACCATGGCCTGCCAATCAGTCACGAAACCTCTGCGCTAGAGCCAGGAGAAGGCAAACTCAAGCCGTGACTCTGCCGCTCCCCGGGCAGGGCAGGGAACGCTGTGCGGACTGCGCAGCCCGGGAGGCTGGCTTATGGAAGATGGGAAGTTCCCTGGCCTGCGAGCCGGGCCCCTGCAGTGCTCGTGGCTCGGGCTGACATTACCTCCAGTGCGTAGAGTGCCACGTGGGGATTCTTGTCATTGACTTTTTTCTTGATAGCGTTGACGGCATATTTTGCTCTGGGTAAGGAAAGAGAGTACACACACTCAGGCAATCAAGAAGCTGCGAGGAAATTCCAGCTGCTGCTGCTAACCCCCCCCGACCCAAGGGCACAGTTAGCTCATGGTCTGCACGATTCCCCCGAGGCAAACTGGGAAGAGAAGGAATAAGCACATTCAAACTTGAGTTTCTCTGAGGACTTCAGGCCAGAGGTAACCTGCATCCCCCGAGGCCAGGGCAGTACCCCAGTGCATCGGGGCAGTACCGTACCGCCTTTCCAACTCTCTTCCAACAGGGGATAACAACTCTCGTGCTGCCGCAGGCTGACAGGCCTGAGACTGTCAGGCTTCACCTTGCAAAGGCAAGGAGAGCCGTGCTGACAGCGCGTCCAGAAGCACTTACTGGGTATCTCCCTGACGGATCATGTCGCAGATCTGCAGGATGGACTCCCAGTCCGTCTCCAGCAGAAGCTGGCTCGTAGCCTTATCTGTAAGGAATAAACCAGTCAGGCTGCTTTAAGCAGTTCTGTTTATCTCGGCTCCGCTCTGCGACCGCTGATGCGTTTACGGGAAAGCTCCCCGGACGCCGGCGATGCCCCAGACCCGAGCACTCGCGAGCAAAAATCCTGATTTCTCCCCGGACGCGCCAGCTCTTCC
>NW_009258483.1:18443-26107 GCF_000687185.1 Egretta garzetta | reverse complement strand
CCTGCCCGGCCGCCTGTGGCAGCCCAGGCAAGTCCCGTCACCGAAGGAGGTGGCCAGTGAGCAACTGCCCTGCGCGGGGCTGGCAGTGGGGCACAGGACGGTGTCACAGGCTGGTGGCAGAAGGAACCCTGTGGGACTTCACAGTAAAACATCCACCTTACTGTCCAGGCTGACGGCTGCCATGTGCTCAGGGGAAACCCCGGCCTTTTGGGGAAGGGACGAGCTGGGGCCTCAGAGGCCGGACTGTGCTGGCAGGGGGCTGTGCTGGCACCTCTGGGTGCAGGGGAGGTGGCTGTGGGGCTGGGGCGTGCGGCAGCGCCTGGGCCGGGGTAAGCAGGGCAGGGGCAGGTAACGCCTCCCAGCTTGGAGGCCGAGCGCGTGTGGGGCTCCTGCCGGCAGCTTTGGCCCTGCAGCCCTCGTGGGGTGGCCCAGGGGGACATGTGGGAAGACTGCAGGGGACCTGGGTGGGTGCTGGGAGCCGGGGCAGGCTGAGTGGCCGCCCTCCGGCGCTCGCTTGGGCTCAGAGAACAGTGGGGTCCGCATGGAGAACCCGTCCCGTGCCTGCACCAACAACCCGTGCCTGTGTCCGTACCGATAACCCGCCCTGTGCCGACAGCCCAGCGCCCAGCTGGGGCGGGTGGCGCACTGCATCACCCGGCGGCACAAGTGCCAAGTCACGGGGTATTTGTGGGTGCCTGGGCCTGGCACACGCCGCGGCACAACCCTCCCTGGGTCCGTCGGTGCCGTGCCACGGGGGCAACCAGCTGGCCAGGGCCAGGGGCTGGGACACCGCGCCGTGACAGCGATCGGCTCCCAGGGCTGGGGACACTGCGTCACGATGGCAAGTGGTTCCTGGGGCTGGATGCGATGAGGCGGCAGCGGCCCTTGCTCCGTGGCCCAGCTGGGCTCTTCCCGGGGCAGCGCGGTGGGGCAGGCAGGGGGTGCGGAGGAGCGCGAGCACACCCTGCTGTGGCTGCTGAGTCGCCACCCCCAACAAACGCACCAAACCCACTTGCCCGCTCTGAGCCCGGCAGGTCCGGACAGAGACTGGGAGCCCTCCTGCACCGAAACACTTTAATGGGCCGGGTCAGCCTGCGGCTGGGGAGCCAGAGCCATCAGCTGCCTCTGCCCGGCGCTGGGCACCATGGTGGTTTTCAGCTGGCCAGCCTGGGGGGGGCCACGTGGCCTCACGTGGGGAAGGTGTTGGCCAGCTCCTCTCCTCCTGGCAAGCCAGACACGGGGCTGGCGCTGGGTTGATGCCTGGCAGCTCCTGGCTCCATCCTCGCTGCTTCTGGGCAGTGCAAAGGGGGCCAGAAAGTTTACTGTCCCCGAAGGCTTCTGAAACAGCCCAAAGCTGTTCTCCAGGCCGGCGGGGGCGATCACAGGAGGGAGAGTTGCTCTCTGCTAACAGCAACCGCCCACGGAGAAGGGCTCTGCTGGGGAGCCAGCCCCGCGTGGAGCCAAGCCCCGGGACGTGTTGGCGGCCCTGGCCCTGGTCCTGCTGCTCCCCCAGCGGCTCGAGGCAGGGAGCACCAGCAGCCCTGTGCCACAGCATCCCCCTGGAGCTGCTGGACAATGTGCCCCGGTGGATCCTTGGCCACTGCAACCCGGAGGAGATGGCCTTCCCCAGCACCCCACGGCCCCGCTGCTTCCAGCACCAGGCTGCGATGGCTCAGAGAGGGCTGGATCCAGTCCCCAGCTGCAAGCAGAGCCCTGTCCTGTCCCGCTCCTTCCTGGGGAGTGCAACACAAGAGGAGATGTACGGTCCCTGAGACCCCGCGGGTCTGCTGCCAGGGGCAGGCAGCACTGCTCCACGCTGGGAATGGAGAGGAGGCTCTCAATGTCCCCATCGCCCTCCTGGTCCCTGTCCTGGTCCTGTCCCCAGCCCCCTCCCTATCCTTGTGCTGGTTCTGTGGCAGCCGGTGCCATCCCTGGGCTGCAGCAGTGCCAGGGATCCAGCACCCGCTGGGTTCCAGGGCAGCCCAGGCGTCCCCCCAGTGTGCTCAGCCACGTGTGCCCAGCCACCGGCCGAGCTGGCCGTGCTGCCGCCTGTGCCGGCGCAGCGAGGGGAAATGCCTCTGGGAAAGGCTGGCTCACCCCATCCTCTCCTGTGTCTCCCGCTCCCCGGCAAGCACTGCTCTGCCACAGCTCGGGTGGCCCTGGCAGCGCCGCGCTGTCCTGCTCCCACCCCAGCACGGAGCAGAGGAGCGTCCGTGCACCCAGCCGAGCTCTGACCACCCTGTCAGCCCCCTCTCCCCTTCCTGCGGGCCTTACCCGGGATTCAGGCGCGTCCCTCCCTCTGCTCGTAAACGGAGTGAAGCTTCTGAATGAGAAATATTTTATCTTCCCCTTCCTGCAAGAGCAGAGATAGCGACAACAGTGATCAGTGTGGGATGGGCTCCTGCACATCCGAGGCGGCAGCGCTGTTGGGGTCAGAGTCCAAATCTGGCAGTCCCAGGGCTGGACCAGGGCATGGAGCAGCCGGGAGTGCCGGGTCCAGCCAGGGGCAGCACGCGGAGCTCACGCACGTTGGAAATCTGCTCCTTCAGCAGGCAGATGATCCTCCGCTGGCCTCTCACCACCTGGATGTTGAAGTAGATCAAGGCTCTGCAATGACAAGCAGGATGGGACGGTGGCAGCTGGGCCAAGGAGCCGGGGTCACCGCGTTCCTTGCACCGTGCCAGGGCGCAGGGCTCTGGAGCAAAACCCCAGCTCCCAGACCCTGCTCAGGGCTGTGGCAGGGGGACCCCCAAAGCATGGGCCCAGGGTTCAGCCTCACGCTTGGGTCCCTACTCACATTAGGACCCCGGATAGGAAGAACAGGAGGAAGGTGTTCTCCACCAGGTGCTGGTGGACCCAGGCGAACCAGGTAATGTTCGGGTTGGACTTCTCCAGCAATTGCATCCAGGTCTTCCTTGACTTGGAGATGGTTTCCAGCCCCTGGAAGGGACCGCAGGTTTCTGACGGCCGCACCCTGAGCAGGCAGAGCAATGGGGTCGGTCAGAGCGATGGGCAGCCCGGCCGGCCGCTACCCCCAACCCAGGGCACTGCCCGGCCTCCAGGGACCGAGCCTCGCCTGCCCCAGCCATCCCTGGGGGCTGGACGAGGGGGTCCTCATCCCCTCGTCCTGCATCAGGAACAGCTGGGAAAGGCGGGCACAGGCCAACCGCTGCTCCGCTCTGTGCAATGACCACCGGCCAGACAGCACCCCCCTGCCCGCGGCAGCATTGCACAGCCCTGCACTGGGGATGACGTGTTCCACAGGCTGTCGGGGCCGGGGGGGGCATGGTCTCCCCAAACCCCTCTCCTCCACCAGGCACCTGGCGGTTCTGCGCCCTGGCCGTGGTCCGGCGGGTACTCACGACCAGATGGTGTAGGAGAGGAAGATGGCTGTGCCCAGGAAGGACGGGAAGCAGAGGAGGGTGATGAAGACGGTGCTCATGTGTGATGCTTGCCAGGGCTTGCTGGGGGACTGGCAGTTCTGCATCAGGCTGGTCTGCAGACAGGGAGCAGAGTCCTGCATGCTGCCACCTCCGTGGTCCCAGGACTGCGAGCAGGACAGCTGCCCCCACCCCGCTGTCCCATCCCTCCCATCTGCCAGGAGCTGGGCAAGCTCAGGGACCCCCTGTCCCCAGCAGCACCTCCTCCCTCCCAGGAGGACGGCACTGCTCGCTGCACGGTGCAGCACCTCTGCTGCGTGCTCCGGTGGCAGGGCGCAGCACCGCTGCAGGGCTGCCCATGGTGGGCACGCAGGGGGAGCTGTGGGGTGGGGGCAGCTCGCACCTTTTTGATATAGAACAGCAGCAGCAGCTTCAGTATCTGCACGGCCGGCAGGAGTGGTGCGAAGAGGACACCCAGCCTGGGAGAGAGGGGGGAAGACAAGCTCGTCCCAGGTCTGAGCCCCACGGGAGCCATGGGTGGGCAGAGCTCGGGGCAGCGGCAGGGCACCATTGCCGGCCCCCACCAGGCTTTCATAAAGCAAAGAGCAAGCACACGATGCCCCGTGCCAGGTTTGCTGCGCAGCCTGTGCCGGGGCTGGGACCTCACCGACCCCCGGGGCGGCTGCAGCCTTTGTGGCTCCCAGGCACGATGCAAGCGGGAACGCAGCGGCACACGTGTGGATCCCCTCCTCGGGCAGTGGGCCGCGAGGCTGGGGGCTGCAGAAAGGTGGGGGTGGCAAAGCAAGGGCCTGAGCAGCCCAGCAGACAGGCTGGGGGGGAGCAGGTCCCCTGGAGCAGCAAGCGCCATTATGGTCCGGACAAACAAGAGGGGCTGCGTGTGCACCGGAGCCTGCTCCTTCCCCAGAGCTCGGGGGGGACCAGCTGGGTGGGGAATGCTAGACCGGAGCTGGGATGCTCTGCTGCCGACTCCCCGTGGCTCTCACCCCATTGCCAAAGCCAGAGCTGCCGGGTGGGCTGTGGCTGTAAGTGGCTGGTGCTGGGCGCTGACTGCTGGGCCGCCCGTCTCCCTTGTCCCACCCGTGCGGGGCTGGGGAGTGGGGGTCTCACACGGCCCCGCTCGTTGACACGTGGGGCTCCCCATGCCCGGTCCCTGCCAGCCGCGGGGCTCGCAGGGCACCACGAGGCATTCGCCAGCAGAGCCGTGCCAGGCAAGACGGCATCTCACCAGGTCAGCGTCTGCCCGTAGATCAGCTCCAGCACGTTTCGGGCGATGTCAAACTCGGGCTTCTGCTTCTTCTTCAGCCTCTTCTCCAAGATCAGCCTGGGAAGGAGCAGGGCTCTGCTCCCACACTGCCGCTGCGGGGGATGCTCGGCAGCCCATCTTCCCCCTCCGACAGCAGCGGAGCCTGGGCGCGCCGGGGCAACGCCGCCTGGGTAGCAGAGAGCCGGGGCTGTGCTGGGGGGACCCCTCCCAGGACACGTTACCTCCAGACCAGCTCCCCGAAGAGCGTGTCCAGCAGGGTGAATATTAAATCCATCACCACGAAGCGATACAGGTCCTGCCCCACGCAGGTCTCCCAGCACTGGGGAGACAAACAAAGGTGGCATCAAGTGTGCAGTGAGACCTCTCCTCTCCCGTGGCTATTCTGTGGCCCCCGTGGGGTGTGAGGACCTTTTCCTCCCCTGCACCCTTTCCCCAGCCACCCTGTGTTTCAGGTGCCCTTGTCTCCCCAGCAAAGGAGCGAATGGTGCCCGTGGTGCCAGTCCCCTGCCCCTGCTGGTGCTGGGACTGCAGCCTTGGCTTTGCTCCACGCTCCCTGAGCAAGGGACAGCCCGGATGGCACGGTGCAGTCAGCCCGCACGGGCGCCGCATGCCCTCGCACAGATCCTGCGCGGAGCCCAGCTCTGCATGGCCCCGGGGTGGCAGCGCTGACCTCTGTCGAGCAGATGGCTCTCCGGCTCAGCCACTGGTAGCAGAGCAGCCCGAGGACCACCATCTTCAGAATGAGGTTCCTGGGGAGCAGGAGCGGGACCGGGCACCTTGAACCCTGGGAACGGAGGGGGCCAAGCCCCACGGACAGGGTGCCCTGCCCCAAAGCCTCCCCCCACACTGCAGGGGGGGTGCAGGATGCTCCCCCACCCCGGCCAGCCTACCTGCAGATGGCCACGTAGACCTCTGCCACGGGGGAATCATGCTTCTCCCACATTGCCAGCAAGTTGTACAGGCGGGGCATCAGCACGTTGAGGAGGGACACCACGAGGGGCAGGACCAGCAGCATGGCTTCCTGCTGCCACTTGCCGCTGCCCTGGGCTCGGTGGTCCTGCTGGACCGGGGGAGTGGGTACCAGGGTAAGCGTGCGGCTGCCGGCAGCCCGGCGCCCTCGGGGAGGGCAGCAAACGCTGGTGCCATGAGGGGAGCTGCAAGAGGGCTGCCCCTGCCTCCCAGGGCTGCTCTGGCCTCCCACCTCGGTGCCCCAGCCCGGCCCCCCAACAGCAGGGCAGGAGATCCCATGGTGAGGGGCGGCACTCACCACGTGCATGTGCTCCGACAAGTAGTACACAGCCAGCATGCAGACCAGCACCGTGCTCAGCGAGAGGGCCCAGGCCAGCAGAAGCACAGCAGTGTGCCCCAGGCGCTGGCCGAGGCTCAGGGAGCGGGAGCGGGACCGCTGCTCCGCAAGCAGCTCCTGGAAGAGAGTGGCGCTGGTGCTGCTGAACATGCTCCGGGTCCAGGTCCGGAGTGAGGGTTTGTCCTGCTGCACTGAGGTGGGACCCAGGGGGCTGATGGACGAAGCGCTGGTGCAGGGCCAGGGGGTATTTGCAGCTGCAGGGCCCCCCCGTGCAGCGGTGGGAGAGGGGTGCTGAGCCCTGACTCCTGTGAACGCCTTCGCCTGCCCACCGCAGGGCGCGGGGCGTGCAGGAGCCGACCCCAGCCCCGCTCCTCACCTTCAGCTGGGTGCGGATGTTCTCACACTGCAGCTTCACCGAGCGCCTCTGGATCACCTTGAAGTCCCAAGCACAGAAGACTTTGACGGCCAGGTCCCTCGCCGGGCTGCCCACGCGGTAGCTCTCCCCGAAGGAGTGGGACATGCTGCAGCGAGGGGCAGGGCGTCAGGGCCGGGTGGCGACGGGAAGGCTGGCGCTGCTGGAGGCGCTGCCGACCCACCTGTACACCAGCAGGATGCAGGTGATGAGGAAGGAGACCCCAACGCTGAACACGTAGGCCAGCGGCATGTTGTATGGGAGCAGGGGGGCTGCGAGGGGGTACACGCTGCCGTTGGGGCCGGAGGTGCAGGGGTCGTTGAGGGTGACGTTGCTGTAGTAGCCGTAGTACAGCAGCGAGTGAGTGAAGTAGCCCTGTGGGAAAGTGCACGATGGGGCCCACGGCGATCTCGCTGGTGCCTGTGGCTCCTCGCCCAGCCTGGCCCAACTGTGCCCTGGGCAGGGCAGCACCGGGCACCCACAGCACTCAGCTGTGCGAGGACAGGGACCGGGGCATTGCCGTGGCAGGGGATGCAGAGCTGGACCCCGGGCTTGGAGCAGCTCCTGGCCCAGGGATGGATGGGCTGGCGCTGATGTGCTGGCAGTGCTTACCGCACCAGTGAGGAGCTCGAGGCCGGTGAAGGGCTGGGGGCTGGCTCGGGGAGGGGGATACGCAGCCTGCAGGGCTACCACAAAGATGAGGAGGATGAGGAATAAGATGATGTTGAACATGAGGAGCGTCTTGAGAAAGAGGAAGTAGGAGAGGACGCTGGAGCCAAAGCGGCCGCTGATCTGCTTCAGGGCGTAGTGCCAGGGCTGCGCCGCGGGGAGCGGGGAGAGGAGCCTGTACCAGAAGTCCCGGCAGCCCTGGAGAGAGGGAGCCTGGGGAGAGCACCGGGGCCGGAGCCTGTACCCGAGCCCCCGACGGCTGCTGTGCAGACCCGCGCTCCAGACTTACGAGGACAACATAGTCTTTGGACCACCCGCAGGGAGCGGAGGGGGTCCAGTCCTGCGTGTGCTGCCTCGGGGAGCCCCTGGGCACACTCAGCTCCTGCCTGCCCAGCAGAGAGGGATGCCAGAGGGTGGCACGGGCGCTGGGACGGCTCCGGCTGTGAGAGCCCTGCCCGGCCAGGGCCAGCGGGAGAGCACCTACCGGAGGGCGCGTTTTTCTGCCAGGCTGAGGGGCATGTTGCGCAGCATGTGGCTGCACTGGCTGGGCGAGAGGCTCAGCAGCTCCTTCACCAGCAGGCTCCGCTTCTCTGGAGGTACAAGAGTTCAGCA
>NW_009258483.1:17046-17773 GCF_000687185.1 Egretta garzetta | reverse complement strand
GGGGGGGAGGGCGGAGGCCCCCTACCGATGGTGCGGCTGGGCATGCTGGCGAGCATCCTCAGGGAGGCAGAGTAGCCGGGGTGCTGCTCGTCCTGCCCAGGCTCCAGCCAGGCTGTGGCGCAGGCATCCGGGGGGTCCAGGTGAGCCGGGTGCTCTGGGAGAGGGAGGGCAGGATGGAGTGCCCACGGCTCCAGTGCCTGTGGCCCCACTGTCCTGCTCTGGCGTGAAGAACAGGCGCCTGCCCCGGTGCATGCTCCCACCAGAGCACCCCCTTCTTTAGGGACGCTCTCTGTGTCCCCAAGGGCAGGTCTGCCCCACTGCCTGCACTGGCCAAGGCATCAGTTAGCTCCTACAAGTGTTTTGGCCACAGCCTCAGCACAAGCCCTAGCAAGCCCAGGCTGGGCCTGGGACAGTAGGTGGCCCTGGGCACACATGTGGTCCCCGTCCCACCCCGGCTGTGGCTGCAGCGCTTTACCTCTGCCCCTTGTCTGCATCTCCAGCTCCAGACTCGCCTCTACCAAGCTGCTCTGCTCCTGGATGAGCTGGTGGAAGGAGGTGTGCAGGGCTCCTTCACTGTCCGGGCTTGGCTCCTGGCTGCAGGGACAGACACGCTCACCTGGGGCTGGGTGCTGGGGCCCGGGGGACAGAGCCCCGGTGCCAGCCCAAAGCCCGGCCGTGCCGCACCGTGCTGTGGCACCGGCACCCGGTGCCCACGGAGCCCGCGGGC
>NW_009258483.1:14004-14687 GCF_000687185.1 Egretta garzetta | reverse complement strand
TGCAGGTGTCCGGCCCCCCCCGATGGCCCGGTGGGAGCAGGGTCTGTCCTGGGGACCTGCCTGGGAGCAGCAGGACGCAGCCCTGGCCCCTCACACCACCTTCCTCCCGCAGGTCTCTGGACGTTCCTGTGGTTCATTGGCTTTTGTTTCTTGACCAACCAGTGGGCCTGGACGCAGGCTAAGGACGTGCACGTCGGGGCTGACTCGGGCCGCGCCGCCATCACCTTCAGCTTCTTCTCCATCTTCTCCTGGGTGAGTGAAGCCGTGGTGGAGCCCGGCTCTGCCCCGCTCAGGAGGGAGCGTGGAGGGGGTCCCCGGGCCACACAGCCCAGCGCAGCCCTGATGCTGACAGGCCCCTTGTCTCTCTAGGGCCGCGCCGCCATCACCTTCAGCTTCTTCTCCATCTTCTCCTGGGTGAGTGAAGCCGTGGTGGAGCCCGGCTCTGCCCCGCTCAGGAGGGAGCGTGGAGGGGGTCCCCGGGCCACACAGCCCAGCGCAGCCCTGATGCTGACAGGCCCCTTGTCTCTCTAGGGCCTCCTCATCGCTTTCGCTTACAAGAGGTACAAAATGGGGGTGGAGGACTTTGCTCACAGCTACGTCGACCCCACCCCGGAGGTTCCGAATCCCTACTCCAGCTAACCCAACATCAGACACGACAGCTACCAGCAGCAGCCCATCACCCA
>NW_009258483.1:10154-13478 GCF_000687185.1 Egretta garzetta | reverse complement strand
CCCCTGGGACTGCTGCCCTGGCCCATCCGGGCTCCAGTGCCTTTCCAGCCCTGCTGGCTGCAATCCCTCAAGTGCCGGCTCTCGCTGCCGTAGCACAGCCGGGCAGCACAGTCCAGCTCCTGCTGGCCACCAGCTCCCCGTGCCTTCCCCCCTCAGCTGCTGCTGGGTGCGCTTGATGCCAAAGCCCTGTCTTCTTTTGCCTAAACTCCCGTGCTGTGCCTTCTCAGAGCCTGCACCAGAGCTGCCGGTGCTCGGGTGACGCGGTGTGGATCCGTGGGAGCGGTGAGTGCTGGGCTCCCAGCGGGGCTGTGGCTGCTCCAGATGCCCCAGGCCCTTCCTGGGGCACTTTCCCTGCTGACTGGGCACCCGGCCCCCCCCTCACTTGCCCCCACCTATTTTTCTGTTGTGAAGCTGCTGCCAGCAGCGGTGTGGGTGTGCGAGCTGTCGCTGCTGGGGCTGGCCTTCAACTAGTTGTTTGTTTGTCATGGTAGAGATGGAATAAACTTTTTCACCTAGCCACCACGTGCCCTTCTTCTCTGGGGAAGAAAAACAGGTTCCTCCTCCCTCCCCCTGGGCCGGGGCGGGGGGTTCCGGGCAGGGAAGCAGCAGAGCAGCCAAGTGTTGCACTGCCAAGAGCATGCTGACGCTGGGGCTATTTTTAGGCAAGCCCTCCTGCTCCTCGGGTGTTTGGTAGAAGGTTTGAGCAGAGAGCTCCAACACCAGCCCTGCACCCAGCCCCAAGCAATCAGCCTCACTGTTCACAGCAGGGAAGCCTTTTCAGAGCAGTCTGGAATAAAACATAGAGGTAATTTTATTTATTAACCTAAACCAGTAGCAGTGCTGCCTCCGTCCCTCAGGGGAAAGCCCAGGCTTGGCAATCAAGTGCTTGCGAGTACCACAACTGTCAGCGCACCACTTAATGCAGAGGGAGCGGGGGCTTTCACCAACACTCTTGTGACCACCTAGGGAGCCCAGCCTCCGAGCTGGAGGGCATAGGCAAACAGAGGGGGCTGCATTTGTACGTGGGGATTTGACTTGGCAGAACCAAGAGCTACTGCTCAGAGCCTGCAGATGCTGGCTTACAGGGAAAAGCACTTCTGTAAGGAACAAGGGGGAAAAAAAAAAAAATCTCAAATAAAAAAAACCCCTTCCAGAAGCCAAGTCAAGCAAAGGAGGAAAAGGATTCTTCAGTCAACTTATAGCAGAGGAAGAATCGGCCTCGAGAACTTTTGGAAGGCTTGGGAGAGAGCAAGACACATGACTGGAGTTGAGAGCCATCTGCTCGAAGCAGAGACCCTTTTCCAAGTAGCTGTGTCTTCACAGAAACAGCCCAAACCTTTACAGATTAAATTCTAACCAAGCACTGAAGTGGCAGCACCAAGCTTGGACCTGACCCAAAACACCCTGATTTTGGAGAGGAGGCTCTGTCTGGAGTCTAGTTCTTCCAAAAGGAACTCCACCTTAATACACGGACTCCTGCTAGGCTACTGCTAGCCCTTTTGAAGTTGAAAAGCTCAGCAGAGCCTCCTGTCAGGCCACCAGCCAAGCCTGCCTTCCTTCCCTTTCCCCTCCTCTGTTTCAACAGAAATTTACCGGACAGTTACAGCAAGCGAGCGAAACGGTGAACAGAGAGGCTGGGCACGAGCATTCAAAGGGACCGCTGAGGCCAGGCCACTGCTACGCGTGTCAGTTGAAGAGTTGTGCCACAGATCTACAACAAAGAACATATCATCTCCTCAGGCTGCATTAAAAAAAGGAAGTGGGTTTAAAATACTAAAGTTACTGTATGTTGTCTTAAGAAACCTGGAATTTAGCAACAGCTTACAAGAGATAAAGAAACAGTCGCATTCGCAGGCAAACAAACCAGCCACCGGTGCCAGCCTGAACACATGCAGATACCCAGGAGAGCAGGCCAGAGCTCCGGCGGGCAATGGAAGCCCTGCAGCCCAGCTTGCTGAGGCAGTTGCCCAGGACAGCATCATGTGTGGCAGCATCAGTAACTACACTGCTCCCTGGTCAGCATTCTGAGAGAGGAACTTGCTTCTGGTTGGGCTCCCAACCCAACACGATCAGGTCCAGTTGATGCCCCTCTTCCTGGCGCCTGGTGCAGAGGAACAGCGGCTTGGTTTGGCAGGTGGAGCAAAGGCACTTAACAGTTTTGCTAAAAGCAGGGGAAGCCATATCTGGTGTCGGAGCCGTAGCATTTAGCTTCCTTTCTATCATTCTCCCCCATGCGGGAGCTCAGCAGTCAAGAAGCAAAGATTTTCCGGGAGACAGCCACGTCCAGCTGCTTCACCCCCATGGGCACATTCTCCTTGTTTTCCAACCCAGGCTGCTGAGGCCGCTTACGGAAGTAGCAGGCTCGGCAGACAGAGTGGTACTTGTCTGCTCCTCCAATCACTTCAACCTGGCAAGAAAGTTGGGAGAGCAACTCTGGAGAGACCAGTTCCCCTGAGGAGATCCCTCTAGACTAGCAGGGCTGGCAGGGTGAAGCTACTGAGGTGCTTTCTGTTCCAAGGGAACTCACCTCCCTCTCAGCTCCCAGCCTCTTTGTGTAGGAGGCTTCTCGGTAGCATTCCATGCACACAGCGTTCAGCTTCACCACGCTCTCTGCCAGCGGCACCAGGTTCAGGATGCTCCCAAAGGCCTGTGCCAAGACAGAAGGGGCAGTTCTGTTGGGTGGCTTCTACAAGGATCTACAAAGCAGCTGTACTAAAAAAAAAAAAAAAAAGTTTTACCTTTCTCTGGAAAGTCCCATCAAGAGCAGCAACGATGACGGTTTTCCCAGCATTGGCCATCATCTCACAGAACTCCACGATGTCTGGGAACTAGAGGAGGTACAGAGCCAGCGTCAGGAGGAAGGGGCAGCACTTTGCTCAGGATCCAGCAGCACATGCCAGACAACAGCACAGGGCACAAAGAAAACTAGAGCCACGTTGCCTATCCGTGAAATGGACTCCAGGCCCCCGTCCTCAGCCTGCAGGGACTAAGGGAAGGGAAGGGCTTGACTACACCAGCATAGTCCAGCAGGATCAACCTGCCCCGGGGGATTTCTTCCCACCCGCTCCTACAGAGGATTCAGACCTCAGGGTGCTCTGAAGGTTGCATCCTGCAGAGCTGCCCAGGACCCGCCCTGGCCATGCACTTACAAACTGGCCCTCGTCAATGCCGATGACCGCAGAGCCCAGCGCCTCCTGGTACACGTCCTTGAGCAGGCAGGCTGGCAGGGCCTCCATGGTGTTCCTGGGGGGGAGGGCAGGGCGGTGAGCCAGGCAGCCCAGCCGCCGGGCCCGCAGGGGTGGGTGCCCCCGCCCCGGGGCCTCA
>NW_009258483.1:5905-6434 GCF_000687185.1 Egretta garzetta | reverse complement strand
AGGGGAGCCATGGCCCCGCATGGCAGCGCCCGGCAGCCTGCGCGCGCCCTGCCCTGCTGCCCCCCGCGCTCCAGCCCGCTGGGTCTCCTCCTGCAGCACAGGGTGGCCGCTGCCCCCAGACACCCCCTGTGTCCCCCTGCCCCTTCCAGCCTGCAGCCAGGCGGGCGGCCCGGAGCAGGGGAGCACCAGCTATCACCAATTCTCGCCTGGGCTGGCATTCCTTTGGGGGGGTGTTTCTGCCCACCTGGGGCACACGGGCTGGCAGGCCTGCGGGGCTCTGTCTGACCGATGGGGTGATGAAGTTTGTTCCCTCGATTTCCTTTAAACTACTTATTGCCAGCATAAAATAAAATAGAAGTAACTGCTGCCTGGGTGTAATTCTGCTTTCTGGAGAGCTGGGACTGCGCTGAGCTGGCGAGTTCGTGCCCGACGCGGCTGCTGCAGAGAGCATCTCCTCTGCCAGCGCGGAGCTCCTGTCCTGCAGCTGGGCCCTTCCGTGCCGGCAGTGGGGCGCAAACCCCTGAGCCTG
>NW_009258483.1:5252-5783 GCF_000687185.1 Egretta garzetta | reverse complement strand
GGGCAGCTGGCTGGGCGGGTCCTGGCCGGACACCAACCCGTGAGATGCTTCCACGTCCTCAGGAGCACTTGTGCCCCAGTGGGTACCTCTGGGCTGTGACGATGTCCCTGCTGCGTGGTCAGGGGAGGAGCACACTCAGGAGAAACCATCCTGCACAGCCACAGCACTGCCAGAACATGTTTATTTTGTGGCCTGACCATCCCTTGGGATCTGGCTCCCTGCTGTGGCATCCCTGCACTCGTGCGGTGCACATGGGCCAGGCGCAGCATGTGGCCTTCGGGCCAGGGGGTGTCCAGCTCTGCTTTTGGGTGCCGTCTGCGGGACCCGAGTTACAGAAGCAGAGCTTCTGTAGAGAACTAGAAGGTGCTCTGAGGATGTTTGCTGGGTGACCAGCGAGACGGGGACACTGCCTCGGAGGGGTCCGGATGCTGGTGTGAGATGTGGGCTCCCCTCTCTCCCTCCGGGCATGTCTGTGAAGGCGCTCCCTCCTGGGGGGGGGGGCGGGGGTCTCCCCCGGGCCGGGGGCACGCT
>NW_009258483.1:4057-4747 GCF_000687185.1 Egretta garzetta | reverse complement strand
TGGGAGGATGCTCAGGCTCCCCCCGCGCTCGGAGGAGTCGGGTGCAGTCCCAGGGCCAGCTTCTCCTGGCACTTCCTGGCCACAAACTCCAGCTTGCTCTTTGCGAGCTCGGTGTCACGGGCTGAGACGTCGCGGTGCCAGACCGCGCGCACGGCGTGTGCCGACCAGGGGAACAGCAGGCCGCTGACAGCCTGGCCGGTCTCGGCCAACTCCTCCTCGCTCACCGCCCGCAGGTGCTCGCAGAGCTCTGCGGGGGACGGCCAGCCCCCCCTGACGCTCACCATCACGATGTTTGTCTCCACCGCCGCGAGGCTGACCGAGGCGAGTGCAGCCCCTGGATGCCTGGGGGGAGGCAGGGGCGGTAGGCTGCGAGCCCGGTGCCCGGCGTCACGGGAGAGGAGGCTGCAGCGCTGCCCGAGTCCTGCCCCGGGTCCTGGCTGAAGGAGGGGCCCTTTGCCCTCCGTGGTGTGCAGCACCAGGGTCACCGTGGGCACCACGGGGACAGGCGCAGCATTGTCCCAGCACTCCAGCAGGGCAGGGACCCCAGCGGCATCCTCGCCTGGCTGGCAACCCACCTCGGCTGCCCAGGGAAGGTGCTGGGTGCGGTGAGCCCAGCCGGGGCGGGGTGGATAAGGCTGGGCCCGCACCGCGCTGTCGGGCAGGGCAGGACCCGCAGTGCGCGGAAGCCTG
>NW_009258483.1:1925-2460 GCF_000687185.1 Egretta garzetta | reverse complement strand
CCCCTGTGCATGCACGGGGCCAGGGCTGGAGCAGGGCCCATGCTCCATGCAGCACGCAGCAGACCCCCCACGCACAGGAGGGCAGGGAAGCGAACCGGGTAAAGGTTAACGGGGCAGCGTGGAGGCCGAGCATGGGCTGGGGATGAGCAGACCCAAGGAGGGGTTTGCTCAGCAGCAGCACGAAGCAGCAAGCAGCTCCAAGGGCTGAGCAGGGTCGTGCTGCTACAGATTTGAGGTGGAGGGGGCCAAGGAAGGGCTGAGGAGACGCACCCAGGTCAGAAAGGACCTGCTGCCTGCAGCTCTCCCCCTCCTGAGCAGAAGCGGGTGTCCACTCGGGACCCTGGGGAGGAGCAGGGCTGTTCTGGCCCTCTGCACCTTCCATGGGATGGGGGCATAAACCCGCCCCTCAGTTTGTGGCCTGGCTGCCCCGGGGCGCGGGGAATGAGGGCTGGGCGCAGCCCCGGGCACTCACCGGCAATGAGGTTCGCCATTGTGGCTGTGGGCACAAAAAGAGGCTCCCTCCTCCCCCGGATCC
>NW_009258483.1:0-343 GCF_000687185.1 Egretta garzetta | reverse complement strand
GCCCGCACGCCTGCCGCCCTGCCTGCGCCCCTGCACGTGGGGCCTCATCGCCACCTCCCGCTGCAGCCCGCGCTGTCAGCCCCGCAGATGAGTGAGCCATAAACAGTCCTTCACGGAGACGTTTTTCACACACAGGGCCACATGTTAACAGTTTTTCTTTATTTACTGCCTCCATTTCCTCTTTGTTCCAGGAACTTGTCCTCCAACTTCAAGCTGCTCATGATTAGGCAAAAAGGCCTCTAATCTCCCCGATCTGATTTACCGGCACTGAGAGCAGACGCTTCCCGTTACTGGCCCTGGACCCGGGAGCATGGACAGCCGAGCTCTGCCGGCTGCTGTGCCA
>NW_009258482.1:422680-423365 GCF_000687185.1 Egretta garzetta | reverse complement strand
CGCGCGGGGAGCTGGAGGTGAGGGAGACATGCGTGGTTGAGGATGGCAGCGACCGCGGCGTCTGGCACCTGGGGGGGGACAGAGAAAAAATGGTTTCCTTCTCCTTCCCTTTCCCCTGCCTCCCGCTCCCCCTAAAATCCAGACATTTTCTCGGTCATTTGCTACGCAGGCAGCACCAAAGCACAGCCCGTGTTGGGCAGGACGACACCTTGAGTCGTACCACCTGGGATATCCGTGTATCAGGGAACCGCAGGGCGGTTTGGGTGGGAAGGGAGCGTTCCAGCTCACCCAGCCCAACCCCTGCCATCAGCAGGGACGTCTCCAACCGGAGCCGGTTGCTCCCAGCCCCGTCCAACCTGACCTGGAATGTTCCCAGGCATGGGGCAGCCACCACCGCTCTGGGCAACCTGGGCCAGGGTCTCCCCCCCTCAGCACAAACAATGGGTCTCCCCCCCTCAGCCCAAGCAATTTCTCCCTCCTATCCCGCCTGGATCCCCCCTCTTTCAGTTCAAAGCCATCAGCCCTTGTCCTGGCGCTGCAGGCCCTGCTAACAAGTCCGTCCCCCCCTTTCTCCCCAGCCCCGTTAAGCCCTGCAAGGCCGCCCTCAGGTCTCCCCGCAGCCTCCTCTTCTCCAGGCTGAACACCCCCAGCTCCCCCCGCCTCTCTCCATGGCAGAGGGGCTCCA
>NW_009258482.1:419421-419852 GCF_000687185.1 Egretta garzetta | reverse complement strand
CCAACGACTCCTTGTCCCCCAGCACGCACCAGCGCCCTCTCACTCACCCGGTACCGAGGATGAGATCCCATGGCCATGGCCACGCGGGCGTATTGGCTGATGGGTCTCTTGTACCCCACTGCAGAGGTAGGCCGCTTCTTCATTTGGTTGCTGTTTCTAAACAAATAAATTGCGAGAGGAACGTTGAATAGAGAACACAAATTCCTGCTAAGAATGCATCCAAACAGTGACCAACGGAGCTCGTCTACAGTGAGCGAAGGGTGGCCCTTCCTGGTGGGGCTTGGCTTGGAGAGGACTTCCACCTGTAGGCACCTGCGAGCATCCCGGGGTCCCTGCTGTCCCCCCCCAGCCCGGGGAACACCCCTGCCTTTGTGCCTGCGGGTTGCCAGCGCTGGGGCAGAGCGTGGGACGTACCCTCCGGTGGGCACCAG
>NW_009258482.1:418825-419353 GCF_000687185.1 Egretta garzetta | reverse complement strand
AGGGGGGGTCGCACCCGCGGGGGGGCCCCAGCGGCTGGAACTTCCACTGGTCCTCCTCACCGTCGAAGTACAGGCGGTTCATGATCTTGTTCTTCTCTTCTGGCGGGGTGAAGTTCTCGATGATCAAGTACCTGAGCGAGTGACCGGCCGAGAGAGAGACGGAGCGGGAGCAAGGGGGCGGGCAGGGGCGGAGAAGAGGAAGGAGTTAATGGGACAAGTGACAGGGAACAGGTCGGAAAGGGAGAGGAAAGGAATGTCAGGAAGAGAGGGGGGGACACAGGGAAACGGGAGAACATCCAGAAGATGGAAACGTGATGGAGACAGAGAGGTTGAAGCAATAGATCCGGCCGGCAGAGAGGCGAGGGGGGGCAGGGGAAGGCGGTGATCAGAGAGGAGCGAAGGCGCCCGGGCAGCTCCGCCGGCTCCCCTCCGGGCAGGAGCCCCGCTCCCCCAGCCGCCCCACCAGGAAACAACGGAAAGCTCAAACGGTCCCCACAGCAAAGCTTCCCCCCCCCCCCCCCCCCCCCT
>NW_009258482.1:417012-418432 GCF_000687185.1 Egretta garzetta | reverse complement strand
ACCGGCAGAGAGAGAGACGGAGCGGGAGCAAGGGGGCGGGCAGGGGCGGAGAAGAGGAAGGAGTTAATGGGACAAGTGACAGGGAACAGGTCGGAAAGGGAGAGGAAAGGAATGTCAGGAAGAGAGGGGGGGACACAGGGAAACGGGAGAACATCCAGAAGATGGAAACGTGATGGAGACAGAGAGGTTGAAGCAATAGATCCGGCCGGCAGAGAGGCGAGGGGGGGCAGGGGAAGGCGGTGATCAGAGAGGAGCGAAGGCGCCCGGGCAGCTCCGCCGGCTCCCCTCCGGGCAGGAGCCCCGCTCCCCCAGCCGCCCCACCAGGAAACAACGGAAAGCTCAAACGGTCCCCAAAGCAAAGCTTTCCCCACCCCCCCCCATTTCTGGGGGCAAACTGAGCCGTGGCAGAGAAGTGTTTCGAGTCGATGAGTCGCTTCATTGAGGTGTTTAGAACGTTTGGAGGGAAAGGTAGCAAAACTGGAGCGGAAATTTTGTTTCTAGTAAAAGTATAAATATTTTACCTTGAAAACTAAAGGACTGACACACCTCTGGGCACGTTTTTTTCACGATGAATGCGATCATCGCTCGAAGTGAAAACAGGCCCAGGAAAGGCCACGCAGCCCCAGCAGCCACCGCCCCGGCCCGTAACGTCCCATAGCCCGCGCTGCTGCTGCTGCGCTCGCGTTTCTGCTTTGCTGTTTTCTGGTTTTTCACCTTTCTCAGCAACTTTTTAATACCCTGGCGTGCCACTCGCCCAGCTCAACAGGGTTAAGCATGTTTTACACCTCCTGGCACCGCCAGCGGGGTAGGAAGCGCTCAGTCAGTTGTCCCTGTCAGCAGGCGCCTCGCTCCCTCCAGCTGCGCACCCCAGCTCTGCGCTGTGCACCCCAGCTCTGCCCCGTGCACCCAGCTCTGCCCCATGCACCCCAGCTCTGCCCTGTGCACCCCAGCTCTGCCCCACGCACCCCAGCTCTGCCCCACGCACCCCAGCTTTGCTCTGCACACCCCAGCTTTGCTCTGCACACCCCAGATTTGTCCTGCACACCCCAGCTCTGCCCCGTGCACCCCAGCTCTGCCCTGTGCACCCCAGCTCTGCCCCACGCACCCCAGCTCTGCCCCACGCACCCCAGCTTTGCTCTGCACACCCCAGCTTTGCTCTGCACACCCCAGATTTGTTCTGCACACCCCAGCTCTGCTGCATGCACCCCAGCTCTGCCCCGCGCACCCCAGCTCTGCCCCACGCACCCCACAGGGCTGCGCCCGGGCGCGGGGGGGTCGCCCAACCACCTACTTGAGCTTCAGCTCCCGCGTCTGCTCGTTCTGCGCCTCCTCCAGGTCCTGGCGCACGCGGATGTACTCGTCGTGCTGGGCCTGGATCTCCGCCTTCACGGCCTGCAGCTTGGCGTAGAGCTGGGGGAGA
>NW_009258482.1:414312-414651 GCF_000687185.1 Egretta garzetta | reverse complement strand
CCACACACCCACACCCCCCGCCCACACACACACACCCTGCACACACACACTCCCTGTACACACACACACACACACTCCCTGCACACACACACACACTCCTTGCACACACACACACACACACGTACGCACGTGCAGGCGGTAGTGCTCACACCCATGCACACTCTCCTTTACCCCATGCACACACAGGCTTGTGCGCAGCCCCCACACACCCCCGTGAGCACCCCCATGAGCACCCATCCCTGCACACCCATCCCTGCACACCCGTGCACACCCGTGCACACCCATCCCTGCACACCCATGCACACCCATCCCTGCACGCCCATGCACACCCACCCCCGC
>NW_009258482.1:413819-414158 GCF_000687185.1 Egretta garzetta | reverse complement strand
GCCCTCGCACCCCCCCGCCCCCCCAGCCCCGCACGCCCGTGCCCATCCACCCCTGCACACCCATCCCTGCACACCCATGCACACCCATCCCTGCATGCCCATGCACACCCATCCCTGCACACCCATGCACACCCACGCACACGTGCTCCTGCGTGGCACAGGCACAGGGCTGTGCACACCCATGCCGGGCACGTGCACGCGTGCCAGATGCACCCGCACATGCGTGCCGGTGTGACACAAGCGCGGGGGGGTCTGCGCACCCCCCTGCATGCCAGCACACGATGCATGTGCACCCACACACGGGGTGCGTGCACCCCCGTAGCCATGTCACCGTGTCAG
>NW_009258482.1:411470-412477 GCF_000687185.1 Egretta garzetta | reverse complement strand
GGTGGCCCCGAGCCAGCCCCGCTGCACCGTGCCGGATGAGGAGACCGCCTGGGACGGCTGCCAGCCACAACCTGCACGCCACCGCAGCAGGGGACACCAGCTGTGAGGAGCCCACCTCCCCCCCGAGCATCCTGCTCCGGCGGAACAGCTATCATGGGACATCCGTCACGCCAGCCGGTGACCGGTGTCCCCGCTCCACGGCTCTGCCCCGGTGGCACGTCCCAGCGTGAGCCCACGGGTCTCTGTGCAGGCATCCAGGCATGGCCACACGTCCCTGGGCACGAGCGGGCACCCCTGGGCATGGCCACACGTCCCTGGGCATGAGCGTGCACCCTTGGGCATGGCCACACGTCCCTGGGCACGAGCGTGCACCTCTGGGCATGGCCACATGTCCCTGGGCATGAGCAGGCATCCTTGGGCATGGTGACGTGTCCCTGGACACAAGTGGGCACCCTTGGGTATGGCGACATGTCCCTGGGCATGGCCACGCATCCTGGGCATGAGCAGGCACCCTTGGGCATGGCCATGCATCCCTGGGCACAAGTGGGCACCCTTGGGCATGGCCACATGTCCCTGGGCATGGCCACGCGTCCATGGGCATGAGCGTGCACCCTTGGGCATGGCAATGTGTCCCTGGGCATGGCCACACATCCCTGGGCGCGAGTGGGCACCCTTGGGCATGGCCATGTGTCCATGGGCATGAGTGTGCACCCCTGGGCATGGCGATGTGTACCTGGGCATGGCCACACATCCCTGGGCGCGAGTGGGCACCCTTGGGCATGGCCACGCGTCCCTGGGCATGGCCACGCATCCCTGGGCATGAGCGTGCACCCTTGGTCATGGCCACACATCCCAGGGCACGAGTGGAGCACCCTTGGGCATGGCGATGTGTCCCTGGGCATGGCCACGCGTCCCAGGGCACAAGCAGGCACCCTTGGGCATGGCCACGCATCCCTGGGCACGAGTGGGCACCTCTGGGCATGGCCACGCATCCCAGGGCACGAGTG
>NW_009258482.1:406499-410836 GCF_000687185.1 Egretta garzetta | reverse complement strand
CCGGGGCAAATTCTCCGCCACCCCCCCCCCCCCCCCACCGCAAGATGCTTTGTTGTGCCGAGGGGGACGAGAGCTGAGCGCAGCAAACTCGTGCCAGCGATGGTCCCCTCCCTCGCGGCCCTTCCCACCCCACGCTCCCAGGAGCTCCCACGCAAGGTCCCCCCCGTGCGGGTCCATGTCCGAGGGCAACCCCATCCCAGCGCTGCGCAGGACGGGGCTGCCCTTGGGCACCCTGCTTGGGACCCACCCAAGCCCCCCACGAGGGGCTGGAGGCAAAGCAGGTCTTCCCCCAGCGTCGCTCACGACGGCGCGTGGGACACGTACCTTGTATTTGGTGGCCAGCAGCTCCGTGGCCTCCTGTTCCTTCCGCAGATCCTCTATCATCTTCTCCTTCTCCTGCAGCAGCTTCTGCTTCTCCTCGCTCACCAGGCTGTGGTCATCCTGGATAGCGGCCTTCTCCTCTTCCAGCCTCTCCTTCTGCTCCTTCAAGTAATTCTCCATGTTCTTCTCCAGGCCGTCCTCATTGTCATCCTCCCCTTCGTTCTCCGTGGCGCTTTCTCCATCCGCCGCTTTCTTCCTCCGGCTGCTCCTTCTCCTCTTCTTGCCCAGCATGCCACGTTTCTCCAGCTGGGCCTTCAGCCGGACGATCTCCTCCTGAAACTCCCGCAGCAAGGTGTCCTTGGGGTCCTCGTTCACCCGGGGCTTGTTCTTGATGTTCTTGGCCCTGTTGGCGAACCTGAGGGTGGAGAGGCTCTCGTCGTAGCTGTGAGAGGCCGGGCCCAAGGTGGCCACCATGATTGTCTTGGCGTTGCCCCCGAGGGAGTCCTGCAGCAGGCGGGTCAGCTTGGAGTCCCGGTAGGGGATGTGTGTGCTCTTGCCGTCCACGAGGGCGGAGATGACGTTGCCCAGGGCGGAGAGGGAGAGGTTGATCTTGGACGCTTCCTTAGGGCGCTCTCCGTGGGCCCCCATTTTGCTCTGGCGCTCGCTGCCAGCCAGGTCCACCAGGTTGAGCTTGCCCACGCGGATGTGCTCCTCGCCGTCCGGCCCCATCTCGCTGCACTCGATGGTGATGAGGAAGATGGCGTGGGAGCGGGAGCTGTGCTCGTTCATGTTGGTGCTGCCCACGGACCGCGTCTGGCTCCCCAGGTTCATGACGTGCTCGATCTCCTTGACGTTCTTGGTGACGAAGGAGGAGAGGTCCTTGATGTAGACCCCCGTCTCGGGGTTCTCCTTCAGCTCCAGCTTCTTGCTCTGGTCCTTGGCGAGGAGGTCCCTGATCTCCTCCTGGTAGATCTCCAGGTACGAGGCCCTCACCAGGTACTGCTGGTTCTGCGAGCGGGAGATGTGGGTGAAGATGTGCTCGAAGGAGAGGGGGATGATGCCCCGCTTCTCCGGCTCCGCCCAGGCCCCCTGCATGGTGTAGGTCTTGCCGGTCCCGGTCTGGCCGTAGGCGAAGATGGTGCCGTTGAAGCCCTGCAGCACGCAGTCTATCAGCGGCCGGACCGTCTCATCGTAGAGGTCCGCCTGCTTGGAGCTGGCGTCGTAGACGGCGTCGAAGGTGAAGGTCTTGGGCAGCTCCCCGGGGGCGGCGCGGGGGTTCCGGATGCTCACCTGCCCCAGCTTCACGTCCAGCTCCAGGACGCGTGGGATGCAGGATGCAGGATTGGGATGCAGGGTGCAGGATTGGGATGCAGGATCAGGATGCAGGGCTGGGATGCAGGATGCAGGATTGGGATGCAGGGTGCAGGATTGGGATGCAGGATCAGGATGCAGGGCTGGGATGCAGGATGCAGGATTGGGATGCAGGGTGCAGGATTGGGATGCAGGATCAGGATGCAGGGCTGGGATGCAGGATGCAGGATTGGGATGCAGGGTGCAGGATTGGGATGCAGGATCAGGATGCAGGGCTGGGATGCAGGATGCAGGATTGGGATGCAGGGTGCAGGATTGGGATGCAGGATCAGGATGCAGGGCTGGGATGCAGGATGCAGGATTGGGATGCAGGGTGCAGGATTGGGATGCAGGATCAGGATGCAGGGCTGGGATGCAGGATGCAGGATTGGGATGCAGGGTGCAGGATTGGGATGCAGGATCAGGATGCAGGGCTGGGATGCAGGATGCAGGATTGGGATGCAGGGTGCAGGATTGGGATGCAGGATCAGGATGCAGGGCTGGGATGCAGGATGCAGGATTGGGATGCAGGGTGCAGGATTGGGATGCAGGATCAGGATGCAGGGCTGGGATGCAGGATGCAGGATTGGGATGCAGGGTGCAGGATTGGGATGCAGGATCAGGATGCAGGGCTGGGATGCAGGATGCAGGATTGGGATGCAGGGTGCAGGATTGGGATGCAGGATCAGGATGCAGGGCTGGGATGCAGGATGCAGGATTGGGATGCAGGGTGCAGGATTGGGATGCAGGATCAGGATGCAGGGCTGGGATGCAGGATGCAGGATTGGGATGCAGGGTGCAGGATTGGGATGCAGGATCAGGATGCAGGGCTGGGATGCAGGATGCAGGATTGGGATGCAGGGTGCAGGATTGGGATGCAGGATCAGGATGCAGGGCTGGGATGCAGGATGCAGGATTGGGATGCAGGGTGCAGGATTGGGATGCAGGATCAGGATGCAGGGCTGGGATGCAGGATGCAGGATTGGGATGCAGGGTGCAGGATTGGGATGCAGGATCAGGATGCAGGGCTGGGATGCAGGATGCAGGATTGGGATGCAGGGTGCAGGATTGGGATGCAGGATCAGGATGCAGGGCTGGGATGCAGGATGCAGGATTGGGATGCAGGGTGCAGGATTGGGATGCAGGATCAGGATGCAGGGCTGGGATGCAGGATGCAGGATTGGGATGCAGGGTGCAGGATTGGGATGCAGGATCAGGATGCAGGGCTGGGATGCAGGATGCAGGATTGGGATGCAGGGTGCAGGATTGGGATGCAGGATCAGGATGCAGGGCTGGGATGCAGGATGCAGGATTGGGATGCAGGGTGCAGGATTGGGATGCAGGATCAGGATGCAGGGCTGGGATGCAGGATGCAGGATTGGGATGCAGGGTGCAGGATTGGGATGCAGGATGCAGGATCAGGATGCAGGATCAGGATGCAGGGCTGGGATGCAGGGTGCAGGATTGGGATGCAGGGCGGAGGACTGGGATGAGGGATGCAGGATTGGGATGCAGGGCTGCAGGGCTGGGCTGCAGGGTGCAGGATCAGGATGCAGGACTGGGATGAGGGATGCAGGATCTGGATGCAGGACTGGGATGCGGGATGCAGGATTGGGATGCAGGGTGCAGAACAGAGAATGCAGGACTGGGATGATCTTAAGAGGAGGATATAATGTAAGTAAGTGGCAAATAAAATGCAGGGTGCAGGATCGGGATGCAGGGCTGGGATGCAGGATGCAGGGCTGGGATGCAGGATTGGGATGCAGGGTGCAGGATCAGGATGCAGGGTGCAGGATCTGGATGCAGGACTGGGATGAGGGATGCAGGATCTGGATGCAGGACTGGGATGCGGGATGCAGGGTGCAGGATGTAGGCTAAAGAATGCAGGACTGGGATGCGGGATGCAGGGTACCTGCTGTGGGATGCAGGGTGTGGGTTATGGGATGCAGAATTAGGATGTGGGATGCAGACTGATTTTGTGGGCTGCAGGGTTCAAGGACTGGAATGCCGGGTGCAGGATTGGGATGCGAGGTGCAGAGGACATGGCGCAGGATAAGGGGTGCAGGGTTGGGATGTGGGGGACATGATGCAGGATAAGGGGTGCAGGGTTGGGGTGCAGGGTACGTGACACAGGATAAGGGGTGCAGGGTTGGGGTGCAGGGTACGTGACACAGGATAAGGGGTGCAGGGTTGGGATGTGGGGGACATGGTGGGGGTGCAGGGTACGTGACGCAGGATAAGGGGTGCAGGGTTGGGGTGCAGGGGACATGACACAGGATAAGGGGTGCAGGGTTGGGATGTGGGGGACATGACGCAGGATAAGGGGTGCAGGGTTGGGGTGCAGGGGACATGACGCAGGATAAGGGGTGCAGGGTTGGGATGTGGGGGACATGACGCAGGATAAGGGGTGCAGGGTTGGGGTGCGGGGTACATGACACAGGATAAGGGGTGCAGGGTTGGGGTGCGGGGGACATGACGCAGGATAAGGGGTGCAGGGTTGGGGTGCGGGGGACATGACGCAGGATAAGGGGTGCAGGGTTGGGATGTGGGGGACATGATGCAGGATAAGGGGTGCAGGGTTGGGGTGCAGGGGCAGGCAGGGGGAGGTGCCCACCCCAGCCTTCCAGCAGGGACAGAGCGCGGGGTCTTTGCTCGGGACTGGCGGC
>NW_009258482.1:404243-405600 GCF_000687185.1 Egretta garzetta | reverse complement strand
GAGCGCCGGGCCCTGACTCATGAGGTGGGGTGCAGGGTGAGTCCCGGGGCGCAGGGAGCCGTGTGGTGACTCACGGCCCCGCTGCCCCCCCGGGGGGGGGGGGGGGGGCGCCCGCTCCGCGCTGGCCCCGCTGCCCCCCCGGCGGGGTGAGGGGGGCACTGCCCCACTCCCACCCAGACCCCACCCAGGTTTGAGGGTCCCTGTGTCCCCCCAGGGATGCTCCCCCCACCCTCGTTTGCTGTGGGTTCCGCACCGGCGTCAGTGCCACAGCCGAGGTGGGGCTGAGAATCTCAGGGGTGACACCGGGCTGGCCAGGACAGGGGACATGGGCTGGGTGCCACAGGGGGTGGGATGCCACCTGAGGCCTGACCATGGGTCTGGGTCAGCCCCCAAACCCTGCCGCTGCTGCAGCGGGGCTGGGGGGGGGTCCCAGTTCCTGCAGCCCCAGCTGTCCTGTTCCTCCCCATCCCATGCCCCTGTGTCCCCATGTCCCATGGCCACCCTGGGACATCACAGCCATCTCTTGGGCACTTGTGGCTGCTGTTGGGACAACATGGACACCCCTGAGAGGCCGTATCCATCCCTTGGAAATCTGGCTGGCTTTGGGTACCACGGCAACCCCTGGGCCACCACAGTCACCCCCAGGACACTGCAGCCATCCCTGGGACACTGTGGCCATCCTTGGGATACCACAGTCACCCCCTGGACACCACAGCCAACCCTGGGACACCATGGCCATCCCTGGGATACCACAGTCACCCCCTGGACACCACAGCCATCCCTGGGACACCATGGCCATCCCTGGGATACCATGGTCACCCCCCGGACACCACAGCCATCCCTGGGACACCGTGGCCATCCCTGAGACACTGTGGTCACCCCTGAGACACCACTGCCAGCACCATGGTCACCCCTGGGCCACCAAGGCTGTCCCTGGGGACAGCACAGTCACCCCTGGGACACTGCGGCCACCCCTGAGATGCTGTGCCAGCCCTGGCCATCCCTGGCTCTGCCCCATCCTGGCCGCCAGTGGTCCCTGGCCCCTCAGGTGCTGAGCAGAGGTGGCTTGAGGGCTCTTCCCCCTTGGGTTCCTTCCCACCCCACTGCTTCCCAGGTCCCCCCCAGCCCTGCCCGTGCCAGGTCCCCGGTGCCGCCGTGGGGGGCCCATGTGGCCGGCGGCAGGGGATGCCATGGCCGTGCTGGCAGTTGGCACGGGATGGGACAGGAAGGGGCTACGGCCCCCCGAGCCCCCCATGCTCTCATGGAAGCACAGCCAAACTGTGCTCCAGGGAGACGCTCTGCGCTGGAAAAAATGCTGGAGAATGCCAAATGAGCCAATTCTCAGCCCTCGCGGGTG
>NW_009258482.1:401284-403495 GCF_000687185.1 Egretta garzetta | reverse complement strand
GCCTCAGCTTGGGGCTGGAATGCAGGATGGGGCTGATGGCACTTGGCCTCCACCTCCTCCCGCTCAGCTCATCATCATCCTCACAGCCATAGCCAGCGGAGTCCCAGAGGGCATCACTGTCCCCAGGGGGGACCTCAGCCCCCTGCGGATGCTGCTGCAGGGACACAGAAGGGCACAGGTTGGGAGCAGGGACATGGGCTGGGAGCAGAGGCAATGGTCCCCGTGCCGGCAGCATTGGGTTGACACTCCTTAGGCTTTCTCTTGAGGTTTGGCTAACTGGTATTGGTGTTGGCCACACCACGCCTGGAGAAAAGCCTGTCCCCCCTGATGGGGAAAGGGTATGTCCCTGCGCGACACCATCCCCAGCTCGGGCAGCAGCCGAGGGACTGGATCCTCTCGCTTGCCCCCCACCGATGGCCCTTCTCACTCTCAGCTTTCATCTCTTGGCTTCTACAGGGGGAAAGAGACCCTGGGGCTCCAGCAGGCATTTGGCTGCTTTCCCCCAAAACCGGCTCACCAGCATTCCCAGAGATCCACCCGATTCGTTTCTCCATTTCCCTCCTCCGCAGCGGTTTTGCGGTTCAGTTCGGCCACATCCCTGTCAGCTCGTGCCACTCCTCATCCTCCACCCGCTCCCGCCTTCCCTCGTGCTGTCCCCATTTCGACGTGCTGGGTCACGGACAGAGTCTCCGGCTGCCCCTCTCTTCCTGGCACTGCCGGGGAGGGTGGAGGGTGCCTGAGGAGCCGCCCATCCCAAATCCTGGAGTCCCCAGCTGAGCCCCATCCTGAAGCCAAGCAGCAGGAGCTGGGGGGAGCTCGGCCATTTGCCCAAGAGCTGCCTGGTGCTTGGACCAGCTGATGTTGGCTTCAGAAAAATTCCTTCCCCTTGGGGCTGTCAGGCACTGGAAGGGGCTGCCCAGGGAAGGGGTCGAGTCCCCAGCCCTGGGGGGATTTAACAGCCGGGCAGAGGCGGTGCTGAGGGCCAGGGTTTGGGGGTGGGATGGCAGGGGTAGGGGAGCGGTTGGGCTGGGGGAGCTTCAAGGGCTTTGCCAACCCAAACCATTCTGGGATTCTATGTTTGCCCAGTCTCTTCTCCTCAGGACCTGGAGCTGCTCCGGCCGCCCATCATAGCCTCTCCGAAGCAAATGCCCCATGGGGGTCACCACGCTGCCACCCCCGGCACGTCTCCCTCTTGGCACGGGATGCCTTTCTCTTTCTCTGACTTGAGAGATGTGTCCTACCGCACCGCTTCTGCAAAAGATATCTGGGAATGAGCCTCCAGCTTCTGCTGAAACCTCCCGGCCCACGCTGCAAACGCCTCCTCTCCCCATGCCCGACGAGCCAGGCTCCCTGTACAGGGCTTGGAGGAAGAAGAAATGGCTCCTGGTTGTCCCCTACGGACCCCGCGGGCAGGACCAGGCTGCCTCCACCTCCCGGCAGCGCGAGCAGAGGCCGGCGCAGGGCGGGCTGGGGAAGGTAAGCTCCGGCTACCCCTTGGGCTGAGATCAGAGGTTTTCTGGCGGTTTTGGTCCACGACCTGAGCGTTCGTAGAGCAGCAGAGATGGCCCAGGAGCGGCACAGGAGGGCAGGGAAAGGGCAGCTCCCACAGCCACCCAGGCAGGCAGCAAGGGGATCGCTCCGGTGGAAGATTCACCCCGTATCGAAGCGGGGGGAGTTGGAGGGGCAAGCGCAGCTCATACTTAAGCCTGGATTTAGGATGGATCAGTTTGCTGGCAGCTGACTCCTCTATAATTAGACGGCAGCGGCTGTACGGGAGCCAGCTTGGGGCACGGAGCTCCAACCTCTTCCCATCCACAGGCGTGTCGTTAAAGGCAACTGCCCTTTTGCCAAATGACCCCCAGCCGCTAAAAACCAGCGGGGTGAGTGACGAGCTGCATCTCCCGAGGAACGGAAAACGGGGAACAAAAGCTGCTGCAAAGTGCCGCCTCGCCTGCAGGCCCTCGGGGCTGCCCTGGGGGACCAGACCTGCTGAGGTGGCCCTGGAGGATGAACCCGGTAGGGATGCGGGGCTGGATGGCCCAGCTGTACCCTGTGCCACTTTGCCCATCACCGGCCATGCTAACGGGGCGCTGGAAGGAGCTGCAGCCCTGCCTGGCTCCGGGGGCTGCAGGCTGGGATGCCCCTGGTTTGTGACCCCCGAGCCCCGTCCCAGCTCTGCCCTGACTCCCGCCTCACCTGGGGGAACTCCGC
>NW_009258482.1:400634-401220 GCF_000687185.1 Egretta garzetta | reverse complement strand
GGGGGGGGGGGGGAAGGGGCAGGCTGGCAGCCACGTGGGAGGCTCCAGGCTTTTATCCTGGGTCCGTGTTTTCAACAGATGCGGTGTGAGCAATGTCTGTAAGGCAACTAGATCAGCATCATTGCTCAGAGATTAAAGGATTTAATAATCTGCTGGCAAGATGTAATTGTAAGAGGCAGAGCTCTGGTTGCACAGCGCTCAACACGCGCACTGGGGCGTTCCCACGCTCCCCCCGAGATCCCTCCAGACCCTCCTGTAAGCAGAATAAATCCCCCGCGCGTGTGGGGCAGACCCTTTCCTAGGCGGATCCAGGGACTGACGCTTCATCTCCCTTTGCAGGTAACTACTTATTTATCCTCAACGTGCTTCTGGGGAGCCCTTCCTGCAGGGACCTCGAGCTGCTCCACAAATAAGGGATGGGAACCCTGTGCCACTTTGCCCATCACCGGCCATGCTAACGGGGCGCTGGAAGGAGCTGCAGCCCTGCCTGGCTCCGGGGGCTGCAGGCTGGGATGCCCCTGGTTTGTGACCCCCGAGCCCCGTCCCAGCTCTGCCCTGACTCCCGCCTCACCTGGGGGAACTCCGC
>NW_009258482.1:399824-400041 GCF_000687185.1 Egretta garzetta | reverse complement strand
CCGCTTCTCAGTCCCTTGTTCTAATCGCTGCTCCGCTCCCTGGTGAAAAACCTTGGAAAACAAGGCAGTGACTGGCTCTGCAAAGCACTGACGACAACAATGCGGAGCTTCTTCCCCCGCCGGCCAGCAGCAGCGTGGGAGCATGACCCAGCATAACCAAGCGATGCTATGACCGCAGGGCAGAAACTTTTGGCAGCAGACAGAGGGGGCAGAACCT
>NW_009258482.1:396790-399758 GCF_000687185.1 Egretta garzetta | reverse complement strand
CCTCGGACATGTCCAAGCCTGCTGCCCACAGCTGGGCAGAGCCCTGCTGAGCCGCCCCTGCTGGCACTGCCAGCCAGAAGCCAAGCCGAGGTGACTGTGCAGAAATAAGAGACGTGCCCGGCACACCGAGCCCTCTGCCAAAGGCGCGCAGGGCTCTGCGTGACCTTCGCATCCTCCCTGCCGCCTGGACCTGCTGACCAAGTCCTTCTGCTCTGCACGGGGTGCTGCCGGCCGGCACAGAAAATGAGGGAGAGGGTCCCTGTTTCAGAGACATGGAGCTGCCTTTCTCGTTCCTCTTATTCTCTGCCTGTCCCCTACAGCCCTGCCTGAGAGACAGAGGGGGTAAGAGGCAGGGATGTGCGATCCCAGGGGGTGAGAGCCCGATCCTGCCGGCAGGAGCCACTCCAAACCCCGTCCCATCCTGCCCCTGGCAAAATGACCTCATGGGAAGCTGCTCGGTCTGGCTGTGCGGATCAGCTGGAGGCAGGAGGGGGGCTGGGAAGCCTGGTGAGACCCAACATCACGTATGCAAGTATTTGGAAAAAAGAAAAGTGGTGCGAGGGACCCTCCTTGCATCGCTTTTCCTTCCCCTCCTCAGGAATTCATCTTCCTGACGAAGCTTATTCCTTACATTGGGTTCTCCCAGGGGGCGTCTCAAAAAATTCACCAAGCTCCCAGGTATAGTTCGGTATTTATTGAGTTCCCCTGCCTCGATGGCAACAGCAGCCAAATCTAAAAGGCATCTGGGCACTGCATGTGCCTACAGCTGGAGGGGTGCTGGAGTTCAGAGCTCCTGGTCTGGTGCCCGGGGTACTGGCAGCACGCACCACACTGTGGTCACCGCTGCAAAGAGGACGGTGCTGCATGGCAGCGGGCGCGAGCAACGTCAACCCCTTTTCTGCTCCTACTCAGACAAGGTGCTGAGCACCTGGGGCTGTTACCGCCAGCTTCGTCGGGGCTCTTGTCCTCACACAAGTTTTGGGTTCCAGCCGTTCCTGAAGCGGTGGGAGCTGCAGGCGACTGAGGGCTGGGAGGGTCTGTGCCGGAGGGCTCTACGGGAGCTCATCCCTCAAGGCGAGCAACCAGAAACGGCGGGACCAGAACCTCTGCAGCTGGTCCGACCAGAGCCCCTGTCCCTGCCTCGGCTGGGGGAGGAGTTGGGAGAAAACAAAGCTGCTTGTTTGCCACGGTGGTGGGGCTGCTGATGCCTCCTGGCTGACAAAGATCTTTTCCATCCCTGTGTGCACCAAGGGCTGGGCCCTGCTTTGTGAGGGGGTTTGAGCAACCAGCAAGCCTAGCACGTCGCCGCTCTCCTCAAGCAAACCTCCGCAAACTTAAAAGCTGTTGCACAACTTGCTCGTGATTGGCTTTTCCCCTCCCCGCGGCGAGAGCTGGAGGGCACACATCTGCGTCGAGGTGTTGCAACCCCCCTGGCTCAGCTGTTCCTGGCAAGTGGGCTCCGACAGCTGGGAAGAGGCCGCTGGGTCCTGCTGGCTCTCCCCTTCCACCCCATTCCTCCTAATTTGGTAATTACTCCTCCTCACATCAGCTCAGTGCCCTCCTGAGATCAGGACAGAAGATCCTTGGCAGGATGTGGCGGGGAGAGCTGTGAGAACTGTTCTGCCTCTCCCTGGACATCCCCAAATCTACCAGCCCTGCAGTGACGCTCTCTCACCGAGCAGCCAAGAGCAAGGGTGTCCTTGTCCTTGGCGGGGCATCTCCCGCGGGCCCGGCTCCCTCAGGGGGTAACATTTAACATCAGGGCCAGTCTTAGACGTCAGACGGAAAACACTCTTGTCTTCTTTGCAGCGGGATATGCGAGACTTCAGATTGCTTCCTCTCTGGGATCCTAAAAGATAAACTTCTTTGAAGTCCGTTAACAAACTCTCTAGGACAAAAGGTTATTGTAAACGCTGGCGCAAACATCCAGCGCTTCTGCTGATAAACCCTTCTTCGGGGACTGCCTGGAAGCCTGCAGGTCCCCAGTGGGTATCCGTGGCAGTGCCTGCGCTGCGGAGCTCTCCATGGGTGCTGGCGTTTTCCTCCTTATCTGCATGGTCGTAGACAGGAAACGTTTCCTACGGTGCCCTTAAACTGATCTAGCAAAGCGCTAAAAATAAACCTTCTTTGCGAAGCCGCAAACTCCTGCCCTGTCTGCTGTGTCAGCTCCTGGAGAGAACCCGCTGCCGGAGTTCAAGGTTTCTTGCGACAGCGGCTTGTACCCCGCTCGCGGCGGGGGAAGCGTGCCTGCCAGCGGGATCCATGGAGGCTGAGAAATCAAAATACAAAGGAAAGAAACATGGGCATCTGCCTTCAGAGCCCTGCTAAGCCATGCTTTGGGAGGGGCCGGGTGGGAGGGATACGACCCGCATTAAATAAAGCTTTTGAGGTAACTCATCCTGCAAACAGTGGGAAATTACCGATGGCGGAATACCTCGTTATGCGAGCTGCAATCGCAACTGGATCGCCCTGCGGGATGGCTTGGGTTCCAAGGCCTGCGAGCGCTCGCTCGTTTGGAAAGGGCTGCTCCTCCCCACCTGGGAGCGAGGGGGTCTCTAGTAGCCCCCCGTGACAGGGCATTTTGGGTGGCTTCAGCGGGGACGCTGCAGCTTGGCTTGTGGCAATGAAGGCACGGACCCCGAGTTCACGCACCCGCGCAAGCAGCATCGGTTATATATATATATATATATATATATACACCCATCCCAAAACAAAGCCTCTACTTTTCTCTTATCCCCTTGCTATCTGGAAAGCACCCAGTCCAAGCCTTGTAGGAAAACAAAGTTCATCTTGCAAGGTCCATCGGTCGCAGCATTGACCTCGCTTTTCACTTAGCTCTTGTTCAGTCATCCCACGGCTCGCGACCGACACGGCCAAGGCTACCTCCGGTGTCTGGCTCAGCCGCCACACCTGCCGATCCCGCACTTGTTCCCACGGTGGCTCTTACGGGAGGGGTTTCCTCTCCCCT
>NW_009258482.1:387769-394749 GCF_000687185.1 Egretta garzetta | reverse complement strand
TGTGTTGGCCGCTTGCCCCCCGACACCCTCTGCCAGCTACAGCGGGAGCCCACCTGCCTCCTTCCATCCCTGGTTAATCCCTCCCTGCCCCGAGCATGTGAGGGAGGTGGGGTTGCCGTCCCTGCACACGGTATCTCCACCGCTATTGATGTGGCTTAGCAGAAATGATGACACTTGTGGGTGGGGTCCGTGTTCTCACCCAACAAAGCTGCCCTTCCCTCGTTTGGGGCTGAGCCGCTGGGCTTGTGGCAAAGCTGACTTCAGCCCTTCATTGGTGTGCAGCTCCCGGCTACGGCGGTTCCTTCGACATCGTGAAGGAGAGCTGTGTGTTTTCCTAGGCTTTCCTCTTTCTGTCTAATCTACGCTGTGAGATGGGCCTTGTACCTAACGTCCTTTCTCCCTAGGTTTGTCAGAGAGTTTTGTTTTTCTTCTCCTGAGCACCGTCTTATTTTGCAGATGAAGAGTTCAGGTCAGCAGCTTCTGGCCTTCTTGGTGACTGACTCTGGCAACTTAAAAAGAATTCATGCCGCCGCTCTTTCTTGTAATGGGTGTTAACGCGCGCAGATACCTACCACACATCTGGAAGAAAGAAAATTTTTTTTTTTTTGGAGAGGGGTTGAATTGGATCTGGCTTTTTGTGCTTGATAGAAATCCCTTAAATGCTTGGCCATACAGGTGTTCACCAAGGGTAGGAGAAAGTAGAGTATCGGTGTAAATCTTAGTGCTAGGTGTAAGTACGCGCCTGTGTACTTCCTCATTGGTGTTGAAATGTCGCCCCAAAAATTGCAGCTCAGACTACAAGACACAGAAGGATGCTCTTAAGCAAGGCTTGGGTAATTTAAAGTGAAAGACAGTATATTTGGGACGGCTAAGCGTCAAGACACAGTTATTACCAAAAAAGCTTTTCGGGCCTCAACTGGGAGTGTGACAGTGGCTTTATCTTGTCTCTTAATGTCGCATACCTTGACTATTGGAGGCTGCATTTTATTTTCCTGCCCTGGCCATAGTGTAATTCTGCGCTGCTTGGCAAATCCTCGCCTGGATCACATGGCATTCGTTGCTTTCGGTGCTTACTGGGAAGGTTTATTTCAATTCTCAAAGTTAAAAATAGTCAACGTCTTGGTTAAGAAGTCAGTGGCTATATGGCGGCTCTTGTTCCAGAGAACTTGTGCATTTGGTGATTTTTAGTAATTAGTTCTTTGTATCACTGCAGTTTTTCAGCGTTCTGAGTGTCATCAGGTTTAGTAGCAAGTGTGCACATGCAGAGTTTGGAAGCATTTCTGAGCAGTCAAACCAATTTAGACCAGTGGGTATTCCTGGAGTGCGTAAAAGAAACTGTAGCAAATGTACGCTGGAAGGCAAACGAGTTTTATTTGCTTAACTCTGAACAAAATGCCAAGGCATGGTAGCTGTGAGCACCACTTGGTGACTGGCTGGTGCATCAGAATGTGTCAGACTTGTGTCTTCATGGTGGAATTTAGCAGATTTTGGGGTACAAATAGATTTTCCGTGTGGTGCTGAATTCCAGGTGCTTAACCGCCCAAAGGCGTCTTAAATGTTCTTGGTTCTTTTGTAAATAGTTGGTTGATGAGGAAGCCTGGTGGGAAAGTGTCTGGGCAAGCAGTGTCAGCTGAAAGGGAGACTCCACATGAGCACCTTTTAAAAAGCAGCCCATCCATGACGGAGGAGTCTTGAACTGGCTTAAAACACCTGTCGACTTAGGTGTTCTCCGCATTACTACAGCAAAGTTGTATTTACCACCAGTAACTACTGGTTTTGGACTTTGTCAGCTTTTCCTCTGCTGCAGCAGTGGTGGCAGCAGTGGCAATCCAGGAAGGTAACACAGAGCCTGAAAAGGTGCTTTGCCTGGTGGTGCCTGCTGCGATAAATCCCGCTGCAGTAGCTGCACAACTTGGGCTGGTTTTGCAGCCGGAAGAGGAGAGTTTCAGGAAAAAGCTCAGACGGAGTCTTTGACCCGTAGCAACAAGGAAATACTATTTCCAAAGCACTTATGTACACAGTAGATGACACTGAAGGTGACTGGCTTATTGGCTGAATCCTTCCTTACACTTAAAAAAAAAAAAAAAGAAATACTAATACTTGGTAGCTAGTTAGCTCTGATTCCTGCTTCTGTGTTTACACTGAGCTCCACCGAGAACCTGAGGTAGTCAAGCACATAAAATGTACGGTGGGACTGATGGATGTAAGGAGGGGCTGGTTCAGTCGTTGTAGTCTTTATAGGAAAGGGTGGGTCTCCGAGACTATTGAAGCTAGCTCGTGCGTATAAAAGACAAGTGGGGGGAAGTGTTTTAATGCTATAAAACCAAAGGCTTGTCCGCATATGTAAGCGAAGATACAATAATAATGCGTTTCTACTTCACATTAGTAACTTGTATTCGCTTACTTTCGTCTTTATGCATTTTAAGGACTGATTAAGCGTGATCCATGATGGCAGTTGGGGTATAATTTACTCTACGTGTAATTCAGTATACTCTCTTTAACGTTTGACTTTGAATCACTTCAATCTAATATTTCCTGCTAAAACAGCAGTTAAGCTTTTGGATGTGATGAGGTGCCTGTGTGAATGATTTCATTACCCTGTCTAGAGGTACTATAAATAATCCAGATGGCTCTTCTGCAAGAATCCCTAAGTCATGGTAACCTCCCTGGAGAGAGCAGGGGCCTTGTCCTCAAATGCTATGTTGCTGTTTACAGGTAGAAAGGGAATAAATTATAGAAGACTTCGCCTATCACAAACCATTCTGGTTTTTAGTAGCCCTTCAGTAATCCTCTGGTGCAAAAATCACTTTGGTGGTATCTCTTCTTGAGAAACTGTGGGGGCTCTTCCGTTGTGCTCTATGGATACAGGTCTGTCGGTGGTAGCTGCTCCTCTGGGCAGTGGTGTTGCTCCCTGGTGCTCCTGGGCACTGGGGGCTTCTCTTAAATGACTGCTGCCTGGTCTCCCCTCTCCCCGAACACTACGGACTTTAGCAGTTCCTCTGCTGCCATTCATGCTACCAGCAGATTTTCTCTATTTTTAATATTTAAAAAGTTATTATAAGGAACTTCTGGTCGATGTATACTTGAGATCTTAATTTTAGTTAGTAACTTTTTTTTTATTGGCATTCAACCTGTCAAGTCGATGACAGCTTGAAGTGAACTGTCGAAAAATGATCCATCAGCACTCTGCGGGCTCGCTTTGTGAAGCTATTCGGGGTCAGCAGGTAAAAGTGCTGGGGCCTTTGCTGCCTGGGCGTGAGCAGGTAGAGAGGGCTGTTCCTGCAGGGAGTTCTGTCTAAAAATTTGAATGTCAAAACCGAACACGGGCGTATAATTGCTATTGTTTGACTAAGTAAAATGCAAATTAAGATGAGTCACAAAAATGTTTTCCCATGAAATCTGACTACCTCTGGTAATGTGCTCAGGAGACCAAGGCATATGTAATCATCGTGAGATTCCCTCTAAGTGCTTCTGATGCAGGTAAAGCTTTCATGGACTTAACCCATACCGAAGATGCAGCTGTGGTGTTTCTGGTCTTCACTCATGCTGACTGCAACTCTACAAATCCAAAGAGGGGGAGAAAAAGCAGTATGACTTTTTGAGGTTTGATTACCCCCTATTTTATTCTGAACTTGGCAAGGTTCTTGATGCCAAAGCTGTGCTTGGAGTGTGTAAAACTATGTTGTTTTAAATGCAAAGGGTTGTGAAAACTCCTTTCTGATGAAATCTGTGGGATTTTTCTTTTTTTTTTTTTTTTTTTTAATTTCTTTGACCTTTACTAGAAGTGATTTTGAGTTGCTAAGCACTTGCTTTGGAATCATTGCATATAGGTACATTTAAGCAGTGAGACTTTTTAAACTCAGTCCTCAGATTTCAAAAATGCTCAATACAACAAGTTTCTTCATACATCTTGTGAGGATTTGTTTGCCCGTGATTGTGATAGTTTGGGTTTTTTTTTAATTGGGCAGGAAGGAGACCCAGATAGACGATGGGGAAAAACGTGGCGGACTGTGGGAAAACAAACTAGGTGCAAATTATGTTTTGAATTGTGAAAATGTCTTTAGCTGTATGGTGGTTGCAATGAAGTTGGAAACCCAAGTAGTATCTGGGGTCCAAAACCAGAGTGTTACTCCAGCAGTGGGAAGTACTGGCTTGCTTTTTCCTTATTCCTTTTCTGTAGCTTGGCATGCAGGAGCAGCTACCAACTTTGAGTTTTGTTTATATTGCGCCCAGGCTGTGGGTTCAGTCTGTATCTGACTGCTGGCATGGAACAGGTGAATTGGGGAAAAAAAACCCAAACCCCAACAAATCCCCACCCACCCACCCAGCTGCTGTGCAGTCATTTCCATGACATGGACTCCCGAAATCATCAGGCAGTGAGAGATGCAAAAATCATAGGTAATTGAGCTGTAAAGCGTGCTGTCATGGGAGGTTTTGGAGGGGAAAATGTAAGTGGGTTCAGAATGAAAGTAGAAAACGGAAGCGGATCCATAGGTGGCTGTTAGATGTGATGGTCTGGATGCGGTCTCGAGCTTGGGAATCCCCTCAGCTCTTGGTTGCTGGAGGTGGAAAGAGTCTTTGGCCTGGAGAGGGTGGTTCTCCCCACCTCTGTCTGCTGAGACACCCAGGAGAAGGGTTACAGAGCAGGTTGCACTTACGGCGTGATATGGTATGATTGAGGGTGTTGGGGGGTTTGTTTTTAGGTTTGGGTTTTTTTTAATCTAGGGCCATGGATACTGAGCAGCAGTTTTGCTTGTGCATGCCTCGCAGTGCTGATGAGAAGCATGTGGATAGCCGTATGGCGAAGAGCTGAGGAACTGAGCCGGCTGGAAACTTTTTTTTTTTAACATCGCTATTTTTTCAGCTGAGCTGGATCAGTTCCGCGATCCGTCTCCTTATGTTACCGTATAAATCTGTACTGGCAGAGCGCATAGGGCATCCGGGGACGTGGAAACCCCGGAATAGGTGGTACTCGTGCTGAGAGGTTGCTTGTGAGAATTCACTTCAGGGTTGCTGTTCCATGCTAACAAAGTGCTCGACAGCAGTGTCGGTGCCTAGGGTTCCCTCCTCCTCGCCCCCAGTATGAAACAAACCCTAAACTGGGCTTGCTCTTCTCCCTGGGATTCTGCTGTCGCTGCCTCGGGGCAAACACAGTGGGTGAAGGCTGAGAACGGCGCTGAACTCCTTACACGGGCACATACCTGTGTGGTGGCAGCGCAGGACACGTAGCCCCGCTGCTCCTTTTGCTGTTTGCCCTTGCACTGATGTGCTATTTATGTTCCGCTGAAACTACCAGGCAGCTGTTACTGAAATGTGCTAAGTGTGGTCAGAAGACATGGAGACAAATGGGAAGGAGTGTGCAGAGTTTGGCTGCTCCAATTAAGCTGCTGTGTCCAGGAGGCCGCTGAACTGTCGCTTCAACAGTAAGCAGCAAAAAGAAGAGAGGATGAAGTTGCTAACGTTTTTCAGGGTAAAGTGGTTCAGATTCGGAGCGCAGGCCTGCAGCATGTGACAGGCTGTCCGAATAATCTGTGGTCTGCTCTTGAATTTTACAAGACCAAACGAAATGCCTGTTGACGTTGGTAGAAAACTCGCTCAGGAACTGATAAGCAGGGACGCAGCCTTCATTTTAGAAACCCAAGGACTATTTTTTAGTCCCTTGTTGGGCAATAAACACAACTAGGGGGTGCAGAGAAGTGATTTCATCTTGACTTCTTGATTTACCCCTTTTCAAAAGAAGAATCTGTTACTCCCCTCTCTTTATCCTGAGAAAACGCTTAATCTGTTCTACCCTTAAAGTTAATATTGGTATTTAATAAGAGAATTGGTTGAGATTCTATTGATAAATACTTCATCAGGGGATAGAAAAAAAATAATCCTAAATTGAAGGGGTTTTTTTCAGCTTGTGCTAAGCAGATGTTGCTGCCTGCAGTCCAGTGGTGCTGCGTGTGTGGGGTTTTGTCTCGGCAGGCCATGCTCGCTGTACCTGCTCCTGGCAGCCCTCGGGAGCAGGGTGTGGGCCACTTCCACCCTTCGGGTGGCAACAGCTTGCTCTCCTCCTCCTCCTCCTCCTCTCTGGAGCTGTGGAAGGACAGCGTGTTCTTGCTTGTTAGCAGCATGGTGGAGGAAAGAGCTGGAGAATCTCGGGAAGGATGATGGCTGGGAGTGGGCTGCTCCTGCCAGGAAACTTCATCCCGCCTGGGGTTAAGGAGTGATTGGGAAAGACACTGGATGAGAGCAGGTTGTGTGGATTCCCCTGGCAGGGGCGGCTGGTGCCTGTTTTGCTACATGACCTTCTCCTGACATGTGGAGAAGGGTTTTGTGTAACCCTTGCGAAGGGGGTAAGGTGCTTCAGAAAAGCTTGGTGGAGAACGGGCTTGTCAGATCCCCAGGCCTTTGGGAATCCTCTGTCTGGCCCTGGGGAGACAGGAGAGGGACCAGAGCTGCTGCAAGTAGTCTTGAATGTTTAGTGTTTCGGTACAACTTAATTGTGTGGGTTTTTCTTTTCTGCGTGGGTTTAAGAAGTGTCTGCATGTTTTTATTCTTTTCTGTAGATAAAACAACTCGAGGCTTTCTTTCCCACTGGGATTGTGACTGTTTTATACTGCTTAACCTGGAGACATACCCACTTGTATCTTGCACTTCCAAAATCTGACTTAATGCTCCCTGAGAGAGGCCCGCTCGCTTGATTGCCATTAAGTATGGAATACCTATGCTGACATCCATACCTGTACAGCTTTTTCCTCAAGGATGCTTTTCAAACTGGTGGTTTTTCATATCCAGACTAATGATTAGCTCTACAGATATGCTGAAGCAGTTGTTGGATTGCAGGGCGTGCTGGAAACAGGCCCTTCCCAATAACGTGGGTCTGGTGTGGGGGGCTGCTTTCGGTACTGGGGAGTTCCTTTAGTACTGCAGTCTGGCAGGGCTGTGATCAACATCATGGAATCGCAGGGCGGTTTGGGTGGGAAGGGGGGGTT
>NW_009258482.1:379978-387123 GCF_000687185.1 Egretta garzetta | reverse complement strand
CCCCCGAGCTGGGCGCAGGGCTCCAGGGGGGGCTGAGCGGAGCAGAGGGGCAGAATCCCCTCCCTCGCCCCGCTGGCCTCGCTGCGGGGGATGCAGCCCAGGGCAGGGTTGGCTTTCTGGGCTGCCAGCACACGTTGCTGGCTCCTGGCCAGCTTTTCACCCCCCAGCACCCCCAGGTCCCTCTGGGCAGGGCTGCTCTCCATCCCTTCACCCCCCAGCCTGTGAGGATCCCGGGGGTTGCCCCCAGCCGGGTGCAGGACCCTGCCCTTGGCCTTGTTGGACCTCATGAGGTTCCCATGGGGCCCACTTCTCCAGCCTGTCCAGGTCCCTCTGCCTGGTGTCATCTGCAAATCTGCTGAGGGTGCACTCGATCCCACTGGTTATGTCACTGATGAAGATACCATCCTCAGTGAGATGTCATCTTGGCCCAAGATCTGAGCTTCAGAACCCTTAAAAGCTGGGTAGTACTGTGATAACTTCAGGTGTTTACCCATGTTAGGTCAGGGTATGGTACCACTTACTTGCCTGTCTTTTGATTTACGAGACTATTGGAAGGTTCATTAAAGCTGGTCTTGTCAAGTTGTGTCATCTGTGGCTGGTGAGAGCAAACTCTTGTGTCTGTTTCACGGTGACTTTCACGGAACAGTACGCCCCTGGTCCCTGATAAAAATTTATTCTGCCATCTGAGATGGTTATGTCTTGGTCTCACCAGCATTTTAGTCTTCTAAAGTAAAGGTGGTTTTACATTTTACTTCAGATGTTCAGTTACTAACTTCAGGCATATGAAGTTCACTTGGCAATGCCTGACCTATGGGTGTGCCATCTCTCCTGCCATTCTAACTGTACCTGTTCTTCCTCGCCACCGAACCTTGCTGGCAGCTGGCTGCCCTGTAGGTAATTAACCTGGTTGCACTTCTTAAACTGCTTTACTATTGCAGATCTATAGTAAATGTCTGAGCTGTGTAATTATAAAAGTTGAAAATGTTGGTAGCAGTGTCTAGATGTTTCCAGTTCCTTAGGTAGCAATCTTAATTTCACATCTTCCGAGGCTTGCTCTAGTCCGTGTCTCATCCTCTTCTCACTCTCTTCTGAAATGGGATTTCTCTAGCATAACAAGCTGTCAGCACGGGCTGGCTGCTTAGGATACGTCTGTAATTGGGCAAAGGAAGACAGACTCTATCCATCTGAACGTGGCAGTACCTATGCCTCTGTCACTTTAGAGGAAGCTTAGATGGGTAGCTTAAATATAGCTGCCTAATTGTTGGTTAAATGAATCCCACCAACGCTCTGTTTCATTAAGCGTACTGTGAAATGCTTTCATCTCAACATAACTTTTTGATCTTGCCAGTAAACAAGAAAAAGAAAAAATTATTATTTTTTTAGCTACTCAAGTTTCTGGTAAAAACAGGGATCCTACTGGCTAGTTCTTTCTGTTTTGTACTTCATGTTGGTGTGTCTGGGACAGCAGGGACCAGAAATGTGAGATCTCTGGTAAAGCCAGTGCTGCTTACTCCTGTGTCAGTGAGTAGGGCTAGCGAACAGCAATGTGGGTGGTTTGCGTGGAGGGGGGCTCAGAAACTCCACTGCTAGTGTCTGCTCGGTCGTGGTGGCCACGGGGCATGTGTCCCAGCATGCTGGAGCCTCGACGCAGCCCGAGAACAGGAGGGTGCAGCTGCCCAGGCTCAGGTCCCAGGCGTTTGCTGCAGTGCTGCTGAGGGCAAGAAGCAGCGGACACAACTCACAACAGGGAAGATTTGACCTGGGTGTTAGGAAAAAATTGTGATGGAGGCAGTCTGCGACTGGAACAGAAGTGCAGAGAGCTGATGGGTCTGGCATCCTTGGGGTAACGGAAGTATTTCTAGAAGAGACCCCAGGCAACCCGGATTAATGCGGGCCTGCTGTGGGGTGTTAAAGTGCACACTCTGTGCTCCACAGCCTGCCTTAGTCTCACTGTTGGTCCTGGGTGCCAGGAGAGGACCTGGGTTGGGAGTCCGAATTCCCAGTGTGTGTGTGTCAGAGCTGCTGCCGGGTACAATCAAAAGCACGACAGTCTGGAGAGATTCCTGTTAGAAGTCTCCTTTTGATCTTCCGAGTGTTAGATAATGGCGACCAGCTTTGTAAAGAGCTTCTAACAAAGTGGGTTTTAAGAGGTAGAAGAAACAACTGATAAAGGCAGGCATGTGATGTCTTGCTTGGAGCAAGTTCAGGTGTTCCTCATCGAGCTTTTGCAGGAGCTTCAGCTCTGCTGCTGAGCTGCGAGCAGGCACCTTGCTTGTTGGAGTTGCTGTCAGCGTTGTGGTTTCTCACCCTGTAACTTCATGGTGCTGCTGGTAAGACTTTTTTTTTTTTTTTTTTTTTTAACCTCAGTTTTTTCTGTGTAAATCCTGATGTCATTTTCTAACATAGTCCCTTCCAATATCGTAGTCGGATGCTTAGCTGCAGAATAGATGTGGGCAATGGCGAGCTAGAGCAGGTCATCGAATCATAGAATGGTTTAGGTTGGAAAAGATCTTTAAGATCATCAAGCCCAACCATCAACCTAACACTGCCATCCCACCACTAAACCCTGTCCCTAAGCACCACGGACCAAGGTCCTTTGCGGAGGTGGGCTGGCCAACTGTGTGACCACTCCTGGCTCCCTCCAGCGCAAAGGGAAATGGGTTCATTCCATGAGAATTGAAACCAGTGTTCAGAAACCAGTCTCTGCGGTTGCCTTGCATTGAAACCAGTGTTCAGAAACCAGTCTCTGCGGTTGCCTTGCAAGTGAGCACCTCTTCCCATCCTCTGGAGGCACAAAGCCTTTTCACTGGAGCTGGCAAGGTGCTAGCTTGAGGCTTTTGTCTTCTGGCAGATGAGGTGTAGCTAACCTCGTTGCAGTGTACAGCAGACTAAGGAATCCAAACAAGCCTTACAGCCTCCAGTGCTGCTTTGGGAGAGGCCGATGTTTTGGGGTAGCAATAACTTCTGATTCTAGGTGTGTTGTGTGACATTCTACCAGTTTTTTCCACCCTTTCAAAGGTACATCATTCCTGTTTCTCAGGCTCTTTCTATGCATTCAATTTGAGTGGCACAGTATCAGTAATAGCTAAAAAAAGGTGGTAAGACTTACTGACAAATGTGGTTCTTTTGGACAATACTGTAGCAATAGGCCTGTTCGGTTTTTTTTCCTTCAATGCTTTTTCCAGCTGACTAGCTTGACAACACTGTTCATCTTCTCGCTCACTGGAGAACTTACAGAGGTTAGGTGGAAACATCTGGTGGTACAATACTTGATCTCCTCCAAGAGTCGGGAGGTGGAAGAACTTTTCATGGTCACACTGTGCCATATAGCTCTGATGCTCACCGTGTGGAAATTGTCTTCAGATTCCTAGAACTCGGTGTAAACTGAAGATAAATACCTGCTGCCGTGCCTTGACTCTGTGAAGTCTTGGTGTTTCTTGATGCTGAAGGGTTCAGGTTCATAAATTAAAGCTTTTTATGAAACTGAAGTGTTGGTGTGTATATATATATAAGTTGATATTCAGTAACTGAAAACATCCTAAATCATATGGCAGCTCTTTCAGTTAAATATGTATTGACTTAAACAGATGTAGCACAAGCAGTGGAGCTCCAAAGCTGCACGTACTATATTTAATGCTAGACACAATGCCATTCTTCGGAGCCTGTGTAGGAAATAATAGGTGTGTCCTTAACCAGCAATTCTGTCTTGAAAACTTTGCACAGAAAGGGCTGGGTCACAGCTTATCTCCAACCCTCTCTTAAGTGGGAATGACGCTTCTAGGCTGTGGTGCTTGGTGCTTTAGTCACGTCACACATCTAACACTAATGATGACAAAACTTCCCTTGCTGCTGTGGTGTAGTCTAGGTATTGTAGAATCATAGGATATTTTTGGTTGGAAGGGACCCCTAGAGGCCCACCCAGCCCAACCCCCCTGCAGGAGCAGGGACACCTTGAACCACATCAGGTTGCTCACAGCCCCGGCCAACCTGGCCTGGAATGTTCCCAGGGATGGGGCCTCCACCCCCTCTCTGGGCAACCCCTGCCAGGGTTTCACCACCCTCACTGGAAAGAATTTCTTTCTTAGATCCAGTCTAAACCCACCCTGGTTCAGTTTAAAGCCATCCCCCCTTGTCCTGTCCCAGCTGGCCCTACTAAAAAGCTTGTCCCCCCCTTTCCTCTGGGCCCCCTTGAAGCCCTGACCGGCCGCACTCAGCTCTGCCCGCAGCCTTCTCTTCTCCAGGCTGAACACCCCCAACTCTCCCAGCCTGGCCTCACAGCAGAGGGGCTCCAGCCCTCGGAGCATTTTAGTAGCCCTCCTCTGGCCCCGCTCCAACAGGTCCATGTCCTCCTGGTGCTGAGGGCTCCCGAGCTGGACGCAGGGCTCCAGGGGAGGTCTCCCCAGAGCAGAGCAGAGGGGCAGAATCCCCTCCCTCGACGCTGGCCACGCTTCTCTTGATGCAGCCCAGGGTAGGGTTGGCCTTCTGGGTACTTTCATAAATAATGGTAATATTTTCTATTTATAATCATAGATTCATAGAATGTTTTGGGTTGGAAGGGACCCCTAGAGGTCATCTAGTCCAAGCCCCATAATGAAAGAACCCTGGCTTTCCAGCCATAAGTAGTTGCTTAGAAGCATGTGCATTCTTTTCAGTGGGTTGGAAAAGGCAGCTCGTAGACTGTTTCACCAGGGAAAACATTTAAAAGTCCATGTGCAGTAACTACGTGGCCCTCATAAAGCTGCGCTGACTTTGAGAAACCTCAGGCATACTGTGAAGCGTACGGGGCATTACAAGCTTTCCTTTCACACATGTTGATAGTGACTGAACCATGCAAACACCAAAATCTGTTTGGAAATGCTTGGGGAATCTCTGATGCCTCAGTTTCACTGTTAAAAGTTTGAAATCCTTGTAATAGCACCTGTGAGGGTGTTTCAGTGTATTTTGTGTTGTTTGTCTGCTGGCGGGGCTAAAACTAATGAAATGTAGGTCAGTGGGTTCAGCTGAGAGCATACGTCCCAGCAAGTCGCCTGGTCTGAAAATGTAAGTCACGTAAACGATGGTCTCACCTGCCTTTCTTCGGTAGTTCTAGCAGTGAGGAGTTTTAATTCTTGAAACCAGAAGTAACCGATCTGAGTTTCTGCAGTAAGTCATCGTTACGGAAGTGGGGAAGGCAGAGGGCTTCTGGGCTGCTCTTCAGCTTCTATTTATAACAGGTTGACTGGCTGAACCTTTTTAATGACCTCCAGGACACAGAACCTGCCTCTTTGACAAATCTAATGCTTTTCCTGAATGAAGCTTCTTCCCTTCGTCCATGTGCTATCTGTCACATCAGTGTGATGAGTATAAATTAACCGGGGTAAGTGTTAACTTGAATTTTGTTTTTATGTAACTTGAGGACAAAATTACTCTTACAGCAAGTAGTGACAAACTTTCTGTTTCATAAATAGAAGCAGCTTATGTGAAAGAAGATCCATGCACCGTATTTATTTTCTAGCTATAAAATATAGCATAAGTAGGCGAAGACATTTATGAAAACCGATTTAATCGGCTGTAATTGAACTTGAACATACTTAGTGCACATATTTGGTGGTTTAGAGTAGTATTCCAATTCGTTGTGAATTTTTGTGTGGACTATTGGCTTGCTGGAGTCCGGACCTTTCCCTGCTGTGATTTGAGGTATGGGACCTCATGGGCTTTGCTGACAGAGGGATTCACAGGGAGATATGGCTGCTTCGTGTGATGCCCCCTCTGAACATACCTGCTGGTGAAGCTGGCTGGCAGAGCTCTTGCTTCCTGGGCTAGAAGTTTATTGGATATATTAGAAAATGAACATTATAATGGCAGAGAATTAAATCAGCCCTCAAACCTGGAATTAATCTCTGCTTAGTGTCAGTTATTGCTGCATGGGAACAACTCTGAAGTAAGTACTGTTTCTTGCTAGAGCTTCATTTCCTTTTTTTTTTCCCCCCTCCCCTTACTACCTTATGAATAAAAACCTTATTGTCTCTCTTGTCTCTTGGTATGCATAAAACATCACTAAAACAGTTCCTTTGTTCATTTTCTTTTGTTTTGTTTGTGGGAGCCTTGTGTAAGGTTTAGCTGCTGGAATAACAAAATGATAAAGTTTCTTTTTTCTGGAAGAAGTAACTGCTTATGTTGAAACTGTGCGTGGTCTCATAGACCTGAGTGCCAGCGTAGGTGGTGTCAACAGGAAGCTTTAGTTTTCTTTCCGAGCAGGGATTTTTTTACATGTAAATTTGAACTGTACTTTCACATGATTTCTGGGAACTCCCTCCCTGGAAGGAATATGGTTCAGTGAAGAGAGATCCTGTGGGACCCTTGCTGGTTGATCTGCTTATTTTCTGTGGCCACCTCGGATCTTTCCTTGCAGCCTGCTACATGGAGGACCACCTAACCCTAGGGGTTATAGGCTGCGTATAACTAGATATAGGCTGTATATAGCTAGATATAGTCTGTATATAGCTAGACTTCACCAGACAAAAGTTGCATTAATGCTTATAAATTAGATGAAGGCAGCTAGGGAGGGGAGGATGAGAAGGCTTTATAGATGTTTCTGGCCTGAGAAATGGCTTCGGTCCCTGTTGTACTTGACAGGTTACTTGCACCAAAGTGAGACTCTGAACCTCCGTCATTGTCTGGGATCAAAATTTTAGTGTACTTGGCATGAATGTCAGGTACACACACTGCACCCCAAATTCGTTGGCAGCTGTGCTTTGGGCATGTCTACTGAATTGATTCTTAAGTTAAACATCCCAGATTCTTAACTGTTGGAAACTGCTGTCGCTTGATATCCAGGACCTGGTGTCTGCATCCATTTTATTGGGAAATGGTCCTTGCCCTGGTTATCTCCTGAACTTTGCCCAGGCCTTGATAGGGGGAGTGCTAGTTCTCAGATCAAAACCATGAGATCAGAATTGTGCCACGAACACATAGCCCACTGGCTGAAGGTCTGGTCCTGGGAACTTCCCTGCCATCAGCTGACGCATTGCTGGCTGTGGCCATAGCGTGCTGCTGAGCGTTTAATGCCCTGGAAGGTCTGGCAGGACATAGCCGCAGCAGTTCATAGTCAGTGTAGAATCGCAGAGCAGTTTGGGTGGGAAGGGGGGGGGTTCCAGCTCACCCAG
>NW_009258482.1:379121-379587 GCF_000687185.1 Egretta garzetta | reverse complement strand
GTGCACGTTGCCGGCTCCTGGCCAGCTTTTCACCCCCCAGCACCCCCAGGTCCCTCTGGGCAGGGCTGCTCTCCATCCCTTCACCCCCCAGCCTGTGAGGATCCCGGGGGTTGCCCCCAGCCGGGTGCAGGACCCTGCCCTTGGCCTTGTTGGACCTCATGAGGTTCCCATGGGGCCCACTTCTCCAGCCTGTCCAGGTCCCTCAGTTAAAGAGCTCACCCAAAGTCCCCTACCCTGTTGCTTTGCCAGAGGCAGAAAGCCGTGGGGTTTGTGCTGCCGCAGCCATCTCCATCAATGTAGATCACCAGTGGTGCATTTGTTACTCACCCAAAAGTGTGGCTTGAATTGCTGAGCCATGAATGCTGGTGCTGTTGTCACTCCCTTTGAACGTGGAGGAGGACGTGACACCTCTCAAGCAAAGGTTACCAGAACCCAGGTTGGTTGAGCTCTGGCAGATTTAGCTTTA
>NW_009258482.1:364821-379085 GCF_000687185.1 Egretta garzetta | reverse complement strand
ATGAATTCATGTGTTTAAGCTCATGTATCTTAGTTCCTTCCTTGCAGGAGTCGTTATCCTCATTTTACAGGAATGTTGTATTTTGTAACAATCTCTGCAAGTAAACTTCATTACTAGCTTTTTGTTTACACGTCAGTATTTAAACGTACGCGGTAGATGGAGTAAGGGAGCTGGAACTTGAGATATATGGAAAATTCTTGGTAAGTCACTGCAGGTGTCATTGTGGAATGAGGCAGTGCCGTTCTAAAATGCCTTCCAAGCAGGTACACGTGATGGGACCTCAACTCGGACTCCGTGCTGAATTGTACTGGTGCCTTTCTTGCCTTCTGATTATTTGGATTTGCTGTTTTAAGTCCAGGTATGGGGATGGAACAGCACTTCACAGTATAATCAATCTGTTAAACATCTGAACAACGCCACTTGAGGAGAAGCAGCTTCATGGAATTCTTGACTTGTTAATACTGTTTGCTTCCTTATGGCTTCCGAGACCTAAATGTGAAGATATTTAAAAAAAAAAAAACAAAAAAAAAAACCCAAAAGAAAAACTGTACTGCTTGTGTTCCAGCTATAAAGATTTGCGTCTGCAAGCAGCCAGTGCATAATAGCAAGGTAACGGACTTCTCTCTGTTGGAGGGGAGTAAAGTGGAACGAAAGAGATGTCAAGGTCTGCTTCTGAAGGTGGTTAATTTTTTAATTATAGGCGACAAGAATATAGCGGAGGGGCAGAAGGTCCCGGTTCCTGTGTAGGTGCAGCAGCCTGGCGTATGGGGAACAGGCCGTTCCCAACACCTCTGTCTCCTTGAGTATTTGATATTTTTTTTTTTTTTTTTTTTTTTTTTAAATATTGCCTCCAAGTGCTCTTAAAGAGTTTCTGGTAGCAATATTGACTCTTGTCCTGGTTTACTCCAGAATTAGCATGTAGGTGTTACCTTCTGATTTTAACGTAAATCTGTGAAAAATTGAGGGGGTTTCAAGTGAGGCTGGTAGTGAGGGGAAAGTTCTGGTGCGCTAGAAGGCGGTAGGCTTGGCCTAGATTTACTATACATCTTTGACGTGGATTGATGCACAAGGGAAGCTTGCATGCTTCCAACTCGTCTGCCGCTTTGAAGGGGAACGGGAACACTTCAAAAAGAATTTCAAGTTGGGAAAGTGCCCTTCACTCTTGCCATTCTGAATCTTGTAATTCTGAACATTGTTGTTCATCCCTGAACTGGCTGGTGGCCACGGGCGGAATATGGGGCAGCCGGTTGGGAATACTGGCCAGGCAGTTGCAGACAGGGAAGCAGCAGTGCAGCGTGAGGATCCCCCGTTTCTGCAAAGGGAAGAATTCCCGGTCTGTGGCCTTTCCCAGAGAAGAGGTCAGGCTGGATAACGATGGCCTTCCATTGTTTGGGGGGGATTACACCCGTTATTGGGGGGGGATGTTAGCCCTGGGCTGGATTTGTCACCAAAACGAATATCCAGCCGAGTCCCCCATATCAGCTAGTCAGTGTTGATTTGCATAAACAAATATCCCTGCAACGCTGAGCCTTGCTGCGATGGCTCATCTGTTCGTGACGTGTGACGACATTTGAAAGCACAACAAATGCAGGCATCTAGAATAGAAGTATGTAGGTCATGCTAAAGAAGCTGCCGTCTCGCAGGATTGTCATCTGCTTCGTCAAGAATAGATTAATTGGTAGGAGATGATCAGGCAAGAGTGCTGCTGCTGCTGTCCCGCGTTTTCCCTTTAACGTTACCGACTCTGGAATTTCTGTCCCTATGTTGTTAGTGCAATTCAGTCTGTGGAGAAAGTTTTATAAAGATGCTATAAAATCATATTCAAAAACTGAAGGTGAGGAAAGAGCCAGGGGGGTGGTTTGGAGGGACTGATAGGACTTGATCCATCTCTTGAAGAGGAAAGACAGTTTTTTAAAGCATCTCTAGTTTAATCTCTTGTGTTAAAAGCTGAAGGTAGGTTGATTGTTTGGATTTTGAGAATCTGCTGCATTCTGAAGAGTAAATGCTATGTGTAATTGAGTGCTTCGCTGGGATACGCACTGTCACACTAGCAAATATCACCCGTTAAGTGTCCAGCTTATCTTTCCTGTGGCCGTAATTACTTTTCTGGATACCTGCTTTACAAAAATGCCACTTTCCAGGATACTTCGGGTAGCGTGGATCCCTAGCAGGCAGAGATAACAGCTATGCCCCTGGCAGTTTCTCTGCTTGTTCCTTAGGAATGTCACTAAGAAAAACAGTTCTGTGTAGCTGCTGCTATCAAGGTGGCGTGGGTTGAGGCTGCTGGCCTCGAGATAAAGCAGTGAACGTTTCATGAGGGTACTAAGCCAAAGGATGCAGTGGGTTGCTTAGTGAATGGCAGACTGGTACAGCTCTCGGGGAGGGTCCTTCGGGAAAGGAAAATCAAATCATCATTTGTGGCCGGTGGAATTAAAGTAGTTAAACCACTCGTTACCATTGTCCTCCCATGCCTGGCTCGATCAAAACCAGGCTCTCAAACAGGACGCTTACCTTCGTGGATGTTTTCTCTTACCCAGTTGTTGTGGAACAGTCTTAGGCTATTAGAATTAACTAAGTGTACGCTTCCTGAGGTTTCACATAAGGGGTGTGTTACTGTATGTAGATGCAACTTCTGGTGCTCTGCAAATGCCGAGTTGTCACGACTTGAGACCTTGCAGAGCCGGAAGAGTGAGTTCGTGTTGCTGCTCTAGTTTGTGTGCTCTGCGCCAAAATCCTAGTGCAGAGAAGTTGAAACACCGAAATGCATGAATTCATTGGATTTCTGTTTTACTACTGCATAAATCCATAGTCTGCTCATAGAATCCTAGAATGGTTTGGATGGGAAGGGACCCCCAGAGCCCACCCAGCCCAACCCCCCTGCAGGAGCAGGGACACCTTGAACCACATCAGGTTGCTCACAGCCCCGGCCAACCTGGCCTGGAATGGTCCCAGGGATGGGGCCTCCACCCCCTCTCTGGGCAACCTGTTCCAGTTCATACTTTATGCACTTCATTATACTCCTGGTCACTGAATGTCAGAAATGTTGGAATTAAAGGTTTAGAAGAGGACAGCAAAGGCAGCCAAGAGGCCATTTCCATGTCGCCTGCTCTGTGATTCCTGATACCCACCGGTATATACAACACCAACACCACGGTGTTGGTCCCAGGGGGCTGCTGCCCATTCTCCTCGTGGCTGCCTCCAGCTGGTGGCTCTGAGAGTCCTGCACTGCCTCAATTCGTTTTTGGGGCCCCTTTGCTCACCCGTCCTGGCACTGGGCTGCTCTGTCTGAACAAGTTGTGTGGGTGCTCCCTTGCCTGCAGTTGAACAGGAGCCCTGAGTCACTGTAGCTTCGGAGACTGCAAGGCAACTCTCTCATGTCAGTTTGTCGTGAAGATTGTAGGCTTTCTTTTTTTGGTAAGCATTTATTTTAGGTCTGACCAGCGTGGTGGTAGCCTTTAGTTAAAATGGATGGGAATCTGCAACATGGCTTAACGTAGCCGCTAAAAGTTGTCTGCCATCTGTGTGCTGCGGGTACCCTGCGTCGTTTGTAACTTCCTTTGGTTCGCAGCAGTTTGTACCGAGTTACCTGAGGCGAACAGCAGCCGTCAGATTGCCTGGCCCCGTGTGTCCAGCTGGTGACAGGTACCCGTTTGCCACCTCTGTTCTCCATCCGCATCCGGCTGTCGTGTTCTGCTGAGCACCGCTGAACTTACATTTTTGGAAAGCAACTTCCAAGCTTTTTGCTGTGTTAGGTTATACAATTTTGGTTTTTAATCCTCTTTGTTCCTAAAACTACCTTGAGGGCAGAACAGCACCTCGGTCACTGACTGATGGTTGCTACCTGGTACAGTTTTCTTCTCCTTTTGTCCATCTTCTCCCACCTCTTCCCCTTTGCTGACCAGAACAGGCAGGTTCAGAAACATCTTGTTAGTTTTTGAAAAAAGTTGTATTAATCTATTCATTATTACCTTTATTATTAATTTTCTTCTCTATAGGTGCCTGATTTTTGCTTTGTTTTACAGCAGCATTTGCTTGTAGTGGATAATGTCCCAGAAAAATGAGACAAAAGGAAGAGTCTTGCTGGAGAGCACAGCTTGCTCCATGCGCCAGTCTCGAGCTGTTGTCTTAGCTAGTTTTATTGAAATGAAGATGATAAAATGGACTTGGGACACGTAGGTAACTCGCCCCGTTTTTTTGTAAGGGGAGGAACTGGTGCTGGGGTTGCAGTTGTAGCTGTGCTAGCTAGCCAGAACTTGTGTGTCTGTCTGTGTAGAGCTTTGCTTCTGGCCACGCAGCTCCGTGCTTTCCCCCAGCTTTTCCCCAGCTGCGGGTGGAGGACACAGCACGGGCAATCACTGGGGCAAAACTTGAGGTATCTGGCTACAAAAATGCTCCGAGGGCTGGAGCACCTCTCCTATGAGGACAGGCTGAGAGAGTTGGGCTTGTTCAGTCTGGAGAAAAGAAGGCTACGGGGAGACCTGATTGCGGCCTTCCAGTACCTAAAGGGGGCCTATAGGAAAGATGGGGAACGTCTTTTTAGTAGGGCCAGCTGTGTTAGGACAAGGGGAAATGGTTTTAAACTAGAACAGGGTAGGTTCAGGCTAGAGGTAAGGAAGAAATTTTTTACAATGAGGGTGGTAAAACACTGGAACAGGTTGCCCAGAGAGGTAGTGGAGGCCCCATCCCTGGGAACATTCAAGGCCAGGTTGGATGGGGCTGTGAGCAACCTGATCTAGTTAGCAGTGTCCCTGCTCACTGCAGGGGGGTTGGACTAGATGACCACTAGTGGTCCCTTCCAACCCTAAACATTCTATGATTCTATGATTCTATGATTCTGAAATGAGCCACCTAAAGATAGTCCAGACCTGAGGCCTGCGTAGCCCACACGGGCTCTCTGACCCCATCGTGCATCCTGCGGTAGGTTAGTGGTGTGGCGGCTGACCCGGGACCGGCTGCGGCTCTCCGGGAGAGCTACGAGAGAGGTCGGCAGGGCTGGGACACGAAGGGGGCCCTGAGGACTTGGGTGATTTTTGCAGAACGTGCATTCAGCCATCTTTGCTTTCACCTTTCCAAACCAAAAGGGAAGCTGTTTGTTTCATGTGGAAGTTCGTGTTAAACAGTGCTATTTTTTCTGTTTCTTCAAAGAATTCACTGCCACGCCGAAGTGTAGAGAAGATACACGTAGGTACTGATAGGCGTGCACGCTGGAGGTCTGTCTGTGTGTATGTATGTGTACACATAAAGAGAAGAAAACCGGCAGATAAGCGTGCATGTCAAGTGAGCTTTCTCCTGAAGGAGGAAGACTAGCTCTCCTATTTACTTAGTTACTACCTTGTTTACTCATGAGATTAAATGTATTTGAAAGCTGAAGAGCAGGGTAGATTCAGTACCATAAAATCAAAAGGTGTGGAGCTGCCATGATAACTACTGCACATCCTCCTACAAAAGCATGAGCAAAATTAGTGTTGCCCGCTAAGCTTAGACTAAGGGCACTGTGTCTTTGCGTCTTGTCAGACCCTAAAGCATCGATAGGCTTCTCGTTTGGATTTGATTGTGCGGGTTTTGTTGCTGGTCATGCTGCCTTTCCCTCTTCCTGCTCTGTTCCTCCCCAAGTAGCTGACCATGCTACGCGTGGTCAGAGCTAAAGACAAGGAGGAGTTCAAGTGCAATGTAATCCCTCACCCCTGGTGAATAAATGTCTTGTTAGAGAAAGTAGTTACAACCTAAAGTATCCGTTCCTTACCTGGATCTACAGTTCCTCGATACTGCCTAAAAGAAGCCAAGTAGCCCAGGTTTTCAGGTTCCCTCCATTGTCTCAGTCTCTCTGATAATCTCATTCAGACTTGCTCTAGTGAGCAAGAGTTCGAGACTTCATCTAGTGACTCCTTCTATTGTTTTGTGACAATTTTATCTGGAGAAAGACGACGCCACGGAGATCCACCTGTTAGAGCGGTCCACGTGAGATCTAAGTGATAGAGGGGGATAATTTTATCTGGAGAAAGACGACGCCACGGAGATCCTCCACGTGAGATCTAAGCGATAGAGGGGGATAGCTGTGGGTTCCAGCTCCTTTTAGCCACCAGTGACTAGATTTTTCTCTCCTCTGCAGTGGAATGCCCTACTTTCTGCCAAAGGTAGCAAATCTGTATTTCAGAAAGAATTGCCATGACTATAGAAGCTTGTCCCAACTAGCCCAAAGCTTCCTCCCATTCCTTACCACGTCAGCTGAATTTTGGCACTCTCTGATAAAACTTAGGCTTTCACTTAAGCTCTTGCCGAAGGATGAGGCTGTGAGTAGCTTGAGTTTCTCTTCCAGAACCGTCTGAACGGCTGGTGAGTTTGCAGACTTGCAGAGCGTTCCTGAATACTCTGAGGAAGGTGTGAGTCTCACCAGGGGCGCTGTTGTGATGGATGCCTGCTCCGTTCCTGTCCCACCTGGGCAGGTGGAAGGAGGCATCCCAGGGAGCTGTGGGGATGCTGCTCCCCCGGGGGCCTGGCAGCTGCCCCCCAGCAGCCCTCGCTGAGGGTGGGTGAGAACCGCAGCCCAACTGGTGGTGGGAGAAGCCCTGCTGCAGGCCAGGTGAGGCAAGAGACCGCCTGGGAAAAAGCCATCCTTGGGTTTCTCATAGAATATAGGTTATCTCATAGAATCACTTTGGTTGGAAAAGACCTTTGAGATCATCGAGTCCAACCTTTAACCTAACCCTGCCATCCCACCACTAAACCCTGTCCCTAAGCACCTCATCTCTCCTTCTTTTAAATCCCTCCAGGGATGGGGACTCAACCACCTCCCTGGGCAGCCCATTCCTTCCGAGGAATGGCAATTGAGGCTGTTACCGGATAATCTAATCTGTAAGTTTGTCAACTATAAATGCACTGCTTTTAAGAAGTTGCTGCAGTATCAAAACAAAGTTCAATATCAGTTTTGCTAAGAAGCAAGTTTGGTTTGTGGGTTTGGTTTTGGCTTTTTTTTTTCTTTTTCTTTAATATGATGCGGAGTTCAGGTCCTTTAAAACAGGTTTGTATACGTGTGCGTAATCTCTGCGTACTTGGCACGGGTCTCTGTAGAGCTGGAATCGGTGCCAGCGTGCCTAGGCACAAAACGATCACCTGGCATGGGGTTTGCTATCACTCCTCCCAAAGAAACTCTTCTGTCTGAATCCGGTGCTTCGAACACCTTCCATGCCAAGTGCAAAGTCCCAGAGCCCGGTGTGGGGTGCGATGCCTGGAAAACCCAGGCTTGAGGCTTTGCTCTGTGCTGAAGGTGTGAAGAAGGCAGAGAAACTTTAGAAATGCAATTCGTATAAAGCCTCTGACAAATAATATTTGTACTTAAAATGTTGAGTGTGGTTGGGAATGTTGTATATTCACACTGTGTAGGTATGAATACCTCGTAGAATAAATATTTTGAAAGACCTAAGTAGTAACTGAGATCACTGAGAGCTCAATTAAAACCAGAACTCTCATCTCTTGCCTGATACACCTGTGCTGGGCTTGCTTTGGAAGGAGAAAGTGTATTTACATCCGAAGCTTTCTTACAAAATATTCCATCTTAACTACTTCGTTGTTAATGATACGATTCTCTAAGGCCATTCTATGAGTCTATAACAAATGTTAATGTCTGCGTATTCTTAGTGAAATAACATTCTGAAGTATTACAGCTTGTCTGCAGGACTTACGTTGACTTTGGGGAGTTTGTAATTCTGGACTTGGTTTGTTTGGAAAGGCTGTTACTGGGAGGGGTCAGAGGAACCACCTCTTTATTAGTGGTGCGCCTGAGACATTAATAAACGTGATAAAGCAGTATCGGGATTAGGAGTTTGTTTCAGAAGTCATCTTCTGCATTAAGGTGTTAAGCTTAAGAAAGTGTTAAAATATTACAGATCTGTCTCAAGAGCTGAGGGATCTCATAATCAGGTAGTTCATAGAATCATAGAACCCCAGGTTGGAAGGGACCTCCAGGACCATCGGGTCCAGCCTCTCTGGGCAAGAGCCCAGCCAGACAAGATGGCCCAGCACCCTGTCCAGCTGAGCCTTGACAGTCTCCAATGTGGCGGAGTCAACCACATCCCTGGGGAGATTATTTGTCTAAAATGCTGTATAAAAAGACTAGAAAAAGCTCTGCAAAGGTCTCTGCCCCAAAGTTATTTTGTAGTTTTAAAAGCTTCCAGGCTTAGTTATTGCTGCCTCTTCCTGCTGTTGGTAAGCTTTCTTTTACTGCATTTTTGCTTTATATATAAAAACATTTTAGGGCTGTTTATGGGGCCCTGCTGCAAGCTGGAAAAATACCTGAAGGATACAGGTTTTCTCTGTGCTGCTGCGATGGGGTTCCTGCGCTAGCTGGGAGTCTTGTGGTTTTTACCCTGTGTTAATGTGCCCTAAGTCTTGAGGCTGGGTTCCTCCCGCCTTGTGAATCTGGAAGGTGTTCGTTCAAAGGAAGGCAGCAGATCCATTTCGTTCTGCCTGGTCGGTCTGTCTTTAGTGACACTGGAATTCTGAAAGGCAGTGAAGATCAGATTTACGTCGTTTTGTGGCTTGAAAGCACTGGCGAGGGCGCCAACCTTGCTTTAGTTGTCTGAAGTGGATTAGCGTGGGGGATGCTCCCGTGCACCTTCAGACCCTCGGCGAAAGTGCCGCAGCTCCGGCTGCGAACCTGCGCCCTCGCAGGCTGGGAGGGAGGCAGGCGAAGGGGGCTCCTCAGAAAATCTGAGCGTGGTGTTAATTTGAGCTTAGGCGCACCGCTAAAGTGTTCTTTAATAATTTAATTCTTCGGTACTTGCTTGTTGCCGGAGCCTGTAGCGCAGAGGTGGGCAGTTTGAGGACACGAGACCGGCGTGTGAATTTGTACACATTTGTTTTCCTTTCCTGAGTTGGAAATACATAGTGCTGTTCAAGTCTTATTTGCAAAGCAATTACTAACAAATGGAATACAAAATGTGCTTATTTATATGCTGCTTACATCTGTGGTTATGGTGATTTGACGTGCAGGTTGACTCTCGGGCTCCCAGCGCGGCGGCGTTGCCCCTCTCTTGCCCTACATTCCGCTTCCTACCGCCCCGCGTCCTCACCGAGCTGAATGGTGTCTTTGTTCGGAAAGAATGCAAACAAAATTCGTGCTCTCTGAAAAGGGCTAGCTCATCATTTGTAGCTCTGAAATGGACGGGAAAATAACTTCCCTTCCCCCTCCCTGTTTTACTGCTGGCTTTCTGTGGTTCACTCTTCAAGAACAGTTGGTTTGTGATTTAGCAACAGAAGAGTGATCTTTACAAAACCTTGGCAGGGGCTTGAGAAGGTGTAAAGTGATACAGAACTGTTTGGATGTGGTGATTATGGATTTAAAACACGCTGTTGTGCTGACGCAAGTCCTAGGCCTTCATTAATATGTTTTGTCCGAGAGCAATGGAAACTCAGAACCAACGAGCAAATACTTCTGCGTTCACCAAGACATTTGGATGTTTAAGCTTACACCAATAGAACTGGAATGCTTTGTTGGGAGTCGTTGACAATAACCTCTGCTGATGTAGGGACGGAAGAGCTGGACTTCAGTGGCCTGACGTACGAGTCTCCAGCTTCTGAACCCCCCCTTGGCCTGCAGGTTTACAGTCACTGGCCAGAAGTGGCTTTTGATATTTGTCTAAGGGTGGATCTTGTTTGCACATACGTGAGATCCGCCAGTGGTGCTTCTTAAGCCTCGATACTCGAAGACCAGTAACCTAAAGAATCCATAAATAGCTTTTGTCTTTTTTTAAAGCCATGAGTTCAGTTTCTGGCCAGACCTGGGCTCATATGTTGCTGTAAGCAACTGGTACAAGGCTTGAAGTTGGAAGGAGACCCAGAAACCTGGGACGATCGGCCTGTAAGGAAGCTTTGCTGTTAAACTGTGAGAGCTGTACTGGGGCGTAACAAACATTTCCAGATTGTTATTCGCAAGTATGGAGTTACATTAAGTGTTTCGTAGGCTGGCAGTGTACGTCCAGGTTTTTCTGTGAATTCCAGTTTGCCCTGTTGAAGTTGATGAATATCTTTAACCGACACTTAATGAGGGAGTAATTTCATGCTCATCTTTAATTCATTAGCTCTGTCATTATCCTCCTGTGATAGTAATATGTCCGTCCTGCAGGCCATTCAATTTTTATGCCCGTTACCCTCTTAAACTCTTTCCTGAACTTAACGTTACTGGAAACTCCCCGTACCTGTAATCTCTTCCTCTGAAGCCTTTGTGTTTCTGCCGGCACCACGTCACTGGTGACTTCTTTGGAAAGGCCTAGAACTGCGTGGGCACTGGAGCCATGCAGAAGCCTGGTTTTCCCAGTCGGTTAAGACTACTTCGAAAGTATTTAGAGGCAAATAGTCATTGCTATTTATAGCAATCTTTCTGTTATGAGGGCTGAACTAGTATTATATTGTCAGTGGAATAGCAGCTGAGTATAACATGGGATTAGAGATTTATTTTATCCCCAAATACTGGAGTTAGCTAAATCCCTCTCAGTGCAGGGAAGAGTTAATTTCCTTGGCGGGGTTAATAACTTACTTTATCTTAACCAAGAAAAGTGGCTGTCAAACATCCTGCTTTATCTGGGTAGAACCTAAAAGTAAGCGTCACTGCGTAAAATACTTTTATTTATGATCTTTTGGGAACTGCTGTGTTGGTTCGTTTGATAGCGTTGCTGTGGGGCACTGCATCGTAGCAAACAACCTGCTACAAAATGTAGGGAAGGCTGGGCGTATTTGGGACAGTTTTGTGTGTTGGCTATTCATCGTTCAGTGGGTTTGTTTTTCAAACCACGCACATATGATACTACCTATAATATCGATCCATAAATTTAACTGAACAGGAGTGATGAAGTACTGCTGTGGCTAACTGGAAGAAAACGCAGCACTGACCTGAAACTGCTGTCTGAAGGCGCCGAGCTGACATCCTGGAATTGGTGGACTACCTTGGCCTTTAGCCACTGCACTGCTTTAAATCCTTAGAAATGGGGAATTTTGCCCCTTTACACTCTGGTTCATGTTTATGAAATACTGGGTAAGCGTAAGAGGCTCCGTGAGGAATTGCATTTGGTATTTATTTAAGGGTTATTCTCCGTTTTCCTTTTTGGCCGCATATGGTTGGGGTCCAACTAGCAAGTGCCGCCCCAGGCACGACACAGGCCTGTGGGGAGGGGGACTCTCCTCCCCCTGCCGCTAAAATTGTGTAGCCTTTCCCAGAGAGGCTCTGGAATCCTGATTTTTACGTGAAAAGATTTTACAAATTTAATATTGCAACGTTAAAATGAAGCAGCATGTGTAGTACATAGAGCTAAAAGGAGTTGGACTTGGTGGAGCTTAAAGCAGACTTCCCACGTAGACTTCTTACGTAATAGCGTGTTTCATAAATTCTGTTTAATCTTACTTGGTATAAAATGACCTTGTAGATTTAGGAGGGAAGTTTGTGATCGCAGCTGCTGCCTTTTCAAAAGTCTTGATACAAACAGATTTTTGAAAAGCGTGAAAAATTATCAGCGGTGTTTCTCCGATTTGAATTGGAAGTCAGAACTCTGGCATCTAATTAGTGTCAGAGCGTTTTGAGGAGATGGCTTGTAGTGTTCCTGCTCCACTGGATGTACTCTGTGCTAATAATTCTTGCAGAAAATTTTGTGAAGAGGAGGTTGAAACAAGACGTGGTCCTCAAGCCTCTTCTGCTCTGGAGGAGCTGGGGGGGGGTCCTCATCCTGGCTTGTCTTGCACGGCATCCCTGTTGGTCTGAGCCCATCTCTTCGGGGAAGAGCCATTAGTTTGTACACACTGCACGAATGAGGTTTCACCAAGGTCTTGCACAACGATATTCTTCTTTCCCTGCCTTGGACGGGAATTTCTTGCCAGGTGCCTGCAAGGTCATATTTGCCTGTTCTAGGGTTGCCTCTCCATTGGATTATAGTTAATCCATGGAAGTAAAACAGTAATGTCTCAGCCTTTGGTCTGCTGGCTTTGTCGTGTGAAAACAGCTGCTGGCTCACAGGAGAAATTCGTAGGTAACAGGCATGTAACGTTGCATCTTGTACTGCTGATACCCATCCCTTGTCTTTATTCTGTCTTCAAGATTATTTAGACTGGATCTAAGGAAGAAATTCTTGACACTGAGGGTGGTGAGACCCTGGCAGGGGTTGCCCAGAGAGGGGGTGGAGGCCCCATCCCTGGGAACATTCCAGGCCAGGTTGGCCGGGGCTGTGAGCAACCTGATGTGGTTCAAGGTGTCCCTGCTCCTGCGGGGGGGTTGGGCTGGGTGACCTCTAGGGGTCCCTTCCCACCCAAACCATTCTGTGATTCTGTGATTCTCAGTTTCTTATTTTAATCGTCCTTTGCACAGTGCCTTCCACTTTGTGAGCAGCAAACTTCCTATAGCGCAATTTATTACACCAGAATTAATAATGGAAATATTAAATACTGGTTTCAGTATTGGTCTTGGCTAAGGATCTGTCTTCAGTTGGCTAGTTTCTTCTTTCCTAGGTCTTGTCAGGACAGCTCTCCTTCGTCTCCTCTTCAAGCAGTCCTTGCAAATCTCATCGTTAACTAACTTCCTTGCGGTACCGTTCCAGCTTTGCCACAAATTAACGCATGAATTATTTTGTATTAGTTGGTATTAAAAGTAAAAACCTTACTCGTGCTCTTTCAAGATGGTCTCTGCTTACTCTGAGTTTTGAGAGCCGTGGTTACGCACTTCTGACAAGTCGTGACTTTGCTTGCACCACGTCAGAGGTGGGAGCAGGGATGATGGACCCGGACGAAGAGACGTGGCCATCGGGTGCCAGCTTCGGCTGGTAACTTCCCTTTTATTGCTGGTTGAAAACTTCGTGTTGCTTAAACCCTTCTGTTTGCACTGTTGAAGCTGGAGGTTGACTGTCTACAAACCATGCGCGTGTGCGTTTAGCTCAAGGGGCAGTTTAGGGTTTCTGCTGCTTGTTTCAGTGGTGTAAAAAAGTGAGATGACTGCTTTTAACAGGCGGGAGTCTTGGCCCGTGCTCTGGTGTAGGCTCTCGCACAGACTGGTTTGAGTTACACTAAACAGGGAACAAGCATTCGTATTTCTGTAGTTAATGTTATGCTTGCAGGTAGGTTACTCAAACGAGATCAATGGAAAGGAGAATCTTGGGGGAAAAGAGACTTTTTTTTTTTTTTTTTTTTTTTTGGAGGGGCTTCTGAAATGGTAGTATCACAAGGATTAGGTATAAGAGTAAAAAAATAAATAAAGGTAAAAAATTCACCGTGGTGTTTCACATAATTTTTCAGCATATGCAAAATATTGTAGTTGAATCATTTTGGGGGAAGGAATCTTTTTAAAAAAGAAGAAAGCTTGCTGTTTTGTTTAGGATGTTTAAATTTATACCCAAACTCCCCAATTCCTTCTTTTCGGAAGTTCTTCAGAAAAATTGCAAAAACCTGATATTTTTCATTCTTAAAAATAAGCGAGAAACTTAAAAGCCTTTACAAGCCAGATCAGCTTAACGGGGTTAGCTGAGGGTGTCCGGTGAGTGACTGAGGGTTCGCGTTGGCAGCCGTGCTCCTCTTGCTCTCCAGCTTACTCAGACACATCCCTGGCTTACCTGGCGATGGGGTAAAAGGAGAAAAAAGCTGCTGTTCTGCAGGAATTCTGAGTTGATGTGGAATTGCTTTTGTTTTATTTATTTTTTTGTAAATAAATACTAAGTACTTGTTTATGTGTTTGTTTATTTTAGGGATAGACTTCAAGATTAAGACTGTTGAATTACAAGGAAAGAAGATCAAGCTACAGATATGGTGAGTAATATACCCAAGAAGCCGCGGGCTGGCATCCTTCTGGATGGCTTCTTTCAGAAGCAGGCTTTCAGGAGAAGAATTTACCCTTTCTGAGATTACATTCAGGTATCTAATTTTGTAACTGTGTTTTGTATTTTCAGTAGCGGTAAAGCTCCCTGTGCATTCCCCTAAATTATTTTCAAGAGTTGGGGAAGAGATCTGTGTGTTGCTTTTATACCCACTGTCACTGACTGCTCGCTTGGACAGGCTGTTGGCAAATCTCCTGTTGGGGAGGACAGCATCCTGGCAGTCTGTGATTTAGTGGGAAGTGTTTTAAAAGCTGGAATTTTTAAATTAGGAGTTGCCTCAAATCTATGACTATAAATTGACTAGTAGCCTTGCTTTGTGTCAGCAAGAAAGCGCAGTCCACGTCTGCACTTAGTTTGTACTTTTCCGTGGTGAACTGTGGAGGGTTTCTCAGCTGGCCGAAAACATGTTTTTTGTTGGAAAGT
>NW_009258482.1:364358-364782 GCF_000687185.1 Egretta garzetta | reverse complement strand
CTAACTAGAGGCTTTTCTTCTGTTTTAATAGCCCTGTAACAGGTCAGGAAAGGTAATGGCTCTTCCTAGCCTGCCTGCTTGCTTAGACTCCCTCCTCGACCACGTACGCATATTGCTGGTTAATCCTCCAGCTTTACTCAGAGTTCAGAACTTGAATTTGTCCCTTTTGTCCCCCACTAATAAAAATCTTTTATGGCTCCATAATGTTGATGTTTGTAGACGGAGACGGATGGGTTCCAGTTAGAGGGAAGCACTGGTCCTCCTCTGCCTGAGGAAGACTGCCTGAATGATTGTCCTTCCTAATGAATGTGTTCTGAATCCTTCGTGTTACCATCGCTCCGACCTTGTGTCTCAGTTGTTTCTCATCTCCCAGCCCTGCAAACAGAAGTCAGCCAACTCATTTTGTTTTGTGCCCTGCATGGGA
>NW_009258482.1:354724-364348 GCF_000687185.1 Egretta garzetta | reverse complement strand
GATTTTGTTGTCTAAACCGCGTAGCCGGTCGATAAGGAAACACTTGGATGATGAAGTAACTCGGCGTGCTGGAATGCTTCAGCGGGGAGCTGCAAAGGGTAACCGTCGTTGTAAGGGCGATGTTTTAGATGGAGCTGTCTGAGGAAGGATAGGAATGGATCAGCTGGGAGGCGAAAGCAGAGCAGCGGAAGGGAAGGGCTGAAGAGCATTAGCGAAAGAGGCATTCAGGTGTAACGCAGCGTTGTGGGTTCACTCGCTGGGCAGCTCTTGCTGTACGTGTTCACCAGACTGTTAACGTTCAGATTTTCAACCTGGATCAAACCACAACTTCTAATAATTGTTTTGTGTTGTGTTTTTTACCCCAACAGGGTAGGTGCTGTGAGTCAGCATGGGATAGAAAGGTGGAACAGAACACTGGAATGACTTAAAAGGCTTAAGTCATTCCAGTGTTAGGCTAAACTTGGGAAAAAGCCCTCGTGAAATGTAAACATTGCAAACATGGAATACTGAGGATGTTTAATGTGTATATCGATAGAGAAGCACGCATAATGAAGCTGTACAGACTGTGGGCTTCAGTGGCTTAGAGAAATGAAAGAGGGGTTTGGGTGAGCTGAGTTTTATCAAATGGCAATTTTTAAACGTTGCAAAGCTGGGAGGTCGTTGTCTGAAGCTGCTTCTTGTTCCTGCCAGTTTAAAATTTCACATTTGAAATGAAACTTGGAAAGCAGAAGATGAAGTTCCTATGGCATGCACTTTTGATGGAAAAAGAAAAAAAAAACAAAAAAAACCCTAGGCTTTGTAGTTTCTAACTTTTCCTGTCCAGGGAGTTTTGCCCAGCAGTGGTTTGGTGGCTAGAACAGTAGTGTCTTTTGGTGAAGATACTTTGTGCAATGCATCTATATTTAACCACCGCTTCCTGTATTTAAACTCACCCTGTACTTCTAGGAGTTGTGTAACATATTTCCAGAATTACACTTCGCTCCCGCCGCAGCAGTTTGGTAAGCAAGGGATGCATTTAGTGGAATATTCCCCTTGTAAACCTGAGGCTGTTCTTGTAGCTTTTCTTGCGTCCAGAGTATGGGTCGTGCTTTTATAACTGAGGTAAACGCACAGGGGCTAATGTAGCCGGATCGACAAAACATGTCTTCTGAGTCGCAGGTAGCGCTTCCACTGGGCCAGGGCTCCGTACTCGATGAGGCTGATCAGAAGATAACAAAAGATGCGTGGTGAAGAGAAAACAGACTTTCTGTTACAGACAGGAGATGAGACCCTCGGCGCTTGTGCGCTTTCAGTATCGCGTTGCAGGCGTGCTTGTGGTTATGGAGTGCATCCACACTCAGAATTTAGAGGAGGAATGACCGCTGTTTCATTTGTGGGTTTCTTCCCCCCGTTTGTGAGATTGCCTGTGGGTTTGCCCTGTTTCTTGTACGCCCGCCGGAGCTGCTTCTGGTCGCTTACAGAGACAGGACATCAGGTGCCGTGACGCTGGCCTGGTCCACGAGCCTACATCCAGCCTCAGCTCTCCAAAGTGCCACCTTATCTCTGTCCAGCCTTTCGTAATGCTATTTTCTTGCTTCCTAACAGTCCCTTTTATTGTTGGAAGCAAAGGCAGTTTTGTCTTGTCATTGTTGCTGTTACCATCGTTATTATTATTGGTGCTTATTGAGATTGAAACCTTCTTTTCCCCCCCAGAATAGTGACACTCAGCTGTTTGCAAAATGACAGATGGTGACAGAATTTTATACGTTAAAGAACTTGGTATGTGTTAGCCATTTCCCAAATATGACGGAGTTTCTTTACATAGAGTTGCTCAATGTTTATGAAGGAGCTGTGTTCACTGAGCCATCGCTGGCAGAAGTGATGGCTGAACAAACCTGTCACAGAATAAGGTTTCTACATCAGCAGGAGTGATTAAGTATTGGGTTATGTAGCATTTGTTATTTACATAGGTGAAAAGCGTATTTCTTTTCGCATCCAGAAAGCAAGAAAAATAAACCGTTCCTCACTTTAAAATTACTGTATTGACCTGCCTCTTGCTGATCCGTGTAATCCTCCATCACCCGTGTAATAAATCTTTCTCGTGCTGCTGTCCTGGTATAGGATTTGTTCTCTGGCTGCCTGCAAAGCTGCGTTGCTGTGTTTTACTGTGGCTTGTACTGGCTTTTGTGGTCCTGGGGGTGGGGGTGCAGTCTCAATGGGCAATTAGTTCTTACAGAAAACAGATAAACCTGGCACTTTCTAATGTAGCTCTGCTCCTTTCCTACAGAGCAGGACAGCTACCCGCCTCTTCCTGGGTATGGAAAATGAGCAGACGTGGTGGTATCTCAGTCATGCCTTTGACCTCTAAAATACTTTTATATATATATATATATATATATAGGAGTAGAGCAAGAATACAAAGGTTGAGCTCAGTTAAACCTTGCCAGAGGTGATAAGCAACTTGATACTGGGGTTGCTTGTTCAGTAAGCATCAAGCTAGAATTAAAGCCTTTTCATATTGTTTCAAACGTAAATGTGTGTGTTGCAAAACGACATTGAAAAGGGGAGAGGAGAGGCTGAGGCACGTAGAAGAACTGGGTACGTTCTTGGTTGGGTTATTGTACTGCTTGTCTGTTTAGAAAAATTGTTGATGTGACAGTCCTTCATACGATGCCGTATGGAAAGTCACCAGTGGTGAGCTTAGTACAGGGTTGGGGAAAAAGGAATTAGGGAGAAGATTTGGGGGTCAGAATACCTGTGAAGGGTGGGACCTGGGAGGGTCGACACCAATGAGTGTCTTGAAAAATACGGTAATGCTTGTAGTACAGAGACAGGAGGGAGAGGAACAGAAGCAAAACAAGCAATTCTTTATTCCTGCTCCAGGAAAAGATGGTGCTATCATTGCGAAAGCAATGAAGGGCGTTAGAGGAATGGAGTAGTAGAGCTAAAAATTCAGCTATGAAGAGTGTAATATCATACACTCCAGGAACTCGGGTAGAACTGCTCTGAAATGGAAACCAAAAGGCTCAGGCATCCTGTAATTCACTGACCTGGTTAGCATAATGTAGCAATTGAAACATTAAATGTGATTTTTCTGGTACCATGGGTGCGATCATTTCCAGTGGGCAGGGAAGTGTCACAGTCTAACGTAACACACGACTTTGATTAGCGTGCCCTAGAGAAAGGGGCAAGTAGGGTGATCGGAGGGATGTCATAGCTATTTTAGGAAGAACAGCTGGAACGATGAGGACTCTTCAGGATGTCAGAGAGGTGGCCAAAGTGCGTTTTTTTAAAATTGTAAGTATACTGGAAAAAATAGGTAGAGACTGATGTAACTCGTTGCCTTTCCCAATACCAGAACATTAGTTCTAGCGTGAGGCTAGAAGGTGGCACGTGCAAAACGCAAGGAAATGAAGTTAAGCTGTGACACTCCTCATCCCAAGATATTGCTGTAGCTGCAGATGTACGTGGGTTTGCAAGGGATTTTGCAAAGGAACAGTCTCACTTGGGCTGTTAAATACACAGATGTGACCTCCGGCTCCAGAAGTCCTTGAACTACACAGAAGTGGAAGCTGGAAGACCTCTGGCCTGACGAGGTACAGCTCTTGTGTGCTTGGGAGAACTCTCAGAAGTCGGATGTAGGTTTTGCATCCTCGTGAAGGGAAGGCTGGAAGGAAATATGACAGTCATCTAAAAAATACGTGGGGGTAGCAGACATGGAAGAGGAGGAAGGACTCAAGGACAGTAGAAATCAAAATTGCTGGACGTCCTCCAGCAGGAGTGGAAGATGCTGGGAGAAGGTCTAGTTCAGCGTAATGGGGGTGAAATGGAGGAAGGGGAACGTGGAGGGAAAAAAACCCAGATTGGCCAGGTATTTCAGAACAGAACTTGACAAATAAGAGGATTGTGATGTATCCTGTTCTGCTGTTGCAGAAGAACTTACCCTAAGAGCCCTCTTTCCATTTATTCAAGAATACTCTGTGAAAATTGGTTGCAGAAAATATAGCCACTTTCTGGTCTCTCTGTTGACAGACTCTGCAGTCTGGGGAGACAGCGAGGAACTGTAAGAGGTGATCCTGAAGGTGGATTTACTGGAGGTTGATACTGGGAGAGTGAATCCAAACCAGTAAAACCCCAAACACCCTTATGCTGCGTGTGGAATGCTGGAGGGACGGGGTAGGGCAGAAAGCCCTTCAAGAAATAACTGCAGTGTTTAGGAACAGGTTTCTAGGGGTTATAAACAAGAGTGGGGTTATGTGGACAGTGAGGGAGTGATTAATCTTTTCAAGAGGTCCCTATTTGCTTTTCCAAGTCAGAGTAGTAAGCAATCCCGAGTTTCCTTACGCAGGCACATGGCGTATACGTGTCTAGTCTTAAACTAGCCTTAAACTGATCTGAAGGAGTAAGCACCACGTACGGGTAGAGCTGTGTTGCAGGCTTAGTTTTGCAGGGCTTCCTGGGGACTGCCAGTTGTCGATTCCTCACTTGTGAATTTTCCATTTACCAGTTTTCATGCGGATTGCTTGCCTGGCAGCGGGCAGTGTGTATTGTCAAGCCAGAACAAGGAGCTCTGATGTACCTGCTGTCATTAGACCTCAGTCTAAGTTAGCAAGGTGCTTGATTCTTGTGCGCCCGGGACAGGCTTGTTTGCAGAACTGCTGCCCCAGGAGTGTCTGCGCAGGCTTGTTGCAAGGCGGTGACTTGCGTCATTAAGGCCAGAAAGTTGAGATCTAAAAGGCTAGATCCTGAAGAGCTTCCAGAGCTGGGTAAGACAAACGATCTGTTTCTCCTCAGTGGTGTATGAAACAATCACACTTGACAGTGTTGCATTAGTATGGAAGCAGTACGAAGACAAAACGGCTTCTGCAGTAAACTGAAAAACACTTAACTCGGAGATTCAAAGAAATCTGAATTTTTTTTCCCCTCCTGTCTTTACGTAAAATTTCTGTGTCAGCCTGTTTTCCTACAGTCTTGTTGACTGATTCCAAATTTTACAAACAGCCTTATTTTTTTAGTATGCAGCTCTTAACTGTGTATAAGACCATAAAGTAACATTTTTCTGTCAGTGCTTCTTTGCTGGGAAGACTTTTACATGGCTAGAAAAGCATCCTCAGAATTTTGTTTTATTCAGCAATGAACTCATTGCAAAAAATAATCATCTGACCTGGGATGCCTGTCCAGGTGAAAGAAATGTGCAGCAGCGTAGCTATCTGAAACGGTTACACGTGTGGCAATTCCCTGTCACGTGCAAGTTCTTGCATTTAATAAGCATGGTGGTGAACAGCCAAGGCTGCAGACAGCACCACTAACTAGGGTACCATCGGTTTCGTTAATTTTTGCAATTACCCTAGGAATGTCTAAAAGTTAACTCCTGCTGCTGAGAGCTTTTGAGACCATTCACCATGTGCATGGCTCAAGGTGGAAGAGACTCTTGGCATGCCGCTCTGACTTCCTATAAAACACTTAGATACTTTGCTTGTTATAGATTTTTTTTTTTTCCAGGTGAATATTTTTTCAGAAAAGCTGAAATTTGCCCGTCGTGAAGTACCTTACAGATGTTCCTTTCTGAAGGGAAGTCTTTGACCCAGTCGCTGAAGCTTCCAGAGCGTGCCTGATGTCAGCAGAACGTTTTCGTCAATGTAGTACTCTGCTGCAGAGTTTTAAAAATACCGTAAGAAGAAACAGTGGGAGAGTAATAAAATTCCTAGGATTATTTTGCTAGGAATTATTTGGCTTAATACGCTGAAGACCTTTATTTTGAGCTATGTGGACTGGAAGGTTCTTCACAGATCATCAGATATAATCTCTTCCTGTTGCATCCCTGTAAATCTTTCATAAACAAATCATAGTACATTTTAAGGTTTCTTTAGTCTCTGCTAGGTCAACCGGAAAGCTGTCCCAGAAATTCCTTTCTCTGTTGGTTAAACCTCTAATACGATATAGCTTATGCATACTTTAATGTTGGCATGAGAATAATTTAAATAGATTTTTCACTTTCCTTGTGCTTCTCCTTTCCCTAGTCCCACAGGACGGCCTTCTTTGTCTTCATTTTGCAGCTAAGCAAGTTCTCTCGGTTTCCTCTTGTGCAGTAGGGCCTCATTTTCCTTGGCTATCTTAATAGTCCTTGTCTGCATTTATTTTAGCTTGGAGAGCTAGCTAGCTTCCACAAATGTTTTTCGCCTACACCAAGGATTTATTGCCCACCCATAGCTTTGGAGCATATTCTTACATCCCAGAGGTTTGAACAAAAGAATGGCCAGCCAGGGCAGTAAACAAGACATATGGTCTCCGATTGTTTCGTGCCATTTGCTCAGGGTGGGTTCATCAGTTGTAGGCAGTTTGAAAGCCATAACTCATTTCCTCTGTTTGCCTCAGTCAGTTCTCTAATCTCACATCCATTAAGAGTTATCTCTGAATAATGAATGGAGAATCCATTAAGAAGGGGAAAGGGCAAATATAGTACTTATTTAAAAAAAAAAAAAAGAAAAAAAAAAAGGGAAACACACCAGGTTCTTTGCTTTTTCCCTCCCCAGCTTTCTTTTAATCCATTAGCTTAGCTTCAGTCACCAGAAAAAACAACACTGGAGGAGTTAACTAAGCCAGTGAGTTGTAGGTGCGTAGATGTGACAAGCAACGAGTAACAACCGAGTGTTGCCAATGCCAAGTTGTGTAAAATCAATCTGAATCCTCACTGCGATGGCTGCAGGCCTTGTCAGGAGGGGAGTCACCGCAGATGCCGTATGTCTTGGTGGTTTTGGTGAGGCTGACACTGTGCTGCTTGGTGTAAGCAAGGTAGGGGGAAATGGCTTGGGTGAAGGTGGTATCAAGGGGATACAGAGCTCACGGCGAGAGAAAATAAATGATGTGTGAGTAAGGGTTCTGCTGAGACACTTCGCAGGAGTCTGTCCTGAGTTTCCCAATAAGCAATGTTTTCTTTACTGGTTGGGATAAGGGAATAGGGAGTATGGTTATTGTATTTAAGCTAAGCAGGAAAAGATGAAGTTGCAAAGTATAAATTGTGTAGAAGACTGGACTATAATTCAGATTGCTTTTGACTGATTGGAGAAATGCCATTGAAAAAACGTCCTGTGAAATTCAGTGGAGACAAATGTGAAGTTACTGAGTTCACTATGTGTAATGAGTTGAACGTCAGAAAAATCTGCTTCATCATGAGGAAAGAGAGCGGGATGTGTAAACAGGCACGCCCAAGTCTTCCAGAAAATATTCCTGTATGAGGCTGGTAAGACTTCAGCTGGAGTAGTGTCCTGGATTTTGCTTGGACATGGTCAAATTGGAGGGAGTCCAGAGAGCAATAAGCGAAGCTGTGTATCTTAGACCTTTGGCCAGCGAGTAAGGTCTAAAGAACTTGAGGTGGCTCAAGAACATTCAGAGAAGGTGTGAGAGCTGTGTTTGAGTATGCAGAAAGTAGTTGCAGGACGAGGAGAAATGAACTCCTGTAGTTAGCTATGAAAGGTACAACAAGGATTGACGGCCTTAATTTGCGCTACAGAAAACCCAAGTTTGCCATCAGGAGAAACTTTCAAATGGGACAGAAAGGAAATGAGAGAGGGGGATTCAAGTCAGCAGTGGTCAGAGGTCTCCAGCAGAACATCAAGCATCCTGCAGGAATAACGTGGGTATCCCTCAACGTGTTGTAGAGCCAGGGAATGGACTAGATTGCCTCTCAAGGCTACTGCCAATAAGCCAGACCTCTGTGCCTGTTGGAACATCTCTGAACAAAGTGGTGCTCAGGGTTAGGACCTGCCCCTAATTCCTCCTCCTCTGCTGTTTGCCCTCTTCCTGGTGTTTGCCATCTTCTAGGAGGAGAGGAAATCTCAGAAGCAATCACCCTCAAAACCACGATCTGGGGTCTGAGCCAAACGACTGATAAGACTCTTTGAGAAGAAACTTTGCAGAGCATTTCCCCTTCGTCTCAGGAAATTCTCCTCCATGGCGTGTTCAGATTTCAGGGCTTTTCATTTACTCCCCGTTTGCCAACTGATACTTGGCCAGAAGACTGACGTGTGCTTAAACAAACTGATTTGGCAACTACAGTCAGCGTTTGTTGGTTCAACTGTAGGTGACGGGGCGGTGAGGAGAGCAGAGTTTTCACAGGACTCGGTGCCTGGTGGTGTCCGCGTTCTGCCAAGGCGTTTGCTGTGACCTCAGGAAGAGTTGAGAAGGAAATGACCTCATTCAACTCCAATCCGGGATCTTTTCTGAGGTTACTGGTTTGTGAGCGAGGAAATGGGGGTCTGTGGGTTGGGGACAAGGACACAGGACGCCGTGTCTTTCTGAAGGCAGTTAGGGAATATTTAATCTCAGTTTAGACTGGATTAAACTTGGAGACACCTTTGATTCTACCTTGCCTGAATAATGTCACTGAAAACTGGCTGTGAGCACGTAATCTGTTAAGTTTATGTCCTCCGAATGACACTGGAATACACAGTTAACTCTTAATTCTCAGCTTAATGGCTTGTGAGTTTGTTTAAGCAAATCTCATGCGTTCCATCAGTGATCTCAAAATTAGATGGGAAAGTACATACTGTCATTAATCTTGCATGATCAGTCTTCAGCATATTGCTTATAGAAATCGACAATTTAATGTTACAGTACGTCTCCTAGATTTACTTTTCATACACTCTGACCTAACATTTCAGGGATATAAATTTGTAAGATCATGTTAAAGCTTTATAAAACTGATCTGAAAGCAAAATTCTTCTTGGTTTTAAGTCCAAGTTCCAGAAGATGTTGAGTGATTGTCTTTGCGGCTGCTCGGCAGCTGCTGAAATGGAAAGGGATCTTCTTGGGCATCGTGGTGGTGGTGACTGGGTAGGTGGGTCACGTCATCGCTGGTTGCAGTTCCAGACTCTGCTGGCTTCGACAGGAGCTTGGCTAAACAGCCTTCAACATTTTGGGAACTTCCTACAGAATCTTGAGCACTGAGTCAGCTGGGTTTGTGCAGTGTCTTGATCAGGCTGGTCGATGGTTATGGTATGTAACTTAAAAATTGTGGCTTATTTTTACATTCATTTGAGAAGAACTGGTCAGTAACAGGAGAGAGCGTCTGGGTCAACGACGCTTCTGGGGTGGTTCAGATGCTCCCACTGCTGGAGCTCACAGTCCTGTTGAAGTGTTGGTAGAGCATTTCTTGCTCCTGTTTTTGTCCTGTCCACTACTGGGTTCCACCAGGGCTCAGAAGTCTGAGATGCTTCCCTGAGATACGAGACTTGGAAATAAAAGTTTCTCCTTTTGGGTGTAAGTTTCAAGTTGTCAATAAAATTACAAAGTTTAAAATTAAATTTCTACCATGGCTTGATACTGGGTTTGTTTATCGTGGTAATATACCAGAAGACCTGCTGCAACTTGCCACTCTGCTTCAACTGATGGCTTCATCTTCTGCCACCTTAGTCATGTGAGCCCAGTTAAGCCCTCCAGTGTCTTCTGTCTCTGTCACAGTTGACTCTGAAATGTGTGTTTAAAAACAACAATCCCCAGTAAAGTAAAATCCAAGAGAGACACGCCAAGTCCTAAGTTTCTGTACCCTTGTGAGCCTGGCTTACTGAAGCTTGCCCTTTTTGTTCTCCTGAATGTTCAGCTATGTCTGGGAGGGAATGGGCCTTCCTTGAAACTGCCGTTGGAATG
>NW_009258482.1:346302-354699 GCF_000687185.1 Egretta garzetta | reverse complement strand
ACATTGCTACTGCGCCGTGCACACTTGTCCAAAGGATATACCATGCCAGTTTCTTTAGAGCTTGCCTCTGATATGTACTCTTGTCTGTTTTCCGCAGGGACACAGCAGGGCAGGAACGATTTCACACCATCACCACCTCCTATTACAGAGGTGCCATGGGGATCATGCTAGTATATGACATCACCAATGCCAAGAGCTTTGAAAACATCAGCAAGTGGCTCAGAAACATAGATGAGGTGAGTAATGTCTGTAAGATCCCGGAATTGAGCTGTTTGTTGTGACCTGTAGATGCATGTGATGAATTCAGCTTCTGGATTGCAGCTTCTGCTTCCACCCTGGCAGAAGGCTTAGTGTGTAAATTAACACCGGGCTTTGGGTGCTGTTCTTAGGCTGGCCTATGCCCTACGTTCCCTCCCTCAATTTGCCCTTCAATAATGGCATGAAGGATCGCAACGCTACGCAGGGGCTAGCGGTGTCCTCAAATCAAATTCACACACGAGCAAACTTTGTTTCTGTGCTGGAGAATACTTAGAGGTCAGGAATACATCCTGTCGTAACTGGGAGTTGCAGTTTTCAGGAGGAGCTGCCACCACAAGGTGGTGTGCAGAGGAGCAACGCTGAGCTGTAGAGCAGCTATAGAATATGCCGCTTCTAGTGCTAACCTATTTTATAAGGACGACTGTGTAAATCCACAAAGGTTATTAAACATGATCACCTCCACTCCCTCAAAATTGATGTAATGAGTATTTGCAAGTTTATCGTGGCTGTTAGAGGCAGTATGGCAAACTGCCGTTGTTGGATGTTGAATGGCAGACTACTCCAACCTGCATAGCTGAGTTTTGTCCTTGTTAGAGGAGTAACACACAAGGAGGCTGGTAAAATTTCAAGCAAGGTCAAGTGAAGCAGAAGAAACTGATGTGGAAACATTCAGCGCCTGGATCCCCAAGAGTTCATTCTCCGGGAGTTGTGAGTTGTTGGAGAGCGGCACAACTGTTAGTTCTTGCTTTTGTTATGCTGTTCCCAAATGGCATGAATGTTCAGATTTTCCAGCTTTATTGTTTTCCTAGAAAACGTGAAGATGGCCCTGTAGAACTGAGCGTCAGCAGGTGGGTGCTGTCAGGCATTGCTAGTTGAAGCACTGAGGCTGGTGAAAGGTTCTTGCAGAGCAAAAAATGTAATATTGGGACTTTAATTTCCTAGCGTGAGAAATAGGAAACTGTACTGTTTAGGGAAAGGTAGGCATTTTGGTGGATACAGAACGGGGGTGGGGGGAAGTAAGGCAGCACAGGAAGACACTCGGCAGCGAGCTGAATGTAAACTTGAAACCAAGGCTTTTAGATCCTGCAGTTGCTTTGTTTAAAAAAAGTGGAGTAGTATCCAGGAAGTTGAGTAATGGATGTCATTCATACCGTCACGTCTGAGAAGCGAGTGTTTTTGCTGACCTCACGCTTTTCAAATCTGTGTCACGCAGACCTCTGCAGCTGATTTCAGGTGTGTTGGGAAGGCTGCATGGTTACTGCAGTTTTATAAAGCAGGCTTGACACCTTAAGAAGCTTTTTGATTACGGAAGAAGCTCACTGACTGAGTGCGTTTGCAGAAATGATGGGCGAAGTCATCCTCTGAGGCTCCAGATGCAGCGTTGAGCCTTCTTGCTAAAATGTGCGGCAGGTGCCCCCACTCACGTACAGGATTATTGCAAATACTAGTTGTGAATGAAATAGCTAAGTGCTTTGGGTTTACAAGGATTTAGTATTGCCCAGGATATTCTCTCAAAGAGGAGAACGTTCAATAAGCAAGCTGCTGTTCTGAACTGCTATCCTGTGCGAGGAGACTCTTCTACAGGATACTTAAGCCTTGATTTAGAAATAGCCAGGAAACCTGGAGATGTTACACCTCCATCCTTGCTAAATACTTAATTATTTAAAGGTCCCACATTCTGCAGAGGTGTACTGTGCCACGTGCTTTTGCTTTGGGCTGGTAGGTATTAGCTGAGTTGCTCAAGTGCGCAGTTTTGTACATTGCAGCTGGCTGTATTTGAAAGAAGTCTGTTGCCGTGTCAGCAGTTTTGTGTGTGTGCATGAAAAGTCAACATTTTCGGAGTGTTATTCTACGTGGTATCTTAATCTACCTTTGCTGTCTCATTGCTCTTCCTCCTCGTGACCTGAAGAAAAAAAACTGGGGGTGATTCTTCTGAGGAATGCATAATGGGTTATTGCTATAAGCAGAAGTAGTGGGTACGTGGGTCTGTTGCCTCTCTAGTTCTTTTAGTAATTCTACCATAAGGTAGTATCAGGACTGTTGGAGTGAAAGTAAAGTCAGATCAGACTTTCCAAGAAGCTTCTCGTGGCAGGTTTCAAAGTACTTCATAGAATCATAGAATGGTTTGGGTTGGAAGGGACCTTAAAGATCATCCAGTTCCAACCCTGCCACCACAGGCAGGGGACACCTTCCACTAGACCAGGTTGCTCAAAGCCCCTTCCAACCTGGCCTTGAACACTTCCAGGGATAGGGCATCCACAACTTCTCTGGGCAACCCGTGCCAGTGCCTCACCACCCTCAGAGTGAAAAATTTCTTCCTTTTATCTAATCTAAATCTCCCCTCTTTCAGTATAAAGCCATTACTGCTTGCCCTGTCACTACATGCCATGGTAAAAAGCCCCTCTCCAGCTTTCTTGTAGGCCCCCTTCAAGTACTGGGAGGCTGCTATAAGGTTTCCCTGGAGCCTTCTCTTCTCCAGGCTGAACAACCCCAACTCTCTCAGCCTGTCTTCACAGGAGAGATGCTTCAGCCCTCTGATCATCTTCGTGGCCCTCTGGACTTGCTGCCCTCCAGCATGCTGACTGCACCCCACAGCTTGGTGGTGTTGGCAAACTTGCTGAGGGTGTGCTCGATCCCACTGTCCATGCCACTGACAAAGATGTTAACCCAGTACCAACCCCTGAGGAACGCCACTCCTCACTGGGCTCCATCTGGACATTGAGCCGTTGACCGCAACTCTTTGAGTGTGACCACCCAGGCAATTCCTCCTTCACCGAGTAGTCCATCCATCAAATCCATGTCTCTCTAATTCAGAGACAAGGATGTTGTACAGGACAGTGTCAAATACTTTGCACAAGTCCAGGTAGATGATGTCTGTTACTCTTCCCTTACCCACCAGCGCTGTGACCCCGTCACAGAAGGCCACCAGATTTGTCAGGCATTATTTGCCCTTTAGTGAAGCCATGTTGGCTGTCACCAATAACCTCCTTATTTTCCATGTGTCTTAGCATAGTTTCCAGGAGGATTTGCTCCATGATCTTGCTGGGCACAGAGGCGAGACTGACTGGCCTGTAGTTCCCTGGGTCTTCTGGTTTTCCCTTTTCAAAACTGGGGGTTATGTGTCCCCTTTTCCAGTCAGTGGGAACTTCACTGGACTGCCACGACTTCTCAAATATGATGGATAGTGGCTTAGGACCTTCATCTGCCAGTTCCCTCAGGACCCACGGGTGCATCTCACCAGGTCCCATGGACTTGTGCACCTTCAGGTTCCTTAGATGGTCTTGAACCTGATCTTCTCCTACAGTGGGCAGTCCTTCATTCTCCCAGTCTCTGCCTTTGCCTCCTGCAACTGGGGTGGTGTGGCTTGAACACTTCATGGTGAAGACTGAAGCAAAAAAAGTTGAGTACCTCAGCCTTCTCCTTATCCCAGGTAACCAGGTTTCACGTTTCTTTCTGGAGAGGACCTGCGTTTTCCCTAGTCTTCCTTTTGTCACCGACATACCTATAGAATCTTTTCTTGTTGTCCTTGATGTCCCTGGCCAGATTTAATTTCTATTAGGGTTTTAGCTTTCCTAACCTGATCCCTGGCTGCTCGGACAATTTCTCTGTATTCCTGCCAGGCTTCCACCCTCTGTAGGCTTCCTTTTTGTGTTTGAGTTTGTCCAGGAGCTCCTTGTGCATCCATGGAGGCCTCCTGGTGTTTTCACCTGACTTCCTCTTTGTTGGGACGCATCGCTCCTGAGCTTGGAGGAGGTGATCCTTGAATATTAACCACTTTCTTGGGCCCCTCTTCACTCCAGGGCTTCGTCCCTTGGTACTCCACCAAGCAGATCCCTGAAGAGGCCAAAGTCTGCTCTCCTGAAGTCCAGGGTAGTGAGCTTGCTGTGTGCCCTAAGGATCTTCAACTCCACCATTTCATGGTCACTGCAGCCAAGGCAGCTTCACATTCCCCACCAGCCGCTCCTGTTGGTGAGAATAAGGTCCAGCATAGCACCTCTCCTTGTTGGCTTCTCTGTCACTTGGGGAAGGGAGTTACCATCAACGCATTCCAGGAACCTCCTGGATTGCTTATGCCCCGCTGCGTTGTCCCTCCCAACAGATACTGGGGTGGATGACGTCCCTTGTGAGGACCAGGGCTTGTGACCGTGAGGCTGCTCCTATCTGTCTATAGAGAGGGCCTCATCCACTTGGTCTTCCTGGTCAGGTGGCCTGTAGCAGACCCCCCACTATAATGTCACCTGTCCCTGCCCTCCCTTTAATCCTCACCTACAAGCTCTCAGTCGGCTCCTCATCCATCCCCAGGCGGAGCTCCATGCCCTCCAGCTGCTCACTGACACAGAGGGTGCCACCTTCTTTTTGTCTCCCCTGCCTGTCCTTCCTAAAGAGCCTGTATCCTTCCTTTCCAATGCTCCAGCCATAGGAGCCATCCCACCACGTCATCCTGATGCCAATAAGATCATAGCCCTGCAAGCATGCGCACATCTCTAACTCCTCTTGTTTATTCCCCATGCTACGTGCGTTTGTGTCAAGGCATTTAAGCTGGGCCCCTGATGAAGCTGGCTTACTGGCTGCAATTCCTTTGTGCTGCTCTTTGGGTGCTCTCCTGCTGACTGGTGATCCTTCTCCAGGCTCTGGGCACCTGTTGCTGGCACTGGCATCAAACTGGTAGGAGTGGAATGGATTGAGGTTCCCCTGCCCTGGCAACTTCAGTTTAAAGCCCTCTTCACCAGCTTGGCAAGCCTGAGACTGAAGCTGTTCTTCCCCTCCTCTGACAGACAGACCCCATCACCCCCCAGTAGACCAGGTTTCTCAGAGCCAGTCCCAGGGTCTAAGCAGCCCAACCCCTGGCTGTGGCACCACTCCTGTAACCATTTGTTCGCCAGATTTGACTGGCCCTTTCAAACCCCTTTGACTGGGAGGATTGACCTGCACTCCAGAGTCCCTTACCACCGCTCCCAGGGCTCTGTAATCCTTCTCGGTGCTCCTGAGATGGCTCCTGGCAGGATCACTGGTGCCCACGTGAAACAACAGCAGCGGATAATAGTCAGTGGACTGTACGAGGCTTGGTAGTCTCTTGTTGACATCCCTGATACGAGTCCCCAGTAAGCAGCGCACCTCTAGAGAGCGCGTCAGGGCGGCAATGGGCCCCTCTACGCCCCCCAGAAGAGAGTCGCCTACTACTGTCGCCTGTCGCCTCTTCTCAGTCGCGCTGGTTGTTACACGGGGAGCAGGTCGGGCTGCCTTGCTCAGCTCCAGCATCCCTCCTGCTCTGACGGGTCTTTCCTCCTTACTCTGCAGAGCGGTGAAGTGATTCTGCAAGGGCACCTCGGGCTTTGGGGGAAGACTCTTCCTCCTGCTGGTCCTTGCCGTTGCAACTGCCCTGCATTATTGGCCCCCCTCCCTTCTGTGCGGCTGGTGGGGGAGTTTTTGGCTGTTTGGCCATGGATCCTCTGCAGACTGTGCTTGGAACCAGCTTATCTAAACCCTTAGAATCGCTTTGTTTGGAAAAGACCTTTAAGATTATCAAGTCCAACATTTTACCTAACCCTGACACCCCACCGCTAAACCATGTCCCTAAACCATGTCCCTTCTCAGCCTCCCTGACGTTACGCAGCCTTCTCGCCGCCTCCTGCAGCTCAGCCACCTGCCCCGGGCACCTTTTGCAGCAGCTCTGCTGCCTGCCCCTGCCCCAGGAGAAAGGCCTGGGTGCTTCCCGCAGTCTGAGGTCCGCACCACAGCCTCTCCCCGCAGCAGCTCCGTCTGGGTGGAGGCATCGGCCACCGCTGGGGTGGGTGGTGGGGACCCCCCAGCTGGAGCTGCAGCCTTTGCTGTCAGACCAGTGCCCACTACTTTGGTTATCCCCTTCAGTGACGCCTTGTGCTGTGGCTGCTGGAAGTTCCCTGCTAGTCTGGTGGCTCTCTTTGGCACATCCTTTCCTTGCTAAGATGGGCACCCGCAGTATGTCCATCACTGACCGGCCAAGGTATTTGTGCTCATTCAGCATTCCTTGAGAAAGCACTGGACTCGCTTCTGCCTTACCTCACTTCAGTTCTCCCTTTGCGATGTCCTGTTCTATGTTCGCTTGGCGCAGCCTGCCTACCATTTCGCTGCCTGAGTTTCTCAACTTGTGTGTGAAGCACTTAGCAGACAGGGCTGAAGCACAAAGCTGATGCGCAGGCTCGCTCTGACGATTGCGACAGCAGAGGAGCAGCGTGATGCTAGGGAGCTGTAATTTCCCTTTGTTAGTTAACTCGGGAACTCCTCTGCAGAAGGGGGTTTTACTGACTTCCTGGTTATTTGGCTTTGCGGTGGTTGAAAGCGCGGTTGCAGTTTTTAAGGAGACCTACCCGTCTGCAATAAAACTGTGCGAAGGACCCCTTAAGCACCAAAAACGTAGTAGTGTCAGCTGGAGCCATTCCAGTTCATGAAGCTCGAATGCAGGCGGCTGTAGACGTGGGGTTCTTGGGGAAGGGTCTGGGTTGCAGGACAGCACTTAACCTTTTCCAGAAAGGAAGACTTCACACTTAAACTTACAGAAATAAATAGGAAGGGGGAAAATAACTGGCACTGGGATGGTGATAGAGCTGTGTCAAACCTGTAGCTGTTGTCTCATTCCACTTCCAGATTACATGAACAATTTAGTCTAAAGGCACTGTCTGGAGAATGATTCCCAGCAGTCATCGTTACAGCCCAGGAAGGTGCAGGACACAAAGACCTGTACACGTTAGCCTGGACTTCAAAGAGCCTGGAATGGCAAAAGTGAAGTAGGTATTTACTGCTCGTTGGGGGAGACGCGTAACCCTGTCTCTTGTCTGATTTCAGCATGCCAACGAAGATGTGGAGAGGATGCTGTTAGGAAACAAGTGTGACATGGAAGATAAAAGAGTTGTCCCTAAAGCAAAAGGCGAACAGGTAAGTGTTGGACAAAAACTTGCTTAGCAAAGCGGTGCCAAGACTTCCCGCCATCTCCAGGTGGCTGAGATGCCACAACAGGATGTGCCAGGGAGCAACCAAGGCAGCTGGGTTTGCTAATGGTTTGCAAGTCTAGGGAATGTTTCCTTGGAAGCTGCACTGCAAGCGACTGCCATGAATGGAATGATTTCAGCTGTAGTTTCGGCTTCCCTTGATAACTAAAAATTTTCAGGCGTCCTTTGTTAAGTTACTTACCGTGTGACAGGCTTGTGTGGTATCTGTCGTCTTATGTTCAGGCATCGACTTGTGATTTAATACGCTTTAATTGCTGGTTCTGAATCATTAAGTTCCGAATCTTCTTTTGTGACGCTTTGCCTAGCTAGTGCTTCTGATGCCTGCTACGGCTGAAAGACTGTTATGTGCTTGGAAGTGCTGCTAATCCCGAGGTTATAGCAGCACCGATGAATAACTCTACAGTAATGCTAACCACCTTCTTTCTCTTTTGGTTTAGATTGCTAGGGAGCATGGTATTAGGTTTTTCGAAACTAGTGCAAAAGCAAATATAAACATTGAGAAGGCATTCCTCACATTAGCAGAAGACATTCTTCGAAAGGTAGGTGTCTACAGGATTCATTTGAAAAAAATACCCTAAAATTTCAGCTCCTAATGCTTTTCATGTTTACCTGAACTGTTGCAGCTTTTTTACTTTGGCATGCAAGGACAAACGCGTCCCCGAAGGAGGAGTGTTGTACATCTAAAGCTTCTAAGCTTCTAAAGCTTGTTTGATGTAGAGGGAGTAGCATACATCAGAGAGCCACGGGATGTAAACTCGTAGCTGTTTGGCCCTTAAACTCATGGTTGTGTCGTACGTGTGCTGGGAGACAAAACATTTCAGTTGGCGTGGAAGAGAATTGTCCTTTCCCTGCCACCATCTCCATCAACACACAACGTTGTCTGAAAACTCTTAAGCGCCTGTTGGGCAGAGTTGAGATGCGGTCGGTAGAACAGATGAACGAGCTCTGTCACTTCCTGCCTTGTTTCCAAGGATTAGCCCTCTCAGCCTCCGCATTTCCTTGGAGGTTTTATTGGCTGGTTATATTGCAGCTCAGAGAAGAGCCTGGATCACCAGTTCTTCCTGGTGGTTGGCCCCCCCTCCTGAAACATACAGCGTACCATAAAGATGGTGGTCTTGTCTGTGGCCAGTAGAAAATACATCGGCTTTCTATT
>NW_009258482.1:343190-346268 GCF_000687185.1 Egretta garzetta | reverse complement strand
CGTGCCTTGCCAGCACCGAAACTCTGGGGAGCTCAAGAAACGTGGGTTGGCCAACTCTAGCATTTGTGCTTTTGCTCCAAAATTAATGACCCTACGTGGTTTTTTCTGCCCTCCAGCTCAGCGGTAGGGACTTGCCCCGTATTGAGACTGCCTTCACCGCTGTCTTCCACCGCACTCTTGCGTGGACGCTATCAATAATGTCATCCACGTTAGTTGGTTAGAAATTGAGCGCAAGGTCAATGATCAATCTGTTCGCGACCCTTTTAAATACGCCTCTGCTCAACGGTGTCTGGTTTGCCGTTGTAGTTCCGAGTTGTCTCTTATCAGCTTTTGACAAGCTTTATGTGAGAAATGGAAGTCCCTGGCTGTCGGTAGACAGGAGGTCAGGCTGGCAAGTCTCACCCTTTTGGCCTTTAAATTTTTGGGTTTGGACCTCAGTGTATTTACCTGAACAAGGTGGGGGTTGCTTCTGCAAGGCTGTGCCAAAGAGAATAATAAAAGGAATCATAGAATGTTTTGGGTGGGAAGGGACCCCCAGAGCCCACCCAGCCCAACCCCCTGCAGGAGCAGGGACACCTTGAACCACATCAGGTTGCTCACAGCCCCAGCCAATAGATCCAGTCTAAACCTCCCCTGCTTCAGTTTAAAGCCATCCCCCCTTGTCCTGTCCCAGCTGGCCCTACTAAAAAGCTTGTCCCCCCCTTTCCTCTGGGCCCCCTTGAAGCCCTGACCGGCCGCACTCAGCTCTGCCCGCAGCCTTCTCTTCTCCAGGCTGAACACCCCCAACTCTCCCAGCCTGGCCTCAGAGCAGAGGGGCTCCAGCCCTCGGAGCATTTTAGTAGCCCTCCTCTGGCCCCACTCCAACAGCTCCATGTCCTCCTTGTGCTGAGGGCTCCCGAGCTGGACGCAGGGCTCCAGGGGAGGTCTCCCCAGAGTAGAGCAGAGGGGCACAATCCCCTCCCTCGATGCTGGCCACGCTTCTCCTGATGCAGCCCAGAGTAGGGTTGGAATACAGAGACAGAGCTGCAGGGTTCTCGTGAATGTTTAGGCTGGTTTCTAAACAGCTGAAAGTAGATGTTAGCATCTGACCAAACCCACTTGACTTTGATTTTTGCTTTGGTCTAACCAAGTTTACGTCCCGTGACGCAGACGAGCCTGTTTTGTCCGCTGCCTCGGAAACTGGTGTCCTGGTTAACTGGAAGGCAGATGCTTTTGAACAACCCCTCTTTATCCCTAAATTACTCTGTGGGTTTTTAGGGTCATTAGTTCACATAATTTAACTTCAGCTTGTGTTAGTGCTGCGCTGCGATTTACTTACTCCCCCGAAGCCCAAGTGTCGCTTCGAAGAGCAGGATCCAGAAATAGCTTTAGTTTACTTTGGGGTGGTCCAAGTTCAAAAGCTTGGGGGGATTTTCCCAGCTTTTTTTCCAGTTGTTTATTGAAAGCAAAACAAAAAACCCCTTCAATTGGTTTTGCATACTTTTGCTGGCAAGGGGCGGAGGATTCCCCACATCTCTGCGTGGTCCCCAGTTTATCCATAATACTCTCTGGTGATGCGAGCCTTCCTGTAAGCTGTGCTCTCTTAGCTCCGAATGCTTTATTTCCGAATGTCTCAAGAGTCATCTAACTTTTGGTTTTTTTTGTCTTTCCCACTTGTTTCATTGCAGACCCCTGTAAAAGAGCCCAACAGTGAAAATGTAGATATCAGCAGTGGCGGTGGGGTGACGGGCTGGAAGAGCAAGTGCTGCTGAACGTTCTCCTGTATCACCAATCGCCATCCACCGCCCCTTTTTTCTCGCTGCAAAACAAACCACTCTGCCCGTTTTTAACCTTAAACCAATGTTTTGTTCCTCATCTTAACAAGCTCCTGTCTCCCTTTGTTCTTCCGTTTAGGAGAGCTTGCGTACTATAATTTTCTCAACACCATGTATAGGAAAATCATCTCGGTGACTTCATTTTTTCATGTACCTGCTCAACTTACCACTACGTTTTGGTTGTATTATAGTCCCGTTCCTCCTGACATTAAAACCCATAGCAATCACATTCAACTCTACTCTGCGAATCATATAAGAATAAAAGTTAGAATTAACAATTTATTTTGTACAACAGTGGAATTTTCTGTCATGGATAATGTGCTCGAGCCATAATACTCTCTAGACGCATCAGCAAAAGAGCCAGGAAAAAAACACTCATTTTCGCCTTGAGTATGTGAGTGGGGTCTATTTTGTCCTGTGCCTTATGTGGAAAGGAACTTTTGTTTTCACTTTTTTTTTTTTTTTAATTATTATTATTATTTCTTTTCCTCTGGTGGAAGCATGTGCAGGAGACATACCATCCATACTTGACCATTTTAAAATACCGAACTCTTTTGTGATTGCTTTCTGTGATTGTTGGTGTAATGCATCGAGGACAAAGGGTGGTGCAAAAAACAAACAAAAAACAAAGACATTGAACCTGCTGTGTCTCCTCTTGGTGATCTTGCCATTCAGAACTGCTCCTGCTGCCATTTTGTTTTCTCACTCGCAGCTCTTTCCTTTCGCCTGCATGCTGCTTTTATTTGCATTTCTTCATGGTGTGATGTGTTAATTAAAAGGATGGCAACGTGGTAATGTTTGCCAAAAAAATTGACTACAAAGCACTGACTTAGCTTTCAAGGTAAAAATGTGGAAGATGCCTACTAACGTCCCTCTAGCCAGTGTCCGTCACTAGTATACCCTCCCTCCTCCCGCATAGCCGTTGGGTTTTATGATATGGAAGAGTTATTTGCATGCACTAGTTTTCTCTGGAGGGTGATGTGGTTGTCTACTTTGTGTGTGAATATAACATGCAGTTCCCAAACTGACAGCAGTCAACGCCAGCTTCTCAGTTCTCTCCTCCTGTGAGCCTCTCCAGCAAGCTGTCCGGTAGCCTAGCGAAGGGCTGAGTGAGCCTAGATTTTAAAAAAAAAAAATGGAAAAGTTGGCAGTTTAATTCATTACCTCCCTGAAAACTTCCCACTTTCTGGCATTAAAAGCTGGGCCGTTGGCACTCGGGCCGGTCTCGCCCTCTCCCGCGCCGCGGGAACGCGGCGGGCGATGC
>NW_009258482.1:342710-343092 GCF_000687185.1 Egretta garzetta | reverse complement strand
CGCGTCGGTCGGCGGGGGCGTTGGTGCGTGCGCCTGCCGTGCGTTTAAAGCGCCGCGGGGGAGAGCGCGCCTTCCCCAGCCAAGGACTAACGGATACTTCAAACAGACACTTCTTGCCCAAGCCTCACCGTCTCCTTTAAAGCCGGACAAGCTTGTGCCTCGCTCTTGTCCGCTGGAGTTTTGGACTGTCTCGGATAAATAATTAAAGTAGTAAATAACGCTGATTTAATTTTAATGAAATGATGGTGTTTTAACATTGAACCTCTAGTTTTGAACGGCTTCCCGTGTAGTAACCTGACCGAGGTGTCTCCCTTTCCCTCTGTATTTCGGCATTTTGTCTCCGTGTGTGTTAACCCTTCCCAGTCGAGCGGCTGGTGGGGGC
>NW_009258482.1:341261-342387 GCF_000687185.1 Egretta garzetta | reverse complement strand
CGGTGCTGCTGGCTACCGCCGCCGTTCCCTGTCCTCCTTGCCGAGTTAATAAATGGAAATCTTTCTAGACGGTCTACTCCTGTTCCTATGAAAGCCGGGAATTGTAACCCCGGGGCTTGGCTTTGTTCTGTGCTGTGGAGTGCAAGGCCCAGCCGAGGAGGAGCGAGCCCCAAGAGTCGATGCTAAAAGAGGGGGGGGGGAAAAAGGCAAAACAAACAAAATAAGTCATAATAATCACGTCGGAGGAATTTGCAGTAACTTTTATTTCTGCCGGTATCTAAACTTCCCGCTAGCTAGCGAACTAACTGCTTGTGAGACCTCTACTTGGAAGACACCCCCTCCCCAGCCCCCTGCCTGGAATGAAGCCTAAGCCCAGCCTAGGAGAGGATGCGGAAGCAGCTTTCCCCGTGCCCAGCCCTGCCCCGCGCCGGCCCTGCCGCCCCGGCCAGTGGAGGGAGGCTCAGGGCTACCTCTTGTCACGGCAAAAAAAAGGTAACTTAGTTAAATTGGTCGGGATAAACTAAAACCCGAGGCTGGATCTACCCTAGGCGGGTGTCAGCGGCTTTGCTGAGAGCTTCCCCGGGGAGCTGCTGGTGCGGTGGCCGCGCGGGGCAGGGCCAAAGCTGCGCTTCCCGCTCGCCGACTCGGATGGTGGAAAAACAGCATCAATTTAAGGTCTAGGATTAATTCCCATGCCTACGATTTTTTTACTTAATCTTTTAATATTTTTGCTACTCCACTCTGGCTTTTTATTTAAAACACATTCTTTTGTACCACTTACTGTATCAAATTGTATAAAAGATCACTGTCCCATTCTTGGTCATACCAAGAGCAAATAAAAGCTTTTATAAACTTGCATTGGTTACTTCCTCAGTCCCGTTAAATTCCCTCTCGCCGAGCCTTGGCCAGGGCACCGGTGGCCCTGGGTGCCGACGAATTGATGGAACCCGGGGAGCGGAGGCTGATCTCTGCTTCGGGGCTGGTCGGCTGGGGGCAGAGCCCTTCCTTTCTGTCTTTTCTGTAGGAAAAGCTTTAAGCTGGGATTTTTCCAGGGCAGGATGGTGCCGCGAAGGGCAGCGGCGTGCCTGAGGCTCCCCGCGTCGGCCTGGTGCTAACGCGGAGCCTC
>NW_009258482.1:340664-341015 GCF_000687185.1 Egretta garzetta | reverse complement strand
AAATGCATTTTGAGGTGAAGTGGCCCTGGCGGCCCTTCCCTCCGCACGCCCCCAGCCTGGATGCCAACCACGGCTTCTCCAGCTCCCCGGGAGGGCTTACAGCCGAGCCCATGTCCTTTCCCCACCCAGCAGGATCCGTTCATGCCCACTGGTCCCTTCACCGGCCTTCAGGCACGCCGGGGTCAGGGACGTCGCCTCCCTGCGAAGGCTCGGTGAGGGGCCAGTCCTCCTCCACCGTGGCAGGGGATGGCAGAGCAGGGACGTGCTTCTCCTTCCCTGCTGCTGCCATGGTGTCAGTAACCAGGAGAGGGTGGCTTTGTGCTGCTGTCGGCAAGGAACGTGACGCGCGAT
>NW_009258482.1:339685-340084 GCF_000687185.1 Egretta garzetta | reverse complement strand
ACCCCTGCTCCATCCCCATCCCTGCTTCGTCCCCATCCCTGCTCCGTCCCCATCCCTGCTCCGTCCCAATCCCTGCTCCATCCCCATCCCTTCCCAGTCCCCATCCCTGCTCCATCCCTTTTCCTTTCCCATCCCTGCTCCTTCTGACAAGTTTTTGTGTGTCCCACCATGTTTGGGCTTCACCCCGGAGCACCCTGCTGTGGCTCCCATGGCACCTTTGGTCCCCACCGCTGACCCGCGCCAGGATCCCCACCTAAGGGGCCCTGGAGCGGGGGTCGGGGGCTCCGGTCCCCATCGCCGGGGGGCTCCGGCAGCTCTGCCTGGGGGGTCCCTGCTGCGTGTGCCGGTGCCACCCGTACCTCGGCTCTGTCCAGCAGCGCTCGGCCGGGGGGCCCCGCC
>NW_009258482.1:338216-339210 GCF_000687185.1 Egretta garzetta | reverse complement strand
CGATGGGGAGGAGTAAGGAGGCTGGGGGGAGGAGGAGGAGGGAGGGAGGAAGGCTGGAGGGGCGAAGAGGAGGGAGGGAGGAAGGCTGGAGTGATGGGGAGGAGGGAAGGAGGCTGGAGTGAGGAGGAGGAGGGAGGGAGGAAGGCTGGAGGGATGGGAAGGAGGCTGGAGTGAGGAGGAGGAGGAGGAGGAGGGAGGGAGGCTGGTGTGATGGGGAGGAGGGAGGGAGGAAGGAAGGCTGGTGTGAGGAGGAGGAGGGAGGGAGGAAGGCTGGAGGGGCGAAGAGGAGGGAGGGAGGAAGGCTGGAGTGATGGGGAGGAGGGAAGGAGGCTGGAGTGAGGAGGAGGAGGGAGGGAGGAAGGCTGGAGGGATGGGAAGGAGGCTGGAGTGAGGAGGAGGAGGAGGAGGAGGGAGGGAGGCTGGTGTGATGGGGAGGAGGGAGGGAGGAAGGAAGGCTGGAGTGAGGAGGAGGAGGGAGGGAGGAAGGCTGGAGGGATGAGGAGGAGGGAGGGAGGCTGGAGGGAGGAGGAAGGCTAGAGGGAAGGAGAGGAGGGAGGCAGGCTGGTGTGATGGGGAGGAGGGAGGGAGGCAGGCTGGAGGGAGGAGGGATGGGAAGGAGGGAGGAAGGCTTCAGCGTGAGGAGGAGAAGGGAGGGAGGAAGGCTGGAGGGAGGGTGAAGGGATGAGGAGGGAGATCGGAAGGCTGGAGAGGGGGGGAGGAGGAAGAGGGAGGCAGGCTAGAAGGAAGGAGATGAGAGAGAAGGAGTAGGGGGAGGAAGGCTAGAGGGATGGGGAAGAGGAGGGAGGAAAGCTGGAGGGACCAGGAGAAGGGAGGAAGGCTGGAGTGAGGAGGAGGAGGGGGGAGGAAGGCTGGCGGGCCGGGTGAGACATGACCAAGCTGCTGTCCCTGGTCCAGGGCTGCTGCTCTTCGGCCTCTTCTCCGGGGGGGCCGGTTGCCCTCATCACCCTTCCCGGGTGCCGCGCTGGGGGTGGTG
>NW_009258482.1:335257-337127 GCF_000687185.1 Egretta garzetta | reverse complement strand
GGATGGGGGCGGGAGAGGGATGGGAAGGAGGCTGGAGTGAGGAGGAGGGAGGGAGGGAGGGAGGAAGGCTGGAGGGATGGGGAGGAGGGAGGGAGAGGATGGGGATGGGGATGGGGATGGGGATGGAGAAGGAGAAGGACTGGAATGGGGACAAGGACAGGGATGGGATGGGGTTGGGGATGGGAGAGGGATGGGGATGGGGATGAGGATGAGGATGGGCATGAGGATAGGTACGGGGAAGGGCTGAAATGGGGACAAGGACAGGGATGGGATGGGATGGGATGGGATGGGATGGGATGGGATGGGGATGGGACCGGGATTGGGGCTGGCGGTGCAGACGAAGGTGCTGAATTGCCGGCGGCCTCCGTAGCAAGAGCCTTAATGACCCCTCTAAGTGCTCACCATGTCGGTAATGAGTCCTGCTAATAAATAAATAATGGGAAATGGAGCGGGGGAGGGGTTAATCGCCCGTCCCGAGGGGGCAGCCGAGGCGGGGAGGCCGGGCAGTGTGTTAACCGGCCTCGGGCCCCCCCTGCGTGGGGCTGCCCCCGCTCAGGCACCGCGGCTCCAGCCTCGACCGATTCCTGCGCCCCTGGTGCCGTGGCCCCGGCTGCCGTAGCGCGTCGGGGGATTAATATTCCCCTCAGGTCCGTCCCCGCCGAGCCGATGCCGATGCCGATGGCAGCAGTTGTGCTGCCGGCCGCAGCCTCCCCCCTCCTGCCTTCGCCCCCGCCGCCGGCTCTGCCGCTGAGCCCCTGGTCCCCTCCCGGGTCCCCTCCCCGTGGCTCTCCTGCCCAAGGCGTGGGGCAGAGGAGGGTCATGGGGAACTGGTGGGGGTGGGGCTGGGTTTCGGGGTGGCAATGGGGGTCCCTGTGATTTTTGGCTGCTCCTCTGGTCCTTCTCCAGGTGGGTTCCTCCCTCCATGGGGCGTTTCTGCAGCTGCACTGGGGTGTTCCCGCAGCTCCGGGGGTGCCGCAGTGGCATTGCCGAGACACCCCGGGTGCTTTGTCCCACCCAAAAGCCCCTCTTGATGCTGGGGGGGGGTTAGCGGTGTGGGGGATGCTCTGGGGTCCCCTTGCAGCACTTGGACACACTGGGTGAACCCCTCTACCCACAAAGGTGTGCCTTCCCCCCCCGAAATGTGATGGGGACCCCAGGCCAAACCCAGGGTGGCTGCCCCCCCACGAAGGGCCGCTGGCCCCAAGGTGGGTCACAGCAGGTCCCTGTGGCCAGGCCCTGAAGTTGGGGGCCTCTCACCGCCGCGGGTCTGGCTGTCCCATGCAGGGAAGTTCAAGCTGCTGGACCAGGACCGGGACATCCGTGAGCCCGTGCAGTACTTCAACAGCGTGGAGGAGGTGGCCAGCATCTTCCCAGACCGTGTCTTCGTCATGGAGGCCATCACCTTCAGCGTGAAGGTCGGTATGGGGACAGAGGGGACAGTGGTGGGACAGCGGGTGACTGTCAGGGAGTGGTGGTGAGGCAGCAGGGGATGATGGTGGGAATCGGGGTATGGTGGGACATCAGGAGTCAGTGGTGGAGCATCAGGAGAGGACAGTGGGCCAGCAAGGGTTGGTGGTGGAACATCGGGGGTAGGTGGTGGGACATTGAGGGTAGTGGTGGGACATTGAGGGTAGTGGTGGGACATCAGCGTGTGGTGGTGAGAGTCAGGGAATGGTGGTGGGACAATGGAAGAGGACAGTGGGACAAGCAGGGGTTGGTGGTGGGACATCAGGAGATTGTGGTGGGACATCAAGGGTTGGTGGTGGGACATCAGGGACAGTGGTGGGAATCAGGAGTTGGTGGTGGGAATCAGGGGTTGGTGGTGGGACATGGGGAGATGGTGGTGGGGCGTCAGGAAAGACCAGTGGGA
>NW_009258482.1:333388-334053 GCF_000687185.1 Egretta garzetta | reverse complement strand
GGGGATGGGGAACACCAGCTCTGTGCCCTGCTGTCAGCCCCACGGCACGGCCAGCCCGACCCCCCCGGGTGCTGCGGGGCTCTGGGCTGGGACCCCCTGTCCCCCAGCACTGGGGTCCCTCCCCAGCTCTGTTCGGTCACCCAAAGCCCCTGGGCTCCCCAGCACCACCTGCCCATTCCCCAGGGCTCCCCATCACCAGAGGGTACCCAAATCCTTGGGACACCCTTGTACCACGGGCTACCCAGGGCTCCCCATCTCCAGGGGCTACCCGAATCCTTGGGACACCCTTGTACCACGGGGTACCCAGTTCCCCAGGGCTCTCTCCACCATGGGGTACCCAAATTGCTTCGGCTTCCAGCACCATGGGGGTACCCAAAGCCTCCAGGCTCCCCCCCACCTTGGGCTACTCAAATCTTTCAGGGCTCCCCTTCACCATGGGGCACCCAAATTTTTGGAGCTCCCGGTACCATGGGTACCCTGGGGCTCCCCCACTCCATTGGTACCTGGAGCCTTGTGGCTCGATGGGGGCTGGCTGCCCCCCAAATCCCCCATCACCACCCTCCAGTGGCAGGGTCCCGGGGGCAGATCCTCGCTGCAAGCGGGGGCCTGACGGTGCTCACCCCCCCCTCCCGGGGAAGGCGGGATGCCGGCTGCCGGACGGACCC
>NW_009258482.1:330507-331999 GCF_000687185.1 Egretta garzetta | reverse complement strand
GCGAGCGCATCGACGGCAGCATCTTCGTGCAGCTCAGCGAGGAGATCCTGGCCGACGACTTCCGCCTCACCAAGCTCCAGGTGAAGAAGATCATGCAGTTCATCAAGGGCTGGCGCCCCAAGATCTAGCCCTGGGACGGGGAACCCCCTGGGCCACTGGGGTCCCCCAGCCACCCGGACAGCTCTGGCTCTCCCCGCTCCCGTCCCCTGCCCCACCGCCCGTGGGGTGTCCTCCTCCCCGGCAGCTCGGCCCTATCGCCCAGCCCTCCCCTCCTTTCTGTTTTAACACTGGACGGTAATTTTGGCCCAAAGGGGCTGGAAAATACTGGAGATTGCGTTGACTGGTTTAACTTAATCCTTGTGGATTAGCATAATAAACATACGGGAGAAAAACAAGCCACCGGAGAAGCTCCTTGCTCAGGAAGGAGGGGGAAAGGGGCTCCTGGGGGGAAGGAGGAGCTGGGGGCCGCTCCCATCCCTGCACGCCCCACCTCGCCAGGGGGGTGTCACAGTGGTACGGCAGTGCCCCATCCCCTGGCAAGGGACCAGGCTCCTCCACGCAAGGGACAGGGTTGCTCTGGGACCTGCTCCGGGCTGCCTGCACCCCGGGGTGCTTTCAGGGCCCTGGAAGGAAGCTCCCCTGCCCCAGGGACACGGCTGACCCCAGCAGCGACCTGCCCGCAGCACCCCCCTCTCTGGGGGAGGTGCCCCACAGACCCCCTGAGCCCCGCTGCACAGGGCAGGATGGAGCCATGGCCACGGGTGAGCCTGGGGCCAGACCCCAGCCCCGACTCCTGAGACGGGGGGAGCAGAGCTGCCCCACAAGCACAGCTCCCCCCCAGCCCTCCAGGCAGGGGCCGGGTCCTGGGGGGTGCTGCCTCCCCCCCGGGAGGGCTGGAGCCTGGCTACCCGCTCCGCAGAGCACAGTGGTGGCTTTGAGGAAGGAGCACCAGCGGGATATGAAAAGTGCAGCGTAGCCCAAGCAGGGAAAATAAAAAAAGGCTGGGGGTGGGGAGGCCAGGCCAGCTCCGAAATCACTGACAGGTGCAGAGAGATTTAAAGCTTTTTAGTTTAAACTGAGCTCTCCCCACGGGGGACCCTTCTGGCCTTTGGCTGCTTGATTTGCAATTACAGGCGGGTCCATCTGCCAGGATAACCCCGGCGGCAGCGCTCAGGGCCAGGCAACAGAGCCAGAGGCTCCTCACAGCCCCTGGCTGATGGCAGAGGTGACAGAGCCAGGCTTTGGCCTGTGCTGCCACCCTCCCCTGCCTCTCCCCACCCTCCGGCAAGGCCCAGCAGCCCCTTCGTGGGTCTCTCAGCCGGCAAGCAGGGAGAGGACCCCAGAGGATTGCCTGAACGCTTTATTTCCGACTCGAGCGGTTCCCTTCCTCGGTGCCGAGAGGCTGCTGCCCCAGCGAGACGGGAGGAGAAGCAGGCATGAAGTCCAAAACCAGGAGACGGGGGAGCTGGTGGTGGGGGGTTTACGGACGGCT
>NW_009258482.1:327908-330210 GCF_000687185.1 Egretta garzetta | reverse complement strand
TAGACGGCCTCGTACTTCCGCAGCTTCTCCACCAGCTGCTTGGCTCCGTACGAGTCTGCGTACCTGAAGGGACCTGCCGGGGAGAGGGGGACACATCTGTGGTGCTTCTCCCTCCCTTGGCAAAGTGCCTGGAAGGGTGAGAGCACCGGATTCGGCTGATCCGTCCTCTAAAAGAGACCCCCAGTCTCTCGGCAGGGCAAGGCGGGACCCTGCTCCCTGCCTGCCCTGCTGAGCAGAGGCAGACTGGATCGCTGGGGACAAGTTGGGGCAGGGATAATTGGGACTGTTCCTGTAGTCTGAGCTTGCCTCAAGGAGGGAAAAGAGCTGGGTACTCTGCAGAAGCACCACCTCATGCCCAAGAGCCCTCAGTATCCTTCAGCTGTGACCCAAACCTCAGCTCATGCTTCGTCCGCTGCCCAGCCCACGACCGCAGCCACGCAGCCGGGTTGCAGATGGCTCCAGGAGAACTTTGCCCATGCTCTTGGCTCGTACCTCAGCCCGAGAAGGGCTGTGCACCACAGCTGAGGTCATCAGCTCAGCTCTATCTGTGCCACACGCAGGCGTGGGGGAACGGTGCGTCCTTGGGCACCACTTCTCAACTCTGTGTGCGGCACAAGACCAGGTTTCCAGAAGTGCTGCAAGATGCCTGCCTGCCCACCCAGGCAAGCAGCAGGGTGAGGGGAGATACTAGAGCCTCATTTTAGCACACCAAGCACCATATGGCTGCACAAAAGCCACGGATTTCTTAAAAATGTAGGGCCTTTGCAAGTCTCCCATCCCACCTACACCCCCATGACTCTCAGGCACGGTAGAAGCTCTTCCTTTGAAGTTCTCATGGGAAGGGCTGACGAGGCTGGGGCCAGCATGGTTCTGCCTTCTCATTCCAACCTGAAGACACAGCAAACGGCCTGGTTCAACTCCCCTGATCCCCACCAGCCACTGCTCTCTGAAACAGCTGTACCAGCAGAGGACCTCCCCAGGGTCCTGGCAGAAACATCTCACAGCAGCGCTCAGGCTCACTGCCACCTCTCGTGGGGTGGGAACACTGGAACAACCTCTCTGGCTCGGGCTTTATGCAGGAGGAGGACACTCAGGCTTGTCAAGACTGCAGCTCAAACCCGGCCTTAACAGCTGGCTCGCCTTTGGTGGTGAGAACCCACTATGGAGCTTTCAAGCTAAGCCAAGCAGCCCTGCCCAACCCCCGGCTGAAAGCACTCACCTCCCAGGCACGGTGGGAAGCCCAAGCCGAACACAGCACCAATATCTCCCTCCACGGGGTTGCTGAGGATCCCTTCCTGCAGGCACATGGCTGCCTCGTTCACAAACCTCGTCACCAAGCGCATCTGGATGTCCTCATCAGTACAGCTGCAAGGAAAGAGTCGGTAAGGGCTGCGCAGGGAACAGCAGCTGGATGGAGGAGCACGTGAAGCCAGCACAGGCTGGGACAGAGCCAGGCCTGGGGTGGGGGAGAGGATGGTTTCTTGCTGAGACTGTCCCTATCCACATGTGGGTAAGGACCGAGCTGTGTGACGTGTCCTGAAGCAGGCACACAAGAATGGAAAAGGCTCGATCAGGCCAGGCGGGAACTGCTCCAGGAGGCTGCAGGGGATGCATCAACCCCCTCGCCCGGACAAGCCCCACCACAGAAAAGCTTTCTGTGGAGGCACCCCAGCAAACGCTGATAAATTTGAGGACGGTCCATTCCTGCGAGCACAGGTTCTCCAGAGCCAACGGCCTGCCCCCCCTGCATGCCAGTGGGGAACAGCCAAATGCCACCTGGAGCGACTCCACGCTCAGCGCTGTCCTCCTGTGCTGCCTGGTGCAGCCCGGCCGCTGCGCAGAGGGAGGAGGAGGAGGAGGAGCTGGGCCGGGGCGAGAGCCAGCCCACACCACCGCTCAGCTACTTACACTTCGGGTTTGGCTGGCACTTTGAACCGCGCCAAGATCTCATCCATGCCGGAATTCACGCTCCTGTTCTTCACCCCCTCCTGGTAAACATAAAAGCCTTTCCCTGCCTTGCGACCTGCCGGGAATAAAAAGGGAACAGTCACATCCTGCCATGCATCCCATTTGCTCCCAACACCTTTGCTTCTGATCTTCTGTGACTCCTGCATGGGCAGATCCCCCCCCAGCACGGGCAGATCCTCCCCCCCAGCACAGGCAGAGCAAGCCTGTTTGCTGCCTCACCAAGGAGAGAGGGAAGGGGCCCCATGTCCAGCCCACTCCTTGGCAAGATGCTGCCACCGTGCCAGGCCCCAATGCCTTCACTAGGTCCAGGGGACAGTCAAATAACGCCACTCTT
>NW_009258482.1:318240-327821 GCF_000687185.1 Egretta garzetta | reverse complement strand
GGCCTGGCTGCTGCCACGCAGACAGAGCCATAACCTTTCCTTGCACAGAGCTTCTAAACCTCAGCGCAGGGCTTGCTTCATGTGAACGCATTTATTTCCAGCTCCCCATGTCCCAGAGCGCTTGTGCAGGGTTCACAAAGGGGCCAGACAGGTTCATGAGATCTTGCCTGCTGCTTTTGCTCTGGGCAACATCTTTGCCTCCTGCTGCTGCTGCCATTCGTGCAAAGGAAGGCCTGGCCACAGCCAAAGGTCTACCCAGGGTACAGACAGGGATTCCCGACCCGTTCCCAGGGCTGTTCTGATAGCTCTCACCTGAGGCTGATGGATGCTAGCACTTTTCCTTGAACAAAGGGGAAACATGTTTGATTAAAACAGCTGAGCGTCTCACCTAAGAAGCCTTTTTCCACCATGAGCTTGAACAACTCGATGCTGCCTCCTCCAAAGCGCTCGCCAAAGGCCTTGCCAAGGTCCTCAGCCACGTGCGCGGCCACGTCCACACCCACCTCGTCGATCAGCGTGGCAGCACCCACAGGAAAGCCGAAGGCCGTAGAAATGGCATCTATTTTCTTCGGGTCAATGCCCTCCTGCAGGAATCGAAGGGGAAGCAATGGTATCTTTGGGTGAGGGTCCTGGAAAACCAGCGTGGGGGCAGAGCCCTCGCTCAGCTGGGGCCATGGGCTGCAGCCGGCCCCATTAGCTGTTTGATCACAGACAGGAGTAGTGTAATCGTGTTTGCACCACTCCTGACTCTCCCCTGGTGCCATGCGGGGAGCAAAGAGCCTCATCACTGCCTGCATCAGGTCTCACCAGACCACAGCTCAGCCAGGAGCAGGCTGGGGACAACCACAGGCACCGGGGCTGGTTACCCACCTCCCTTCTTGGCCAGGGCTGGGGTCAGCCTGATCGGGGGCAAGGACGAAGCAGAGTTTACACGACTATTTGGCAGGAGCTTGGTAGCTGATGGGATACACACCTGGAGAACTCGGACCACTTCTGCCAGCATCGGCCCCAGGCACCTGGTGGTGTAGAAGCCAGGCCCGTCCTAGGGAAGAGGAGTGCAGCAGGAAGGCAGGTGAGTACGAACGGCAGGAACACGGCCCCTCTCGGCAGCACAAGAACTGTGTTTCACGGCCCAGGCTGCTGTTCAGGCACTGACATGCAGGGCAGACACACTGAACTCCATTTCTAACAGTATGTTATCAACTGCTAGCATAGTTTTTTCCTGTAGGGCTCAGCAGTGTTTTAAGACTTCCATGAACTTACTCCCTGGAAGCTCCCACCAGAGTGTTTTTATCTGAAATAGTGCCTGGAGGTCCCAAGCAGGCTGCAGAAGCCCCCTTGCTTCACCAAACCCAACAGGCTGACGGGGGAAAGGCTGCTCAGCGCAAGTGAAACAGGCGTGAGCCAGTTGTTTCACCTCTGATATCGCTTGCAAAGACAGGAAGCAAGAGATGAGCTGAAGTTTTAGCCTGAAGAAGAGAAGGCTGAGAGGGGATCTCATCACCACCTACAAATATCTCAAGGGTGGGGGTCACGAGGACGGAGCCAGACTCTTCCCAGTGGTGCCCAGCGCCAGGCCAAGGGGCCATGGGCACAACCTGAAGCAGAAGAGGTTCCAGTTGAACGGGAGGAAGAACTTGTTGACTGTGAGGGTGCCCGAGCCCTGGCCCAGGCTGCCCAGGGGGGCTGTGGAGTCTCCTTCTCTGGAGATCTTCAACCCCCGCCTGGACGCTGTCCTGTGCCCCCTGCTCTGGGTGAGCCTGCTTGGGCAGGGGGGTGGCACTGGGTGAGCTCTGGAGGGCCCTGCCAGCCCCGGCCATGCTGGGATTCTGTGAGCTGCAAGCTGCCATTCAGGGAAGCCTCTGCTGTGGGGATGAGGGTTAGAGAAGCAGCACTGTATCCCCACCGGCCTTCAGAGATGCCCAGAGCACTCTGAGACACGCCAGTGTTCCCAGCACCGCAGGAGGGACCTGCTCAGCGCTGCTGGCAACCTCACACATCAGTGAAAAGGCCAATCCAAAAATACACTCCCCAAACAGCCCTGAGCCTGCCGGCTGAACCCTCCCACACAGCATCACTGCTGCTTTCTACCACAGAGCACGAGACCAGCTCCGTTTGCGGAGCAGCCGTCAGCCTAACAAACCACTCAAGGCCCATGGCTTTTTGGAGGCTCTGCCACCTCTTCCTATAAGTCACAGCGGTTTGTTCTAAACTCCTGCCTCGCTGTGCTGCGCTGTCTTCTCCCTCTGCTTGGTATGACTTGCATGCGTATTTCTGCCCCCTCTCACATGAGATTTAAATCCAGAAGGAGGAGGGTTACTGCCCACAGGCCCCTCTGTCCTTGCAGCTTGCCAGGGAGAAGAGGTGGCAAGAGTCCTGCCCAGACTGTGCTCCATCTCGGATGCCACTATGGGTTTCAGCTGCCTGGACGTTGTGTGGAACAGGACTGCCACCTCCTCGTGCTGGCCGGTCAGACTGTTCCTGTGCCTTGTGGCCTTCCACGGCTGCTCCAAAGGACATCTGAGAGATCACCTGGGCACTTACTGCCTTCTAATTTCCATTTTCACTTCTCAGGGTGAGTAGCTAATGCCAGCCTATTCATGGCCACGTTTCAGCCTCCTGTCAGTGCACAAGCCTGCCCTTTTATTTATCACCCCAGCTGCCGTTTTGTGCAGATTCCCTCACCTTTACCACGATGACGACCTTGCCCTGTTTGAGGCCAACAGCAACAGCGGAGGCAGCCGTGTCCTGGGATGTTTTGTCCGTGGTGATTATTTCCAGCAGCTGCATTTTGTCAACAGGGGAGAAGTAGTGCATCCCGATCACCTAGGTAGAAGGAAGCGCTCAGGGTTAAGGACGGTTAAGACAGACTTTGGCTCTCAAAGTAATCTGCCGGGCAAGTCAAGTGCCCAGCTGCAGAGGGAAGCAGGCCAGCATGGGCTGCAGGACCCACCTCCACAGCACGCTAGCCCTTCAGCCACCCACTCCTCTGCATCCCCCTCTGACGGGAGGGCTCTCCCACTCCCTTTCTCTCCGTGGCTCTCCCCAGGACATAGCACACGCCTCACAGCTCTGGTCTCAGTGAGGATTTAGGTATAACGCTTACAGGACCAAGACTGCTGCTCTCTGTACTTGTTAACAGTCTGGCAGCAAAACCTGTCTGTGAGTCTTAGCCGAGCTCAGTCCCCAGGCGAATCACGGGCACTGCGTGATCTGCAGGGTCGATAGATAGTGATCGATCACTCTGAGCTGCAGGGCAGCCGCGCGCCTCGGTGGTGCTTCTGCTGGACTTGGAGAGTGGGACAACCGTCACAGAAAGAGATGTTGAGCAGAGTCCCTGCATTCTGCTTGTGAATGTGGTGGTTTTTTTTTTTCTCCCCTTTTTTTTTCGGTGATGAAGTGAATTTAAGGATGAGAAGGCACATTTCCAGAAACTAATTACAGAGGTAAGTGCAGCCTTCCTCTGGGAAGAGCATTCAAGTGGAGATTATTCGGCTGTGTGCCTCACTTTCTTAACACAACCATGTAATCAGCATGTCACCTTCATGCCTCCTGGAAGCCACACTTGGCACTAAGAACTGTGTAAGTCAGAGGCGCCTTGCAGGAGAGTTGCAGACTGCAGAACTAATTAAAGAAAATACGCCAATTAGTTAACCGATTTCCTATTAGTTTCCCCATAAAGAGCCATTACACAGGCAATTTATTCAGCAAGAGGATGTTATTTGCAAGTATGAACAAGTAAGACTCGGTTTGCATTTCCGATGCAACCAGGGTCTGACAGCGAACCGAGGAAGAGGCTCACAAAGGTCACAGGAACCTCCGACGGGGGGGACACACATCGTTACCCAACGACCTTTGCAGATGCCCACAGAACTTCTGCAGACAAGGAGCAGAGGCAACGTACTGACCAGGGCAGGACTCGAGAGCCTTGCCGGAGTTTAGGGAACCAGCCAAGGGTACCTGGGCTTTTGCATTTGTGTAACTACTACTTCAGATGCTGCAGTGTCACGTCTGGTCTGCTCAGCTCCCTGGAGCTGCACCCTCGGTCTCCAGTCGGGCCTGCGTCAGGTCTGCCAGCCTCAGGCTAGCAGGTATCACAGGTACCCTTGGCAGTCACGGACGGCAATGAAAAACAAGCACGCAGCCGGCTCCTCCCAATCCAGCATATTCACACCCCTCAGACGGTAACTCCACCAAGCACGTCCCCCAGGGCAGGCCGCTCCACATCAGCTGGTGCTCCTACCCAGCTGTGCTCGCCTGGGCTAAGGGATGAGGGTACAGCTATTTGATAAGCTGTTTAGACTTCAAGCAAAGGGATGAAGAAGTCCTCTGCTCCAAACCTCTGCCACAACCTGCTATGTTACTCTTGGAATCCTGTCCACATGGATCATTTGGAGCCAGAGAGAAACCCCCACCACTCCCTCAGGAGCTGATCCTGTGGCTGACCAAGGCTTCTGTTTCAGCACCTCCGAGTTCAGCTTCTGGCCACTGACTTTTCTTCCCTTTTTTCTGCTAGGTTAGTGCCTTCTCCCTGAGAAGGTATTTTCCCATCGTGGCAAGTCGCTCCTACATCTAATCAGTTTATCAAAATGACCAAAGTCTTCCTGGCTGGAACTCTCTCGGCTTGAGCCTTTCCATAGCTTCTCTGCCCCCATGTGCATTAACGTTCCCTGAAGTGTGTTGCCCTCCCTTGCTGCACCCTGCCTTGCCAACACCGCACTGGGGGCGAGTCCACCTTCATCCCCTTCCTACCTGTCCAAGGACCACAAGTTCTTTTGTTCATAGCCTGCACTGGGGGCAGAGGATGAGCTGTTTCATGTTCTGAGGAGGAAGCAGAAGATCCCAGTGCTCACCTACAGCAAAGCCAGTTCGCTGCTAACAGGCAGCTCAGCCCATAGCAGGCACGTGGCACCGGGTACTCACCTTTTCTGGCCTCTTGCTAACAGCAGCAATTTGGCTGATTGGGAGGGCAGACGTGTTACTGGCGAAGATACAGTGAGCGGGGATCACCTGTGGCAGGGGGTGGAAGAGACAGTGTAAATGCACAGGCTCCAGAGTCAGATCCAGAACACGATGTGACAGGACAGTACCAGCACACCTGGTAACCCTAACAAGGCAAACTTGATTTTCTCTGTCAGGGCAGACCGCATTAGAAACTAATTCTAAAGCAGCAGCCCAAGTCATCCGGATCTGACTTCCCCTGAGCTCTCCCCAGGTCTGCAACATTAATCTCAGAGCCCCCAAGTTTCTGCCACACCATTGCAACTACATTGGGACACTGCAGGGAGGGACTTCAGAAAGGGGCACAGACCAGCTCCTTTACCATACAGTTACCTGCCCAAGCGTGCTCTTAAACAGAAGAGAGCAGTGGCAGCAAGCTAGAGATAGTAAGTGAAGAACTCTAAGTTGTGGAGATACCAAAAGACATTACTGTCATACCAATGTTTTTTTTGGAGCAGCTCCCAGGAGTTGGGGAATGTCAGAACTGCCCCGTTCAGCTAAGAACTAGCGACTCCTTATTGAACAGTGAATATCCTTGGTGAACAGGGAGGCTGCCCTTGACACTCACCCATGTACTGACACAAATAACTTGCACTGAGCACCAAACTGCAGCGCAAAGGAGATGCGACAAACCCAGCAGCAGAAGACAGGACACCCTGGGTCTCCACTGTCCAGGGGTCACATCTAGCACAAGCTGCTCCGAACTGATACTCACGGCCTCCACTTCCTTCAGCACTTTGTGCTTGATGTTAATGTCCTCGAACACAGCCTCGATCACCATGTCCGCCTTCTCAAAGCCCTTGTAGTCCAGCTGGCCCGTCAGGTTGCTGAGAATGGAGTCCCTCTCAAACGACGTCAGACTCTTCTTCTTCACCTTGCTGTTCAGCCTAGGAAAGGACAGCTCTGTCTCAGCTCCTGGGCAGGCCAGCCCAGACTGCTAGAGGTGCACCACACCACCAAGGGCATCCCGCCCTCCTGGAGCTGGGGCCCAAAACACCATCTCCAATCTAGCAAGAGTATCACTCTGCCTACTGGCCCCTCCTTCCAGCTGGAAAAAGGAGAGCCATGCTCACACAACTCAGCTGGCACGTGAATCTGAAGGTCAGTCACTGACATTCCTGACGATGCATAGCTGAGCACCATTACTGCTGAGCCAGGAGGACAGGGGAAAGAAATCCAGCTTTTCAGAAGGCTGACCCAATACCTCTAGGCAGCCAGGATTACTCCCTCCCCCCTTAGCTCTATAAGCTACTGCTAAATCTAAAAGCTAAAGCAATCATCTGTTATGTCGTCTACCTACCTAAGGAGCTAAGGCTGAATACACTGGGCCTATTTCGTAGCAATGTCCCAGCACACTGCATAGGGCAACCTTAAAAGAAAGCATTTCTGTGACATCTGATGGTAGAAGACTCCAGAGGAACAGAGGTGTCAGGGGTTCCTGACTGCCTAAAAGCAGAGGCGTATTTTGACTAAAGGAAGCCCCAGCCCATCTCAAGCAAATTCCTTTTAACTCACGTACCCCTTGAAGACCTGCTGCTGTCCTCTGTCCAAGCCTTGCTGTGCTGTGTCCTTCAGAATGGTCTTCAGTCCCTTATCCACGGAAACCTGTGCGATCCCAGCTCCCATGAGCCCTGCTCCCAGCACCGCCAGGGTCCTGCACAGCAAAGGGATGGGGGGAACACATTCAAAACTAGAAATAGCTGAATTTCTATCATCACCATCAGACTTGCACAGATCCTGTCCACGCAGGCAGTGTTTTTAGCGAGGTCACACAAGAAGATTTCACTCGGTGGGCAAGACCTCCAAACCGCAGAGGACTAGCCTTCTGGAGGCTGGAAATCTCTGTGCTCTGCTAACGCTGCTTTTCAGGACTCCAGGCCACTCGGTCCCAAGAGCCTTTTAGCAGAGGTCCTCCAACCGCTCCTCCAGGCATCCCACGCTTCGCACTTACTTGACCTCTCGCTGCGGCGTTCCAAACTTGTTCTTCTTGCAGCGCACCTGCCCGTGGTAAAGTCCAATCAGTGCCTTGGACTCCTTAGTCACTGCAAGTTGGCCAAAGCTCTGGAAGAAAGGGAAGAGGGAAGCAGAGAGTTTGGCACTTAACAGCTGTCTCGCTTCCAGCACGCACACATCCAAAACACGGCAAGGGGAGAGCACAGGCACCCGTGCAACTGCCCAGAGTAGGAACCTGGTTAAAAAGGAAGGGCGGCCGGAGCACATCTATCCTCTGCAGAGGCACCTTCTGTGCTAAGCACAGCCCACTTGGCACCACTACCTCCTATATGGGCTGCCAGAAAGCGGTAGGAAACTGCTTGTTCAATGTCCTTTCCCATAAACAATATAATTGAAAGCATCTGAAGGAGTGTATACACCTAACACTTGTGTCTGGAGGGGCAGGGGTTCTGCCAGGGAACAAGAGCAGCCACAGTATTTCCAGGTCCATCTCCTTCCTATCCACTGAATCATTCACAGCTCATTTCCAGCCTCCCTGGCACAGCTTTGGGAGGAGCACTCCCTGGCAGTTCACTGGTGTGATGGTTAGCCAGAAGCCACCCTGCTGCCTCGGCCAACCAGCAGCTGCCGGGACCTACGGGATGGATGCAGGAGCCCCTTCTACTTCCCCGGTGGCAGGACTGTATTTCACTGACATGGGACCCTTTCTCCCCGATGTGCATCCTGCACTTGCTGGGGCTGTTGCCCCAGTGGCTTGCAGGTGAAAGGGCCCTGCCCTCAGACTTTGAGAAAAATCTTTAAACAGGCCAATTCTCCCTGACAGCAGTAGCCTGATACTCTTTTTGGAGGATCATGGATGGGCAACAAAAATCAAAGGCCTGCATAACCTCCCAGCGCTCAGCGTGAAACAGGAAAGTAAGTCAGGAAGACAAAAGACAGCGTAACGCGACAGAAAACTCAAGTTGTGTGAGCCAAGTCAGCTAAGGAAAGCCGCCAAGGCAGTGTAGTTTCGAGCAGGCTGCATATTCCTTCACCACTGTCCTGTGAGTTAGAGGCTTGCTAAAGTATCAGAAACACAAAGCCTGGAAGAGAATCCGCAAGTCTGCTATCCTAGGGGAAAGAGGGAGGCATTAAAAAAGACACGACACTGACACTTATTATTCTTTAGAGGATTCTGGAAAGATCTCCGTCCCTGCTGCTGTTCTCAGGAAAAAAAAAACATTCATTCTTTTCTGTAAGGAACAGAGTACCCCAAGCCTTTTATTCAGCACCAGACCAAACGTGAGGGGAAAGCATAACCAGAACAGACGGGGTATACCCCGGAGGTCACTGTGAAGGTAGGAGGCAGACAGCTACATCTCAGACCAGGACCTTGTCACCAGAAGACAACAAAAGGAGCTCCTAAGCACAGCAGGAAAGACTGTGGGATGTGACAGATAGCGGCGTGAGAAGCTGCTGAAAGTTACAGACAGTACCGCGGGGGATGGACGGATTTCGCCGGCCGTTAAGGGGCAGCGACGTGAGCGATGACCCAAATGCCGAGATAACCAGATGGGAGTGTTGTAGGTCTTCTGGGAAGTCAGGTCTTGCAGAGCCAGCAGTGCCCAGGTAACCACACCAGTGACACTGTGGGTGGCCAGGATTACCTCATCAGTATTAGAAATACCAGATTTGAGTACAGATGTAGCAAAACTGGGACCAAGGAGGAAAAACTAATTAGGGGCAGGTTGTTTATTAAGGCAGAGACGAGGGCAGAGAAAGGGAGGGATCGAGACGGCTGAGGATGAACAAGCAGGGGAAAACAAAGACTCTGTGTGTGCCTGTGGAATAAAAGGGTCACGCACAAGTGAGCCACTGGTGAGTATGCTTGCCTGCTCGAGCCCTGGACCTGCCCACCACAGCCTGTCCTCCTTGCTATTAAACTCTATTCCTATTTTTCCCCTCTGAGTGTGTCACTAGCAAACCTCAAGCAGGACTGGATGGCATTTAGGCCATGAGGTCTTTGTGCCAGCAGCTGGTCAGACCGGGCCCTGTGGCCAACCAGCTGACAGATCAAACCTCTAGAGCCAGCTACTAAAGGGGTGCATGGGTGGGTGCGTGCGCACACGTGCACTTACTGCCACACGTGAACTTCAACTTCTGATCAGCCAGCCGGGAGGAACAGCCTCAATCAGCCACATTGGCTGTGCCTGCGAGCGGTCTGTGCTTATGTGGGTGTCACCAGTAAAGGCACTGCGCTCTCTGCGCAGCTAGCCACGCGTGTACTCTGTGTCTGTGAACATACATGTGCGTGTACATACACCGCTGCAATCGGATACCTCTTCTGGTTTTATGGTTCTAATGCCTGCTCAGCCTCACCACTGGCTGGACCTACGAAGGGGAAAAGCAGCAAGCAGAACAGGAGGTGAAGCCTTCTGGGCTTTAAAAATTCAAAAGACTCGACTTCCCTTAGCAGTTGTTATTGGTGCTAAACTCGACTGATGTGCCAGGGAACTACCAAACTGAAGGGAATCACAGAATCACAGAATGGCAAGGGTTGGAAGGGACCTCGGGAGATCATCTAGTCCAACCCCCCTGCTCAAGCAGGTTCTCCTAGAGCAATCTACACAGGACTTCATCCAGGCGGG
>NW_009258482.1:310298-317941 GCF_000687185.1 Egretta garzetta | reverse complement strand
CCATTGGCCTTCTTGGCAACAAGGGCACCCTGCTGGCTCATGGTCAGCTTGTCGTCTACCAGGACTCCCAGGTCCCTCTGGGCAGAGCTGCTTTCCAGCAGGTCAGCCCCCAGCCTGTACTGGTGCATGGGGTTTGACCTCCCCAGGTGCAGCACTCGACACTTGCCCTTGTTGAACTTCATCAGGTTAAATAGAGGCTCATTTCACAGAATGACAGAACCACTGAATAACTGAGGCTGGAAGAGACCTGGGGAGATTGCCTTGTCCCACCCCATTGTTCAAAGCATGGTCAACTAAAGCAGGCTGTTTTGGACTGTTCCCGGTTGGGTTTTGAGCATCACCATGGAGGGAGGCTCCACAGCCCCTCTGGGCAACCTGTTCCAGCATTCATTCACCTTTACACATTAAAAAAACGTCGGTTTGCATATTTCAGTGGAATTTCCTGTTTCAGTCTGTGCCCATTACCCCTTATTCTGCCACTGGATACCAGTGAGAAGAGCGTAGCTATGCCTTCTTTACTGCTTCCTACCAGGTATTTATACACATTGATACGATCTTCCTGAGCCTTCTCTTCTCCAGGCTGAACAGTCCCAGCTCTCCCAGCCTCTCCTCGTGTGCCAGATGCTCCAGGCCCTTCGTTGCCCTTGCGGCCCTTCGCTGGACTCTCTCCAGTCAGCTGGCCCCCAGCCTGTCCTAGCACAGGGGGCTATTCCTCCCCGGGGGCAGCACTTGGCATTTCCCTTTGCTGAACTTCACGAGGTTCCTGTCTGCCCAGTTCTCCAGCCTGCTGAGGTCCCCCCTGAATGGCCAGTACTAGCCAGCAGGCTGATTGGAGTGGCTACGAAATAGGTAAGTTTGACCAAGGAATAAGGAGAGAGAAGTCCTGTGCTGGGTGAGAAACCACTGCTGAAAAAACCCACCTAATTTTCAAAAGTACCTGAAGTCATCAATGGGTGAAAAAGGACCAGCACAAAGTATCCGGACTAGAAAAGAGGACAAACAGCAAAACAAGAGCAACGGGGAATCAACACCCTGAACAAAGATGAAGGTGACAGAGAAAATAGAACACTGGTAAAAATGCAAGTTAATTCTTGGAAGAAATTACGTGTTTGCCCCAAATTGCCTGGAAACATGGATGAGACTGAGCACGCTATACCCACACCCCTAGGCTACCGGTCCCATGTGACAATCAGAAAAAACAAACAGCGCTCAGACACACAGAGAAATCAAAGTCCTGGGATGTGAAACCTGGATCGGTGAACTCCCTCTGGTTATTTCCCACTCAAAAAGGGAACACAGGAATGAGAAAAGGCACAAGCTGTTTTCACAGGTGAAGAACTTTGACAAACAGTTCGGTGGTTCAGGACAGGCCTTTTTCACAGCCCCCCTGCCAGAAGAAGGGGCAGGGAGCAAGACACCAGGCTGAGCAGCCTGTGACGAGTATTATCCTTTGTACGTGGGTAAACACAATCCCCCCCCAACTCCACAACTTGCCAATCACTACCTGGGATCCGATCTCCTTACCTGGGATTCAGTGAGGTATCCAGCGTCACGCCCCTGATCAAGACCAGTCTTTACAACCTAGGCAAAGGAGAACAATGAAGATATACTGCTGTTCAGTCACGCCTGCCAGCAGCTACGCTTTAAGGAGGTTACTTGTTTAGCTGCACCTCCCGCTTTCACAGCTGACCCCTCCCCAATATTCAAGGTACACTTCAGACTCCCCGGGTCCTGTCCACGCTGCTCAAAGTAGAGCTGTGAATCACCTTGTCCTTCTAGCACAGAATAGCTACCATGGCAAGGAATTTTCTATCAGGTTAATTTTTACACATACCCTGCAGCTGCAGGAACGGTTTCCAGCAGGACTGTGCTCCTGTAATGTCATTGCTCTCAGAGTTGGGGGACGGGTATTCACAGGCTTTAGAGAAGTCTTGGCAGCAATTTAAATAGTGAAAAGTCATTTTAAAATAAGGATTGAACCATGGACAGTGCCAGTAATACAATGCCTGTGTAACTCAGGGGACTAACTTTTAAAGCACTGTGTGGTTAGTGCTAGGAAAACAACAATTTATATTCTCCTGTCTTCAAACAGGCCAACCCAACTCCTTAGAAACTGTATAGGAAACCTGGAAAAACTGCAGCTGAAAGGTTCACGGACAAAGTATTCCGGCTAAGCCTTTCCTCAGCTGGGATTCTTGATCTTCCCCTTGCTGGTACCAGCACCACATCAATTGGTGATCATATTCTGGGAAGCTATTCTGAACTTTATCGTGCTTGCTTGATACAGCACGCAGCTAGAACTCATCAAGGCTGATCTTCTGTGAAGATCAGGGTGTACGGCTTGACTCAAGAGGAAGGAACCACCTTCCCTCTGCCCACTGCTGTATTACCCCACAGATCCACCTTCACTGTAGTTTCTGGGCTCTCGCAGTGGGAGTTACCTCAATGATCTTTAGGGGAGCAGGGTAGAGTCCTTTGGTTTGCTTCTGAACTTTGCTCTCCACTGTCTTGTAGACTTGCTTCCTCACAAACGGAAGAGCCATAGCATAGTCCGTTATCTCTGCAAGACAGGACAAAACATGTCTCAGCACAGTGCTGTATGCGCAATCGGCCTTCAAATGATTAACCCGAAAGTTAGAGGCGAGTGTTGCGTATCTGCAGTAGAAACATGCACCTGAAACGCAGCCACAGGCAGCACGGTCTGCTCAGGAGGGTTTCTATGGCTCGTTCCACAGACAAGTCTCATTTAGGGCTAAAGTCTCCTCCTGATACAGCTGGTGACAGACTGAGCTCTGCAGAGTAGAACTGACAGAGATGTCATCCTTTCTGGGCTCTGCTAACTGCATAAGGGCGCTGCTAAAGAGGATTAGGGTGGAGCAGACCCATGTGCCTCTTCCCACTTGACTACACAGAACTTGCTACTGAAACTTTGAAGATGGATAGTCGTCAGGAGGCAGCTGCTGCTCCCTCTCTCCAAGGCCTGGCTCCCTTCTAGTACACTTCAGGAGCCACCAGGCGCTGCCCTGGCAATGCCACCTGAAGATCAGATCTGCAGAGCAGTGTTTTCCCTTACCAACCCACCTGGCTGAAGAGACGATTACAACATGAAATAATTCCATTTTCAAAACAAAGTTAAGTAGGAGCACGAACAGAGAAGCAAAGCTGAATTACACTCACTACAGTCCCTCAGGATTCGGCTGTGATGCCCACAGACTTACTCTGAATAAGGCCTTTCGATCTTTTGGCAGACACAGTCCTGTTGGCTAGTCCTCTGGCAAAGCCAATTGCTACCTCCTCCAAGTACTCAATCGTCCGTGCTTCTGGAGTCTTCACACCTGGCCCTGTGAACAAAAGAGGAGTCTTGAGGAAGCGCAGCAGAGGTTACCACTGACGGATGATGATACAGAAAAGCAAGGATGAGATGGCAACATGATGCTCCTCTGAATTGCTACCAATCTATTCCCCCCCGCCCGTTTGACTTTTCTTGATCATGAACGATGATGGAAAGGCTCAACAGGCAACTACATGAAGGCCTCCAGGCATTTAATATCCACGGCGTTATACAGAAATGCCAAAATGCCCACGCCCAGTGGGAGCAGACGGCAGTATGCCACTTAAACATCAACACTACTTTCACAGAGCCGTGGAATAGCTTTGGTTGGAAGGGGACATAGCAGGCCATCTGGTCTGACCCACTGCTCAAAGCAGGGCCAGGTTCGAAGTTAACTCCAACTCCAGAATTAGATCAGGCTGCTCAGGGCCACGTTCTGCCAGGCTCTGAACACCTCCAAGGATGGAGGTCCCATCACCTCCCTCTGGATTCCTGCTTCAGTGCCTGACCATCCTGTTGCAAATTGTGCCCCTTATTCCTCAACTTTGCATAACTGCAGGCACCCCTGTTTCTCAGCAGAAGTGTTCCGCCTCCCCTCCCTCTTGTCGCACCTCTCCTTTCTTATGTGGCACAGCAAGTCTGCACAACTAAGTTGTACCAACGCCGTTGCTACTGAACATACAGACAACAGTCACGCAGCACTGCGTCCCTGAAAATTACCTGTACTGGAGCTGATGTCCAGTGAAACCTCAACCTTTGACCTCCGGTGTCGGAAATCTCTCGCTTGCTTTAGCAAGTGCCACACAGCAACACGCAGCCAGGCTCCGGCTGGCATGCCATCCATCTTGTGGCCAACCTGCGCTAACTTAAAGCTGTCCCACGAACAGTGAAGCAAGCCGCCACAAAACAAGTTTTAGCAATCTCTGAGGGCGGGTTGCAAAATTTGCCAGCGCGGTGTTTGTATCATCAGTACGGGAGGACAGAGCACAGGGCTGGAAAGGCAGTTGGGTAAAGCTGCTGGAGGCAAATACAGTGAGTCATTAATGACAGAGCAGCGCCCAGCGATGCTGCACAGGGCCACCAGGCAAGCGTGCAGCCTTGGGCTGCCTCTGAACGAGCAGAACTGACCTGATGAGGTTGCAACCCTGCATCCTTACAGCTGGGCAACCTCATTCACCTTCACTATAAGCTGCTCCAACCACACCCAGATGCTGCACAGAGCCTTCAGATCTAAGAGAAGACCACAGCAGACCACCACTCCCTGACACAGGAGACAGTTAAAGAATGAAAACAAACCAGAAAACCTCTCCTCTTTCACCTTCCACTGCTCCCACCCTTGACCAAAAGCCGAGGTCTTCAGCTTTAAGGTTTCACCCCTCTCCTCATGAAGACTTGAGAGCATATAGTCAGCAGACCCCAAATGCTGCTGCAGGGTGTCTCAGCCAGAAGCAAACAAAGGAGCACGCACATTTTGACCAGATCATGAAAGCTCACTGTTAAGAAGTCTCACTTGTTCCCTGGCAGGTTGACAGAGCCATTTGAGAGGAAAACACTCCAAACAAAACAATGTATTTCATTTTACAGGCAGCTCAGAAAACTTAACCCAGAGCTGCTGCATAATCTACATTTCAGCAATGCCCAGTGGATTTGAGAGAATTTACTGGAAGTTTGAGAGCATTTGGGATTTTAGAGCTCAAACTTTACCAGCTTCCCAGTTCTCTTCCCACCACCTCAAGGCAACATGCCTGAGGCCTTCAGCTTTAGTGACCTGATGTGCTACAAGATGCGAATACCTGATTTCCCCTTTCCACTAGCTTGGGTGCTTGACACAAACAAGCGCTGGACTTTGATACTACAGCTGAAGAAAAAAAAAAAAAAAAAAAAAAAAAGGAGCGAGCTGTTTACTTGTAATTCTGAGCTACAAGAACTATTCAGGCGAGGTGGTCAAACTCACCTCTGTGGGTTTACTTTACTTGCGGTTACCTCTCAATGTTTTGCAGTGTCCTAACCCAGGAGCTCCAAGCTGTCGACTCACATCTGCTTTCTCACATAAAAGGCACACCCCAGAATTAGATCTGGGCACAGCAGTACAGAGAGGGCTGCAGAGCTCCCCGCTGAAGGACACCCGACTGCACCCCATGAAATTGCCTCCTCATTAATGCTGTATCTCTCCCCTTCAAAGCTTTCTATAATGAGTTATAGCATCGCCCCAGTTAAAGCTGCTTTTGCCCAGACATTGAGAATGAACTTGAGAATACTCAGCAGAAAGCCTTCTGGCAGTGGCTGCTATTTGAATGAACAAGGAATGCCTCTAATGCTTGCATGTAATTTGTTTTTTGTGTTCTTCCTACATGCTTATCTGGTCTGAGCTAGGATTCCAAACAGCTCTTCAGAAAGTTCAGGTTCCCTTTAAGCAAACCAGTGTAATCATGGGTATAAAAAGCCACACTTGCTGGCTCTTAAAAGCCAATTCGCATTTAGAATCATAGAATCGCTTTGGTTGGAAAAGCCCTTTAAGATCATCGAGTCCAACTGTTAACCTAACCCTGCCATCCCACCACTAAACCCTGTCCCTTAAGCAAGTATACAGTGGTGAAGTTTATTTGGGCAATTTTATCTCAAGCTTGGGTACCAGCGATCCATTTTGTAAGCGAGAACAGAGCTAAGGACATCTCATCCAGCTGAACACTGGCACAGGAGACAGGACAGACACATGGGCTTCCCTTGCACTTCTCAGGGTAGGCAGCAGCACCTTTTCTTTTTGTTGATTTTCTTTTCTTCAAATTCAGGAGCTAAGGGCCACCAGGGTACTCTGGCCACGCTCTACCTGGGGAAAACCAAGCTCAGCACACTGCGCCCCAGCTGGCACCGTGGCTTCCATTCTAATTCCTGCCTGTGGCTGCTCTGACCTTTCAGAGGAGGCTGTGGAGCTTTGCCCCTCCCTTTAGTCACCGTCCAAAAAAGCCCCCTTAGCAAAGGAACAGCAGAAGTGAGAAATTGTCTACTAGCCCTCTCAGTGACGGGGAAGTGCAATTTGGTCTGTGGTTTGCAAGGAATTTCTGCATCCAACTTGAAGTCAGTTGGCAATTCAGAGCACCTAAGCTCTGGGGGTTGGCTTCTTCTCAAGACCTTGTCACAGAGATTAACATCTGCAGGCTGCGTAACTGTAGGCATCGGTCATCTCCTCTCCTTTCACTATGGGTTGCAATCTGTCCCTCTGACATGATAAATGAGGAATGCAGGTTCTTATCTGTATAATTAGCTTCTGCAAGAGAGCCAGCAGGCCTGCCCTCTATGCTAACCTTTGCCTATTCACCTAGCTTTAGCAGAAGCCTGACATTTCAAGGTCCCCGTGCACACTGCTCTGAGGTGGGAACGGAGATTGCATTGCAGAGCACAGTAAAGACTTTGCAGTCAGAGAATCCCAGAATGGTTTGGGTTGGCAAAGCCCTTGAAGCTCCCCCAACCCAAGCGTTCCCCTACCCCTGCCATCCCACCCCCAAACCCTGGCCCTCAGCACCGCCTCTGCCCGGCTGTTAAATCCCCCCAGGGCTGGGGACTCGACCCCTTCCCTGGGCAGCGCCTTCCAGTGCCTGACAGCCCTTCTGGGGAAGAAATTTTTCCCAATGGCCAATCTAAACCTCGAAGCCCATATGCTTTGCCCCCACTGGAGCATCACTGGCTCCTCCACCCACATCGGTAAGGTGGAGAGGTTAACTGAGGAGCAGCAGATCAAGCACCTGCGAGGCATCATGCCTGACCTAGTGGGTCCACCAGCTGGTCAACCAGACCCATCTTCTTGGCTCTGTCAGCACGGATGTTCCTTCCAGTCAGCATCATATCAAAGGCAGCAGGCAGTCCCACCTGGAAGGGCAGAAAGGGGATTTCAGAATGGGAGCATGCCATGCAGCAGAAGGGGCTACTGAGTAAAGTTTTTCTCTTACTTACCATCTTTGGCAGCCTCTGAGTACCCCCTGCCCCTGGCAGGAGACCCAGTAACACTTCAGGTGTTCCCAAGATTGTTTTCTTGTCCTTTGTTGCTACTCTGTAGTGACAGGCAATGGCAACCTTAAAAAAGGAAGAGAAATCTAAAGCTTTCCCTGTGCAAGACCACAGAAGAACTGGGCATCCATAACAAAGACCTCTTCTACACATTCCCTCAGCTTTCTTCTCGATCATATACCCCAATTCCCTAATTCAACTGCCCAAATTCCCTCTGTGCTTAACTGATGCTTGTTCCAGCAGGAGAAGCGCACACAGGGCAAGCAGCTACGACATGAACATGAAACTACCAAACTGAGCCAAGCTATTT
>NW_009258482.1:303280-310263 GCF_000687185.1 Egretta garzetta | reverse complement strand
ATCAGCCATGATACTTGGGTTATCACTGGATCACCGAGTCCAGATCTGTCACTGCAGCGCTTGTAAAAAGCTGTGACTGCTTGAGAAATCAGTCAGCACCTGAAGAGACTCCATTCCCACAAGGTTATTCTGTTTTAATAACAACTTTGCTCCAGGAATTACCACAGAGTCTTTCAGTTTACAATTCCTAAATGGAGATTACGTAGCAAATACTGCACCCAGCTGAAGTGGCAAGCGACGGTGCAGAGCACGCAGGCCAAGGTGGAGCCTGGCCAGGTTCCCCACACTCATCCCTCTCACAACAACCTTTAAAAGAACAGAAGTTGCTGGGATACGAGACTCAGTTCATCTGAAAAGCAGCAATTTCCAGCCCGGACTCTGCCAGCAGCATTTATCCAGATGCAATGCCTGCCGGAAACAGCCGGTTTTCCCTGGGACGCTCACATCTAAATATCAGCCTGGCCCACAGAGACTCATATTTGACTTTCTGTCTTTCACCAGAAGCAGAAAAATTAGCATAGCAGAGCCCTGAAGCACAACTGAGCCATTAACTTGCCACAGACTCATTTGAATGGATGTAATGAACCCACGTCAGGTCTCAAATCCCTCTCACACTACGCAGTCCTGCAGACATTGTTTGGATGGTTTAGAGAACGGGCGTTATTATCTCTCAGACCCAGAACTGTTCAATACCTCCAGTCCTCCTCCCAGGCAAGAGCCACTGATGGCAGCAACTACTGGCTTTGGAGACTGCTCAATTTTTTCTAGCATCTTCTGTCCTTCCTGAGAGAGCTGAGTCACTTCCTGAGAAGTCTTGCAGGCTTCAATCATGCTGCGGTGAGGCAGAAAGGCTGATCAGAATTGGAAAAGCACTGAGAAAACAGCAGTTAAACAAGAGCACTTCAAGGAGTTTGTTCCCCTTTTCCCACATAGCTCCTGTGACTGACAGACAGGCAAGAGCTATTTAGTTCCCTGGTCTTAGATTAACAGACAACGCAGGAAGACTACTAAATTCAGTGGGTTAAGTCACTGCGTGCTGACACTGGGCTGCGCCTGCAGGCACTGAATGAGTTTCCTTGTGTCAGAGCTTTGAAAGCCTTTGGGGGAGAGGAGGAAGGGTCATAGGAAGCCTCAAAGCACTTGCCAGGAAGGGTGGAGGGGAGAGCCCGCGATCACTTTTTAGAGGAGCAGATGGCCGGTGCTCTGATGTTGCACTCCGCCAATTAGAGACTCCCTGTGCCAATTATTCTCACGGAGGCGAGTGGCGTTTGCCAGGCAGGCACAATTCAGGAGGCTCGTAGTGTTGAGACCAGTGGACACCTCTTAAACACAGCTTGTCCTTTCGCTCTGCTGACCAGCTCTAGCTACTGCCTCCTTCCCACCACAATGACACATCAAGTCTCTGCACCTGAACAAAGCCAGCCAAAAAGGTAATAAGGTTCTGAAGGGCCTATTTGCAATCCACCTTCTTTCCTCAGAGCTTTCTGGCTTTTAATGTCTTTAAACAATTCTTCTGTGCTGCCTGATGTCAGCACTAGGCACCAACGGCACTGCAGGTCCCACAGGTTGTCCCACACCCTGCAGAATTTACCCCCACCGAGTCACCCAGGAGGCTGCTCAGATGCTGCACGTGGCAGAGCGCCAAACCCTGCCTAATCAAGGGGCCACGCTGGCAGAGCGCCAGGCACTCAGACCCAGCTTAAATGAAGCCCTGCATGTAAATTATCTGCTCTTGCTGTGTCCCAGACCAAAGGACAATGCTCACCCCGGAGCCAGGAAGGGTTTCCTTGGCTGCACCCCAGCAGGCAGGAAGAAGTGACCGAGTGTTACAGCCAAACGGGGTGTAATGACTCGCCATGTTCCTCTTTATCAAGGTCCTAACTTTGTTTGAGCAAGTCGGGCAACCTGCACACATGGATTTCATGCCCAGCCTCTGCCTCACCCCCGGGGAGATGTCAGTGACAAACTGCTCAGACTTCACAGGGCACCAGACCGCTGGGCCTGGATGCTGGACTTCGGAGAAAGCTCCGTCAGCGCAATTTTAAGGCCCCCATACTTACTCGATATCTGCTCCAGCAATGAAAGAGCCTGGCTTTGAAGAGATGAGGACGGCACTTTTGACAGCTTCATTGGCCCAGATTTCATTCATTACTTCAGTAAACTCCGAGTTCAACTGTCTGGATAGGGTGTTCACCTGGAGGCAGCAAATAAGCATCGTAAATAGGGAGCACAGCAGGCCAGGAAGTTTAACCTCTAATTAAGTACTGGACTCAAACATCACATCATCAGAAAACTTGCACAGAAGACAGACTGACAACAAAAAAGCCAAAGCCAACAGTAGGTCTGAACAGATTTTCCAAGCCAGTAGGAACAGCAGCTCTACAGCCTTTTCAAGATTTGCCTTCTGAAAAGTACAGGACGAGACCATCCAGGAATTCACCCAACAGCCAGACCACTGCGTGGCACAACTGTAACACTGCTGGGGCGCTCAAACTGAGCCCAGATTTGCTATAAAAGTTCGCCTATCTTGTGTCATCATACAGCAAGAAAAAAAACCTCCAAGACGAAACCCTGCAGCAAGGTCATCAAGTTATTAAGAAGTTCCTCCTTAACCTCACCAACAGTGCATTTGTGACCTCAAACACAGATTTTATCAGCTCCTAAGGTGGGTTTTTTTTCTATATAACAGACACTCTCCTTAACTACCTTGAATCCGAGAACTTAGTAAGATTTAGTGGTATCTTGTGCCGGTGAGAGAGACAAGTTAGCTTAGTACATACAAAAATATTTCCACGAGGCATTTTCAGATGTCTCATTAAATGCCCAAGCGCTCGTTCTCCTATTCCTACTTTGCTCGCAACTTTGGAAGGCTGCAGGTTAGGAAAGTTCTTTGTCTTAAATTAGGCATTTTCAATGTCTTCTCCGTACAACTGCTATTCCTGACGCTTCCACCGATATGCCTACTAACCTCGGCCAGCTAAAACAGTACCTTGGAATTTGGCGTGTTGAAGCGTACAACAGCGACATCTCCTTTGATATCATAGCTAACGTGGGTTCTGCCTGGAAAGAAGCAGAAACACGTTATCAGCTTGTGCTCAGTGGCTTTGCAGACATAAAATGGATTTGCATGGAAAAGGTTTACACTTACTCTGAAGAGCAGTGGAGGTGGAGATGTTACGGCAAGCATAACCTAAAGAAAAGACGTTGCAGGTGTTAAAGGAATTCTCAGTAGTCTCAGCTTAACTCTCCTTTATTAGCGCATCCTCCCGCCTCCCCTCATCTGCCAAGTACAGCGTTTCCCCGAGCATGAGCCAGCTCCTTCCCTTACGGCTCGACCTGTGCCACCACCAGAGTCCAGCAGACTCCGCGCTATTGAAGTGACCTTCACAGCACAGATTCCACACCGCAGCTTCCAACACCAGCAATGCCAAACCGAGGGCAAAAATAAAACCAACCCCCAAAACCCGAAGCCTTCTTCCCAAAGAGCTGACAAGAGATGAAGCAAGCGGCACACAGGGGTGTTTTGCCTTCAGTGTGCACAGTTCAACACTTCTTCCCACGCTAAACCAGAGCCCCTGCCGCACTTTAGGGAGTTTCAAGCCTGCAAGTTAATGTCTCTGCAAATCAAATGTACCTGCCCTAAAATATTTCTGAAAAAAAAAAAAAAAAAAAAAAAAAAAAAGAAGTCTTGGGGGACGGGAAGACGCCCTTTTCAAAAAAATTTCTTAAAAAAAAAAAAAAAAAAAAAAGAAAAGAGAGTCTTGTGGCAGCGAACAGTGCCACCCCAAGTATTACTCCACAGATCTCAGGGTATCCGGTGAGCCACAAAAAGAGCACACAGAATACATATTCTTGCCTCCATCTGTCAACAAAATACTTGATCCACCTCTACTGGTTACATATGGAAGCAGCCAGACAAACTTGCCGTGTTTCAAAGCGCTTGGAAAACTCAGACCATGGTACGAACAAGTTCTGTCCGCCAGTGAAATGCCACTTTTCTGACTCGTAAATCCCAGATCTCCTTTTTCTGCTGAGAAATTCTATGATCTCCCTACACCAACGAATCTCAGCTCTATGCAAGCAGCCTTGACCTTGACCGAAAGGATCCTCTAACTAACGCAGATCTAGGCTGAATCACTGCCAAAGCTGCTTTAAGTCTGAAATCTAGTAAAAGCGTTCCTTCTTAAGCGCGATACGCACATCTACCGATGGGAACACAGCCATTTAGCTAGGGGAGGTGTTACCCCTCAACACTGGTAAAGCGTTCAGGAACGAAATGTTCCCATTCCCAGCAGAAGGAAGGCAGAAAATCCCATACAGGGAGGGCAAACTCAAAGCCTCAGCCTGCACCTCACCGCAGGTGCCTCCCCCTGCCCCGCAGCCCCATGACGGGGGCTGGGGGCCGGAGTTCTGCTGCACTTTGTCCCTCTTTCCACTTTGTCTCGGGCGCTGGCAGCGGGGCCTGACCTTTGCACTCCATTCCCCGAGCCCGGGACACGCGGTGCGACGCTGCGGGGATGGAAATTCAGTGTCAGTCTGTCCCGGCAGAAGGGTTCGCGTGTGCGTGTCATGTGCCCACAACACCATTTTATAAACAAGGAGTGAACTGGTTTCCACCCCAAAGCTACTTTAAAGCGTTTTTCAGCCAGGACAATGCCCAGATTGCGATTGCCGTAGCCAACACTGATTTCCCTGAGCTTTTTGTGCGCTCAGTCAGGTACTCCTGACACTAAACGCCAGTGCTCACTTCCCACAAAAGGGAGCATGGTCTGACAGCGATTTCTCTGCCGACAGATGCCCCTCAGGAGCACACGATGCACTTTTAAAGGCAGTATTTTAACTCGGTATAAGCCACACAGCCCCACTACTTTAAATAGAAGGCAAGGACTGAACTACCTTCCTAAATGAATTCCCCTCAATCCTCACGGCCAGGCAGAGCAGGAGGGAGAATCAGACCAAACAAATCTCAGCGGCAAGGCAAGCGACGACGTTTGTCCTTCCGCCCACCGCTAAGGCTGGGATGCGGGAAGGTAAGCAGCGCATCACGCTCCAACGCTGACCGAGAGCAAAGCAGTGACTACGTATGAAAAACTACATCACATGCAAAGCACAGGATCTCAATTAAAACTAGAAAGTGAATGGACTAATTAAGTTTTTTCTCCTTCTATGGTCTAACGTGCTTTCCTCTTTCGTATCAGTTTCTAAACAGACCGCTTCCATGAAAATTCCTTGAATTCCACTTTGTCTTTTGGTTCTAGCAAGACAAAAGATATGAAGTAGGGAAAAAATATCAAGGGCACGACTGAACAAATCTCACTACACTTTAATATAAACTCTTTTGGGAAAGATACTGTCATGAGAGTAACAGCTGCTTAACATTTGAGTGCTGTTTCTTTAGCCTGACAGTATTTTATCTTAGAGCCCTTGTGGAAAACACATCTAAAACCAAAAGCACATTTACTTGGTCACAGTCACAGCACATCTGCTTCAGGCGTTGATTCATTCAGCGGTACAATGGTAACTTGCCAAGATGGGAGCCAGAAAAATCCTCCTTCAAAATGCTGAGGGAAGCAGCAGCAGGCCAGATGTACGCTTCCACCATTTCATTAACATTCACTCTAGAATTAATAGCCTTGAATACCGATTCCATTTTCACTATTTCACTCACTCCAACTGAAAGACTGTCTAGAGATGGGGACGCCAACATTTCAGACCGTTGCTCTCAGGACTTCACTGAGAACTTGGATGCAGCAGAGCACGGAGAACGCCCCTCTCACACAGTCTAGCCAGGACCTGCTTCTTCCCACTTTCTCTTTTCTCTATTATTTCCTTGGCTGCTTCCCTGTCCAGCACTTCCCCTTCCCGCCCTTCCACTCACCCGGACGCGGCATGCCACTTGAAATGGGAGCAGCATCCATGGATAGTTCAGGAGAAAAGCCTTCCTGCAGTCCTGGACCAAGCCAAGCACCAGCAGAGCAAACCAGCTGAAGCTCAGGACAACGACCACCCACACTTTCAGCCCGTACCTGCGAGCCGACAGCACGGAGCGCTGAACTGCGAGCTACAGGATGGGAAACTTGACAAACTGAGCTTTTCCCTCTGGGAACCTGCTAGCTCACAGCATGTGGTGCAGCAGGTACAGCCAGCTCTCAAGCTCACACTGTCTTCTGCCTGCTTGCTGCCTCCTGCACGCTTTTTGGCCTGCCCTGGAGAGCTCTGCATCCAATTTAACAAACGTTTGGTTAGGGCAGAACAAGGCTATTAATTATGGTGAGCGACCGCGTCCTCACAGCAGCTCCAGGACTGTCTGGGATGAAGAATATTGCCAGTTATAACAAGAAGTCCAACCAATGACAGCCTGAGCACTCGCTGGAGTTACCACTCGTTATCAGTCGCAGCACCCTGCTCCTGGAGCAACCGGCTCACGTACGTGCAGTGTGGGAGCGCGTTTGTAAGACTGGTATTAGGTTTAAATGAAACGCTGCTAGGCTGCAGCTCGACATCAATACCAGACCCTGAGGCCCTTCAAAGTGCAGCAATAAGAACCGGTTTCCAGTGCCTCTGAGCCTTGTCCTTTGGCCTTCCTAGGGGCACCTGGTGACTCCTCGTTTTGGGAACTCTGTGAGGAAGGACCATGGCCCGGCTCACCACAGGCTCTGCAAACAAGCAGGAGCGCGCCCAGGCCCTGCCCGTGTCAGCAGATCGCGAGGGAGTTAATCAACGGCTGAAGATGTGCTTGCATACCGAAATACAGACAGAGCGTGGGCACCTGGGGACGCAAACACGCCTGGGGGCATTCTCCCCACCCACCCGGGGACACCCCCATCCCACAGACACACCTGCATGCCTGGAGGACAGCCCCAGGATCCAGACATACAAGGACATGGGGACACCCCCCGCAGGCATGCACAGGCGGGCATGGGGACACATGCACACGGGGAAGGACACAAGGACACCCTCACCCTGTGGATCAGCTCACATGC
>NW_009258482.1:301153-301532 GCF_000687185.1 Egretta garzetta | reverse complement strand
TCATGGGGACCCCTCCCAGAACCATAGGCAAATTCCCAAAATGTGCCAACGTGTGAGGACACAGGGACCGTGGCCAGGCACACGAAGGCCAGCCTGCCTCGGGAGTTGGCGTGGGGACATCGCCCCCGTGGGGGGCACCCGCGCACCCCCCGTGGCTCCCCAAGGCGGGGAGGCACAACCCCCTGCTCTGGGGAAACCCTGGGAGAGGGGACACACAGGGACACGCCAGGGATCCCCCGGCGCGATTCACAGCCCGTGGGGACAACACCCTCGCACAGGACACGCACCCACGCCGGGACACCTCCCCGACGACATCCCCCCCGGGGACACGCACACCCACGGTGCCCCACTCCTCACAAGCCTTTCCCAGCCCGTGGGG
>NW_009258482.1:298771-299278 GCF_000687185.1 Egretta garzetta | reverse complement strand
GCACAGAGAGGTGATGTGGGGAAAGGTGCCGGGGAGGAGGGTCTGTTTCCTTGGACTGCCATGAGGAGCCTTGGCTTGGTTTGGGGGTGCCAGCGTAGCCAGAGCGGGCAGGGGAGTGAGGAATACTGTGTGGCACGTCGCAGGTGTGCGAGATGTAGGCATGGAAGGGGATGGTGGCAGCACTCGGTTTTGAGAAGCTGTAGAGAGCTGCAGTACCTGAGCGGGGTGGAGCGTGTCCAGAGAAGGGCAGCGGAGCTGGGGAGGGGTCTGGAGCCCCAGGCTGCTGGGGAGCAGCTGGAGGAGCTGGGGGGGTTCAGCCTGGAGCAGAGGAGGCTGAGGGGAGCCCTCATCGCTGCCTACAACTGCCTGAGAGGAGGGGGGAGCCGGGGGGGTCGGGCTCTGCTCCCAGGGAAGGGGCGATGGGACGAGGGGCAGTGGCCTCAAGTTGTGCCAGGGCAGGGTGAGGTTGGCCATGGGGAACAATTCCTTCCCCTTGGGGCTGTCAGG
>NW_009258482.1:298174-298480 GCF_000687185.1 Egretta garzetta | reverse complement strand
CCCTGGGGGGATTTAACAGCCGGGCAGAGGCGGTGCTGAGGGCCGGGGGTTGGGGGGGGGATGGCAGGGGTAGGGGAACGCTTGGGCTGGGGGAGCTTCAAGGGCTTTGCCAACCCAAACCATTCTGTGATTCTGTGCAAGTGTTCCTCTAACCCTCTAGAAAAAATGTATTTGGGAGGGAGCATGCTGTTAGCTTGAATACTGAAAGTGTGACCTGATAAGGTGAACGTTGCTGTGAAGCAGCCAAAGAGCTGGAGCTTGGGGGACTGTTTTTTTGCCCTGGGCAATACAAACTGCAGACAAGGA
>NW_009258482.1:281300-297950 GCF_000687185.1 Egretta garzetta | reverse complement strand
ATTTATTTACAGGAACGTTTGTAGGCCACAGTCATAAGCCAGGCTCCTGGTGTGTTAGATGCTGTTCAAAAAGTGTAATAGGAAGTAATTCTCTGTGCCGCTGCCCTTGGAGCGTCTTCTGTTTCTCTGCTTTTTTGGCTCTGTGTGAAGCAGGCAGATCGCTTACCTTGAAATTGTTCCGAATAGATCAGATTGGACTAATAGTGGTCTTTTTCCACCTCTCTAGATATCAAAATGAGTTCCATGCTGACCAGCGCCATCAGAAACCTCCCTGCTTCCTCAGCATGGGCTGCCAGGGTCTGTAAGTATCTTTACATTTACTAAAAGCTTGAATTGGTAGGTTGTAAAGTTCTGGTTTAGGTGTTGGGTTTGGAACGGATCCTTGGATCTGAGTCTCTGTTCCGTTGTCATCTTAAAAAAGATGACAATGGGTTTTTTTAAAACAGCTACTTGCATTGCTGCCATATTTGTCCCTTCGCACATCAGATGTGGGAGCAATCGCACGTTAACGGGTAATATGAACTCTGTCCTTCTTATGAACAGAGTAAACTAAAAAATACCTCACAGATGTTCAGGTGCAGTTGTCATAGTAAGACTTTTTTTTTTTTTTTTTTTCTTCAACAGTTCTTACAGAAACTAGAAATGTTTTTAACAATTCAGGTTTGACAGACCCTATTTTTTCATTTCTTGTTTTTCAGTTGCTCGATCGCTCAGCTGCTCTTCACAGCTACAAGCTGCAGGTAAAATGAAAACACTGGGAAATGTCAGTGGGTCTGTGCTATCGAAGGCTTATTTTTGAAGCCACCTCCCTTTTCCAGAGTCTCATTTGATGTCATTGTCAGAAATGCAGCTCGGGCGGCTTTAGTTGGAGTGCCCCTCAAAAGCTGCAGAGAAGTAGAACCACGGGCAAAGCGCTGTTTGCAGCAGACTCCTCTCAACCTCTGCTTTCCCCCCGCTCCCTGCAGCTATCCCAGCCCAGAGCTCACCTCCCATCATCACCTGACAGATTGCTATTTCTGGAAGCCAAACAGAGAGGCTAATCTTAGGATTTATAAGCTGTCCGGGCATAACTAGATTGCTTGCCCAGAGGGGAGGCGTTTGTCCCTGACGAGGAGAAGCTTGTGGAATTAGCTCTGAAGTCCAGTGAGACCAGTAAGAGGCTCAGGTCTTGGTGGAGCTGCTGAGCGCGTACAGATACATGGGTTTTTAGCTGTGGCCCTTAGTGAGCGGTCAGGGTGATCTGGCATTCTGGGATTCATTGGGGGGGCATTGGTCAGGTGACAAATGACCTTGAGCTGCCTGGATTTTGGAAACAGGCCAGGACAGCAGTTCTCCCCTTGTCTCCTTGGCTTTGCGCAGAGAGCCTGATATAACCCAAGAACAGCACTGGAGCTTCCTACTGGTGCTCGTGCTTGCTTGAGCACAGGATTTAGCTGGACTTAATCTGCTTTGACTTTTATCCTTTTCCTACTTGTAGAAGGAACTGCCCTGTGCTGCTGTATACGCTCGTTAGGATTTACAGGCCTGGTTGCATCAGGAAATTCTCATTGAACTCTTTGTTAATCATCACTCCAGCAGACCTCTGGCAGTGGCCCATTGAACAATACTGTATCATGACATGTTTTGAGCCTGAGATGCTTGGACACCTTGCAGGGGAGCAGCAGGTTACCCACAGCAGCTACATACGCTCTCCTTGCTGCTGCTTTCCTGCGGGACTGAGAGTTATTTGACTTCTAGAACTGTGTTTTGATTTACATTGAATTATCTCACCTTTACTGCGCAGTAAGAGCACGTGCATAGGCAGCGGAAGGTGGGTTGCTGTTTGCAGTCCTTGCCGCTCCCCAAGCGAGAGACTGTGTGAGATCTTACTCGGGCTTTGAATTTACTCTGCCTCATTCATATTGAGTGAGTTGTGCAGCAGTTTTAGGGGTGTCTCTTCCTGCAGCATTCTTGTCAGTGGTAACGGAGACGGGGAATTATGTGCCTTTATCCTCCGCTGTGCCGTTGCCTCAGCGGAGCTATAGATGAATCTTTCCGCTTCTGGGGGACGTACTGAGTTGTTAAATAAGTTTTCACAGATCACATAATTAACCAGACAGAGGCAAGATTACAGCTCAGGTGTCCTGCCTACTCTGCTTTTGACTTAGGCACTGAAAGAGAACAATTTCCCTAGTTTTCCAGTAGTTTTAACAAATCTTACTTTAAGCTTGCTGGTATTCTTGCTAACATCACTTCTCTCTTAGCAGTCCAGCCTAAGAGTAAGAAGACCTTAGCCAAAAGTGGTGTGAAGAATATTGTTGTGGTAGAGGGCGTCCGTATTCCATTTTTGCAGTCTGGCACCTCGTAAGTATAAACGTAACAAGAAAATACATGCTGACTTGGTTAATAGTAGAATCTTTCTGTGAAAACAGTTGTTCATTTTAATGCAGTTACTCTACTGCCTAAAAGTACTGAAGCGGCAGGGAGTTAGACTGCTGCAGTTATTCTAGCTTACCTAATGAAAAAACGTGGTTTGAAGAAGATGGCCTATGAATTCTGAGAAGGATGAGGGCTTATGCTGCACGTCTAGAGGAAGCTGTTGGTGAATCCACAGCAGATAAAGCAAAGAGTTTCACAAAACAAGCCAGACGGGTGCAGAGAATCTGCTGTAGACTCTTCTTGCTAGTGCCAAATTCACAGCTGAATTAGGACCAGACCTGACTCTTAGGATGGGTAGGGGATTTCTTGATTCTGTTACTCCTGCTTTTTGACAGTTTTAGTACAGCGATTTTGTGTGGACCAATACACAGATACTCTTCACAACCTTGGGGTGTGAAATGTTTGATTATAAAGCATTATCAGGCACTGGAAGGGGCTGCCCAGGGCAGGGGTCGAGTCCCCACCCCCGGGGGGATTTAACAGCCGGGCAGAGGCGGTGTTGAGGGCCAGGGTTTGGGGGTGGGATGGCAGGGGTAGGGGAACGGTTGGGCTGGGGGAGCTTCAAGGGCTTTGCCAACCCAAACCATTCTGGGATTCTGTGATAAATGCAGTGGAGCCTTTCTGGTCTGTCACCAGTTCTGTGCTGCTGATGTGCGCCTACAGTGGTGAAGCAGACGTTTGCATCAGTTTCTGACACTCCTAAGCTTCTGCCTCTCTCCTTTAAATTCCAGGTATGCGGATCTTATGCCACACGACTTGGCAAGAGCAGCGTTGCAGTAAGTAAACTGAATAACAGAAAGGCTCAGAAAACTCTCGCTTGTCAAACAGCTGGGGTCCCAGTGTTGGTATGGTGGCTTCAACAGATTGGGAAGCCAAGGCTCTAGCTTTGTCTCTGGATTGTATGATCCAGGTGCTTCATTTTTCATGGTCTGCCACCGCCTTAGTAGGTGGCTTAAGCAGTAGGGTTTACTATAGGCTTGCGTTACAATGTGTTGTTACACAGAGATCACGTTGTTGTCCTTCTTGATAAATTTTAGTTAATTTGAATTCTACCTGTAGTTCTCGAAATACAGAGATGATGGCTACTGTTGAGGTGTGCGAGTGGTTCATGGGAAAAACAGTCTGGGCAACGCAGAGAAAACGAAATGGCAACAAGAATAAGAAGCTCATTCTGTTAATTTAAGTGCCTTCCGTTCTGCAGTGATTTGACAAAAGCTGTGGGTCGTTAGCCCTGGGTTTGTTTTGTTGAGCTGCAGCGCAAAGTGCTGTTGGAAGGAGAGAAGGCTTTACTGGGGGAGGGGGGAAAGGAGATTTCAAGGCCCAAGGAAGAAGGAGCGTGAGGTTGGGTGCCGTTGTTTAGGCAAGGCAGGCTGATTGGGTTGACAGGCAGCGTGTTAATCGTGCATGGGGGCTGTCCCCTGCACGTTGAGGGGGTTTCAGTGTGCTACGGAGGGCAAGTTATTGATTGAGGTGCCTTTAGTTTCCTTTTTATTTGGTGTTTTGTTGCGTATGAAGCTACATGTGAATCCCACTGACCCTAACTCACTGCCTGCGACGGGATTTGCTGTGGGGGCGAGTTTGTCGGGACACTCTGGCAGATCATGCAGCGTGTTTTCCAAGGGACTGTGAAAACGCACTGCTTACTTCCTGTGTGCCTGTCTTGAAGTCTTACATGTTCCTACACCGAGGGTGGTTGGCTTTGTTATCTCTTAAGGCCCTCTTCCTTTAGTTTTGATGTCAGAATACTCCAAACTAGGGGAAGATGCTAACAAGTGTTTTGGTGGGGTGTAGAGTAGTTGCTTTCGCAAAGTTATGTAATAATTTGTACTGATATTATTGCCGTGCCTGTTCGCAGCCCGCAGTCAATGACGCTTTTCATTAAGTACACAACGCACACAAGATTTCTTCTGAACTAGGGGCAGGAGGTGCAGCTCTGTTGTTGCCTTGTTCTCCAGCCAAGCTGGTGGAAAGAGGATGTTTGGGGAGTGCGACAAGGTTGTTGCTTACCTGGTGCAAATTCTGTTTGTTTTGATCTGCTCCTAAGGGGCCTGCTGAGCCCGACCAGTGTCCCAAGGGATGTTGTTGATTACATCGTTTATGGCACAGTGATCCAGGAGGTGAAAACGAGTAATGTTGCCAGAGAGGTGGGTTATGTGCAGCACTTCCCTTGGGAGTCTGATTTCTGCAACTAGTACAAAGGTGACAAAACACTTGCAAAAAAGAAATTCCCAATATTATGGTGCATTTAAATGTGATTTGAGAGTATGAACCAGTTGTGCAGTATTGTCCGTTGAATAACTGTATGGGACTCTGCCTCCTGTTGAAATCTGCCGTAGGTCAAGTGCATTTTAATGCTGTGAAGCCTCTGCTTGGTTCTTCCCTGAAAGGGAAGCTTTTGCTAACGATTGCTGACCACTCAGCTCTAACTACCAGTTGGACTCAAATGCTGGCTTGTCCGAAGTGCTTGAGAGGACCAGAGGATGCTCTGGTTGCTTTACTGTGGTATTTATTTGGCTGATCAGATGCAGCTGTTGAATGATGTGGAGTAGCTTAGCTGCCCTTTTTTCTGGCAGCCAGAATTCGCACATTATACTCGGAAAGAAGCTGGTCTGCTGAAGTAATCTTACAGAGGTGGCATGTGATTTTCTATAAAAACCTGGAGCCTCTGCGGTTGTTCTGTGCAAAACCATGATGTAACCTGGTCTGGAAAGACTCATCAGGTTATGAGGCTCTCCGGTTCCATCGGCGGTTTTAGCCTTGTATATGCAAATACTTGCTTTGGTCACCTGCCAGTCAGATGAGGCCGCGGTGTAATTTTAACTCGGGAACAACTGTTGAACTTTAAACTAGTTGGCCACGTCTCAACTAGGGGAGGTCTTGCTGTGAGCAGTGCTCCCGTGACGGCAGGCCGGGCTCTCAGCTGGCTCAAATGAGACGCTGCATTCTGAACCACAGGAAGCATTTTCTGTTCTGTGTAAAGCCTCGCACGGAGGGCTCTAAATAATTCCTTTCACGTGCCGCCTTTGCAAATAAAGTGAAGCAAAGATGATGGCAAGTAGTTGGAAGCTCTTTTGAAACCGTGAGGTGTGGGATTAGTCAGTCCCTTTAGTCGTGGGGGGCCAGCGATTGTCCACATGATGTGTTTGAGAGCCCTGGCGGCTGCCCTCTCCTCCTCTTCCCAGAGTCCGGGCAGGGGAAGAGCTGCTGCAGTAACTGGCTGAATGAAAACTCGATGTACTTGTTTTCAGCTTAGTCTGCAAAGGTGTGTTGCTGGGCAGAAGGTGGCTCTGACCCTGTGGAGCAACAGGCGGAGGTTTTAACAGTCATTCTTTGTGGCTCACAGGCTGCCTTGGGAGCAGGTTTCTCTGACAAAACTCCAGCCCATACAGTCACCATGGCTTGCATTTCTTCAAACCAGGCTATGACCACAGGTATGTTGGCTGGAAGAACAAGTTGTGGGTTTGAGAAGGAGCTTGGCAGCTCCTCCGCATCCCTCGTCTAACTTGCACTGCTTAGTGAATATGAGTAAGCATCTGAAGAAATTCTGGAATGGAAGGGAAATTTCTGAACCAACAAAATATTATGTGCCTAGAGTGTCTGCTGTAGACCTGCCAGCCGCTGGACACCCTTTGCATTCAGCGATAGTCTCTGCTCAGTGTCTGTGTTAGCTTGGGAGGGAAAGGCTGCATAGTGAAGTTGCTGCCTTTTGGGCTACTTTCATCTTTGACTTAGCCTAAACAGAGCAAAAAAAATTGAGACCCGGTTACTGTCCTGAATCACTGGGGATATTCTTCTCCCAACTGCTGTGTGTGACCGAGAGCAAGTTACAAAACTAGAATGATTCAGAAAATGTCTGTTCAACCTGCTCAGTCTCTGTTAAGCGCGTGTTGTATAACTCGCCCGAAGCCGGAGGCTGGAGAAGGAAATAAAACGTAGTATCCGAGGCACTAGTGGGGTAAGTGTCACTTCTCCCCACGGCTCTCCTGGGAAACTCTGTCTCGTTCTGCAGGCGTGGGTATGATTGCAGCTGGACAGTGCGATGTCGTCGTAGCAGGGGGTGTGGAGTTAATGTCAGACGTTCCCATTCGTCACAGTAGGAAGATGAGGAAGACTATGCTCACTCTTAACCGAGCCAAGACCTTGGGCCAAAAGCTCTCCCTGATTTCCAAAATTCGCCCTGACTACTTTGCTCCTGAGGTAATTTTTTTTTCAGGCATTTGGATAGTTCAGCTGAACTGTTGTATAAGAAGACGTAAACAAAGTTGGCTTAGGTAATTTTTTTAGCCTCAGTGGAGAGGATTTAAAAAGGGTAAGGTGGCTGCCTGGGGCTCGCCTTTATCGGGTCTTTGTCCTGTGCTTTAGGTTAAACCCAGCTGATTAATGCGTCTCATAGCATTTGTGACTCTCTGCTTTGCCTTCTTACATGTTGGTCTTCAGTAAACCTAACCTATCCCAAAAATTCCCTCTTCTGCAACCCCTAGACAAACTGTGCTGGAGATTACAAAAGTAGAAGCTTTTTCTCATAAATATAAAACTTATGCAAGGGTCCTAAAGGGTCAGAAGAGGTTTTTGTTTCCTAGATAATAGAAGTAACATGCTTAATATCAGAGAAGAATTCCCTCAGTATATAATATAATTGTTGTTTGATTGACACATCTTAAATATGCCTTGTGATTACTGCTCCTGGCGGCATCCTGCCAGGTGCTGAATGCGTTCAGCTCCCACGTTTGGGCCCTGATGAGAGTCAGCGGTCTGCTGGTTCGTGTCAGGAGCCTGCTGTAGAGGGAGCCACTCTTCTCTGTCTTGGAGGCCATGAGAGAGGTGAATTAGGAGTGGTGGAGATGGAAAGGGAAAACACTTCCCTCCTTCCCACCACCGAGCTCTTTGCAAGAAAACCGAGCCCTGCACGAGAAAGCCGGGTGCGCCTGGGCTGCCTTTAGCGTGCACGCAGGCAAGCACAGTGCCCACACAGCAGGGATGAGATCCAAAGTCCAAATAAGATAGGAAAATTGCAGGCTTCAGTGCACGCGGGGATTTTCGGTGTGCCGCTGGAAGAGTAAAAGCTAAGCTGAACCCACCTGCTGTCTCTGGTTTTGCCTGAGGAGGTATTTCACAAGGAATTTCGGGGTCCCAGCACGTACTGTTTCACCTTGGCCCAAAAAGTCTGGTCGCCCTTCATAGGGGAGTCCTTGTTCAACAGACGACACGGCTGCTCCTTGCATGTGCAAAGCCAATGCGGTTCTTGAACCCCTGGAGTAAGCAGCAGTCTGGATCTCGTTTTTATCCATTTTCTTCTACAATCTTTGCAAGTGATGGTTCCTGTAATACATTCAACCGAGTCACTTCTGGTACGGCAGCCACGTGTTAATTGCATAGCTGTGATATTAACTGCTCTACGTAATAAATGGAGGGGCCTCACTGGCTGACTGGGCGGGGCTTAACCAGCTTCTGAGCTTGATGTAACTTCCCAGGGACAGGGGTTTTTCTGTGCTGACTTTATTTTTCTGTTTTGTAGCTCCCAGCTGTGGCAGAGTTCTCCACCAGCGAGACTATGGGGCACTCTGCCGATCGTTTGGCTGCTGCCTTTGCCGTTTCCCGTGTGGAGCAAGATGAGTACGCCCTCCGCTCACACACGCTAGCCAAGAAAGCCCAGGACGGAGGCTTGCTGCTTGATGTGGTACCCTTCAAAGTGCCAGGTAAAAGTGCCCGTGGTTCATTGCTAGCATGCACTAGTTCAATAAAAAAATATTTCATTTAGAAAAGCAGGGGAAGTACTGGGGTTGGATTCATAATGTTTTGTGTGTCCGATACGGATTTTTTAACTCTTTGGCACACTGTCTGTGTCTTCCTGGAATACCAGGGGCATGGGAGCGTGTACAAACTGAGACATAAGAGGTTTCAGTTGAACATGAGGAAAAACTTCTTTACTCTGAGGGTGACGGAGCACTGGAACAGGCTGCCCAGGGAGGTTGTGGAGTCTCCTTCTCTGGAGATATTCAAAGCCCGCCTGGATGAAGTCCTGTGTAGATTGCTCTAGGAGAGCCTGCTCTAGCAGGGGGGTTGGACTGGGTGAGCTCCCGAGGTCCCTTCCAACCCTTGCCATTCTGTGATTCTAAACATGCATATCTAAATATATAAACTTATCCTTGCATATCTGAATTTTGTCATACCCACCTCATATGCGTGCTAATGTGATGACAGAGCAAGGAAAACCAGAATGGTTGGACCAAGAATCCCCCTGCTCTTTCAGTCAGGCGAGAGAGCCCATTTTTATACCCCAAGCTACTAACAACAAATAGAAAGCCTAACAAAATCCCGGTCTGATAAATCAGGTGCTGGATGGGAAGAGCTGAAATGTGAACTGCTTGGCAGACTCCAGTTCACGAGGCTTCACAGTTATTGCTTCAAGCTGTCCTTTCTGCAGCCTGATTTCCGCCCTCAGCCTCCATCAGCCAGTGAGCACGCTTTGGTGTAGCTATTAATTTTGGGCACTTTACTCTGTAATTAGCTTCCTAGAGAGACCTTACTGTCATAGATCCAGTCACGTGTAGTCTTTATACTAAAATTGGTATCTTTAACTGCCTTATTTAAGGAGTCAGTATGGTTGATGATACATATATTTGGTTCTTCCCAGTGCTCTTACTTCTTCAAGACTTGGCACATAAGCATGTACTGATTTAGGCTCAGTTGTCCAATTTAGGCTTTGTAATCTGAATTTAAATTCTTTTATCAGCTGGGTTTTCCATGTGGTAGTTTTTTCTTAGAGTAAACAGACTGCAGCGCTTTATTTTCGCAGTCTTCAGAGAGAAAGTCTTGTAGCTTCTATTTTTAAGCGCTATTTTTTAGCCATGCTAAAATATCCTGATGCCATGAATGGATTTTCCCTTTTTTCCTCCTCCCACTTGTCATAAAAAGCACATTTTCTGGATTTTCTTTTTTTCCCCCTGGACTCCTGATGTGCAAATTCAGATACATTGCTGACTTTCCTGGTTTAAATATAGAATCACAGAATGTTTTAGGTGGGAAGGGACCCCTAGAGCCCACCCAGCCCAACCCCCCTGCAGGAGCAGGGACACCTTGAACCACATCAGGTTGCTCACAGCCCCGGCCAACCTGGCCTGGAATGTTCCCAGGGATGGGGCCTCCACCCCCTCTCTGGGCAACCTGTTCCAGTGTTTCACCACCCTCATTGTAAAGAATTTCTTCCTTATATCCAGTCTAAACCTACCCTGGTGTAGTTTAAAACCATTACCCCTTGTCCTGTCCCAGCTGGCCCTACTAAAAAGATACATAAATATGCTTTGTTCATCAACAGGCAAAGATACAGTTACCAAAGATAACGGGATCCGTCCTTCCTCAATGGAGCAGATGGGCAAGCTGAAGCCAGCTTTTGTCAAACCCTACGGAACTGTCACAGCTGCCAACTCCTCCTTCCTGGTAATGCGTGCTCCCATCGCTGCGTGAGCCGGAGGGGCAAACTGCCCCGTTTACCCTCTGCCTCCCCTAGGCGTGTAGATCGGGCTGGTGTAACCTGTGGGAATGAGTTGTCTCCTTTGTAATATCACCTGCTTTCGGATCTTTCAGGGGTAACTGTGAATGATATTATAATCTGGTGAACCTGGGTACTGGGTTGTTTCGTTTTAAAATCAGTAATTGAACCCCCGGAGCTTTGGTCTGTCTTACCTGTTTGCTTTTCTGTAGCTGCCTCGTGAGGGTTGATCATTCATAGAATCACAGAATCGTTTAGGTTGGAAAACACCTTTAAGATCATCAAGCCCAACCGTCCAACGTGTGTCATTCGAAGGCACACGTAGAAATTCTGTCCCAGGGTGGGACTGATCACAGTGTAAGTGCAGAAGTGAGCAGTTTTAGTCTGAACTTGGTGCTTTATGTCTTGCCCTGTAATTCACAGAGGGGAAGGAGCAATTTCTCTAGCACACTCATGATGAGCTGTCTTCTGCAAATGCTCCTTTTTCTCTCCTCAGCGCTTTTAAAGGAGGCTTTTGTAGATGCTGAGGTCTAAGGTAGCTGTGTAAGTTAGGTGAGGCGTATCTGAGCCCCAGTTCCTGAGACCTGGTAGAAGGTGATTGCCGCTGAAAGCCTCCCGCAGAGGGCTCGGGGTGGCTGTCGTGTTCCTGCACGCAGCCCTGCCAGATTCTTGGGTGTTTAAAAGGCTGTGAGCGCTTCAAAGGAAGCAAGGAACTACTGCTGAGGCTCTTGCAGCAGCAATGCTATTTACTCCTTAGCGTTCTCGGGGTGATGCCCCAGCTGTGGTGTTAGGAACAGCCGAAACGCTGTTGGTGTGGTCTGGGCCACCGGTCTGTAGGCCAGCTGAGGCTGTTACCCCAGAAAAGAGTGGTCACATGTCAAAGCCACGATGTTCATTTTGGCGATGTGGTGAGCCTGTGGCTTGTGTCATCCCAGAATTACACTCTGGCTTTGGGATGGAGCTGAGCAGACAGGTCTGGCCTCAGGACAGGCAGGGCAGTCAGGCACCTCTGTCCTGTTTGAAACCGGGGGCAGTTGTGGGTCTGGACGGCAGGGAAGTGCCTCAGCAACGCGTGTGCCAACGCTGGTCAGGGATCATCCATCCATCAGCTCAATGGCGCAGGCTTGTTCCTTGTCCCCTGTCGCAGGGGCATGTCCTGGGAGCGCTGGTTACATTCGGGTCCTCGCTTGCCGGCTGCCCCGCAGGAGGGCTGTCGGGCTCGTTTGTGCGCAGGGCGTGCTTGCTCTTCAGGCAGTGACCTCACTGTGGTTGTCTGCCTGTTTCAGACGGATGGTGCTTCGGCAATTCTGCTCATGTCTGAGGAGAAGGCTCTGGCAATGGGATACAAACCGAAGGCCTACCTAAGGTATAAAAGGGACTGCTCTGTGGGGCCTCTGGAGCCTGCTCTCTCTTCCTCCTCCTCTTTCTGTTACTAACAGCATTTCTCCTGTGCAGGGACTTTGTCTACGTGTCCCAGGATCCAAAGGACCAACTGCTGCTGGGGTAGGTGGCGGTGATCAAGAGCATCCCCTGACAGTCTGTACTAGCACAGCAGCCTTGACTTGCCATTACACGTTTGTTTTTCGGGAAGCACCTCACGAGATACTGCGCCTCTTCAGGCCTTCTCGCAAAGGTGCGAGAGCCGGTCTGTGAGGTCTGACTCAGCAGGGGGAGGTGGCCAACGTGGGAGAGCAGCTGCGGTGGAAACGCTCACCCTGGTTTGCTGGGGGGCATCTCAGCGTGCTGGGACTAGCAGTAGTTACTCGGGGTTGTGTTTCAGTCGGCGTGGGACAGGCAGAGAGCCGTGCCACACACCCTAGAGAGAAGGAATGTAACGTGGGTCACTCTGGAAAAAGGGGACGATGATGTGAGGAAACGTATTCACGCAAGGCTTCTGTTTCTTAACTCTTCTGCAGTCCAACGTACGCTACTCCCAAAGTGCTAGAGAAGGCTGGTCTAACCATGGCTGATATCGACGTGTTTGAATTCCACGAAGCTTTTGCTGTAAGTACTCTGAACACTAAGGATGCCTCTAACTGTAAAATGCCATTCTGTAGGCATCTGGCTTCCCATCAGCAAAACCTCTTGTTTGAGACCTTCACAAAATGTAGATAGGTGTAATTCTACAGCTATGTCTACATATAGGTACTGTATATATTTTAAATATATAACGTTTTTACACTGACACAGTTCGTGCTGAGAGCGGCTTATATTGCTTGAAGTCACCGAAGGAATACAGATTCTTCTAAAATAATATGTAAAAAAAAAAAAAATCTTACTTTCCCAAGACCCTTGTATGAAAGAAGCCACTTCTGCACGTCATCTGCTAACGGGGCTGGGGATAGGTGTTGCTGCTCTGGGGCGGTGGCCCGTTAATTGGACAGCGTCTTTTCCTAGCTAAGGTTGAGCTAACGTTGATTAACAGGGCTGTCCTGTAAAAGGCTTTTTTCGGCTGAGCACTCTGCTGGCTACTAGGAAGAAAACTAACTCTATGCCAGCCGAAACCAGGACAATAGCCTTTCCTCGAAGTCTGCCGTTATCCTTGTTAACGTTGCCCTCCCCTCCTTTTCAGGGGCAGATACTGGCTAACCTGAAAGCTATGGATTCAGACTGGTTTGGACAAAACTACATGGGCAGAAAGTCAAAGGTAAGACGCGGTCCGGGCGCTTTTATCTTTGGTTGTTTAACTCCAGGATCGATTGAATTCCGCCTTGTGGCGGGGCGCGCTCGTGCTGCAAAGCAGGGCTCTTGTTACCTTCTGGGAGGAGAAGCGATGTTGCTTGAACTCTGGGTTGGCAAATCCCAACAGGAGCAGTTTCTTTGGGAACGGTGGCGTTCCCGTTGTCAGCAGGAGGGGGAGATGGAGAGCCACGACAGTAGTTGTTGGGGAGGGGGGAATTACCATAGAATCTTAGAATCACTTGGGTCGGAAAAGACCTTTAAGATCATGGAGTCCAACCTTTAACCTAACCCTGCCATCCCACCGCTAACCCCTGTCCCTCAGCACCTCATCTGTCCTCCTTTTAAATCCCTCCGGTACTAAATTAAAGAAGCTCAAAAAGTCCTTGAGTAGTCTGAGCACTACTTGGCAACAACTAAAAACATCAGTGTGTTATCAACATTCTTCTAGTATTAAATCCAAAACACAGCACTATGCTAGCTACTAGGAAGAAAACTAACTCTATGCCAGCCGAAACCAGGACAATAGCCTTTCCTCGAAGTCTGCCGTTATCCTTGTTAACGTTGCCCTCCCCTCCTTTTCAGGGGCAGATACTGGCTAACCTGAAAGCTATGGATTCAGACTGGTTTGGACAAAACTACATGGGCAGAAAGTCAAAGGTAAGACGCGGTCCGGGCGCTTTTATCTTTGGTTGTTTAACTCCAGGATCGATTGAATTCCGCCTTGTGGCGGGGCGCGCTCGTGCTGCAAAGCAGGGCTCTTGTTACCTTCTGGGAGGAGAAGCGATGTTGCTTGAACTCTGGGTTGGCAAATCCCAACAGGAGCAGTTTCTTTGGGAACGGTGGCGTTCCCGTTGTCAGCAGGAGGGGGAGATGGAGAGCCACGACAGTAGTTGTTGGGGAGGGGGGAATTACCATAGAATCTTAGAATCACTTGGGTCGGAAAAGACCTTTAAGATCATGGAGTCCAACCTTTAACCTAACCCTGCCATCCCACCGCTAACCCCTGTCCCTCAGCACCTCATCTGTCCTCCTTTTAAATCCCTCCGGTACTAAATTAAAAACAGTGGGAGGGGCTCGGTCCCTCGGCTGCTCTCTGGCAGCCCGGGCTGTGCCTGGCTGGCTGCAGGGGAGGTGGTAAAGCCTTCGGCGCAGTTTTGTGCTGTCGTCAGGCCCTCGTACGGGCCAAAGAACACCTTGCAGCGGTCCAGGTTGGCCGTGCAGGTCTGGTGGTGTGGTGAGGCCAGTCTCCTTCCAGAGGGGTGATTGCCCGCCTCCCTCTGTGTGTTCTTGCAGGTCGGAGCCCCTCCTCTGGAGAAGTTCAATACCTGGGGCGGCTCCCTCTCGCTGGGCCATCCCTTCGGTGCCACGGGCTGCCGTCTAGTAATTACTGCTGCCCATAGATTGAAGAAGGAGGGAGGACAATACGGCCTGGTTGCTGCCTGTGCTGCAGGAGGGCAGGTAATGATGCCGTGCGGCTGGCACTGTTCCCTCGGGAGCGGGGCAGGGATTACGTTTCTGCTCCTCTCGGTGCTGTGAAATCCTGCCCAGTGACCCCAGGCGTGGGGGCACCTGGGGAGTCCCGAGGCGCTGGGTGTTGATGACGCCCTCCGGCTCGGCCGGCGGCCTCCTTGTCACAGCTCAGCTCAGCGAGCTCCCTCTGCCCCGTCCTCTTCTGAGGCGCTCTGGCCCAGGCTCAGAATCATCCCTAGGGAACGGCGACTGCAGCCCGAATGGGAACAGAAGGGAAGGAGAGATTCCTGCCGTGTTCTGAGGGTTCCGTTTGGTGACTCTCAAAGACTTCCCAAATTGTGGTTTGTGAGCATCACTCTTCTCATCTTGGGAAGAACGCTCTTCACAAGACGAGTGGGGGTGAGACTCTTCCTACGGCTGTCGAGGCCGTGGACGGGAGCCCTGGTTCAGGCTGCGGTGGCTGGTGGCAGTTCCGTGGGGACCTCGCAGGGCTGGTGGCCCTCTGAGGGCGCGGGTCCTGGCCTTGACTCCTCCCCGAATTCCTAGTTTGGCCCTCAGGAGCGCCTGGTGCCTCGGTCAGGGTGGGCTCTGCTGCCTTGGCCAGCCCGAAGCGCATCTGCCCTCTCCTGAAGCCATCGAACCCCTGTCCCCAGAATCCTCTTGGTGAATCAGCTCTGGATTTTCATCTCCCCGCTTATTGTAAGGCGGTGGGAGCCGGGCGTCTCCCGTTGAGCGCGTGTCTGCAGCAGCGAGCCCTTTCGGTGACCGCTCCCTCTCTCCCCCTCTCTCCTTCCAGGGCCACGCCATGATAGTGGAGCTTTACCCTCAGTAACGGGACACGGGCCTGCTGGGCGGGCGCGCGTACCTCCCGTGCCTGGCAGCGCCGTCCCGGGGCACTAACAAAAGCATACACGCCGTCCTTCTCGGCAGGGATTTTCGGTGGCCTTTGTCGATCCTTTTTAGCTACTCAGCTGGTGATTTTCAACCAACGGACGCGCTCTAGGCAATACCCCACTTCCAGGAGAGTAAAAGTGAACGTGGCTCGTAGTCTCCCCGGGGTCCTTGTAATCGTTCCCGGAGAAGAGGGATGATTCCAAAGCTGTGTGCAGAGAATTAAGTTTGGAGATAAGGAACGCGTAAAGCACTGGAGGTCGGTGGGCTGAGAGGGGAGTTCATGTCCCCTCGTGGGGGAGTCGCAGCCGTTTTCGGAATTGGGTTCAAACCGAGCCGGCCGACCTGGTTTGTGAGGAGGAAGTTTGCTGCACGATGTCCAAAGAGCATTGGAACTGGCAAACTGCTTCTGACAAATGCGTGCTTGCTGATGTTAGCCACAATAAACCAGGAAAAAATGAATTAGGCTGGCTCTTTTCTTTCCCTCCCCTCGCCTGAAATACGCTGGGGCTGGCTTCTGTGCTGTTTGCCGTGGGGGCTGCGTGCTCGGAGGTGGCTCCTCCGAAATGTGCCCAGAGCCCACCCTGGGCTCCAGAGCGCCCGTGCATCACCAAAATCACGGGCTTTTGGGTAACTCCTGCTCCCCTGCGGCACCGTGACCCCACGCTTTTGGTGTCTGGCACTTTGAAAACTCGGCAGCAGGGGCAGCGTGGTGCTTGTGCGGAACCAAGTCGTCGCTAAACTTCAGGTGAGCGGGCTCGTGGTCTTTCTGCCAAGGTTTTGGGAAAACGAGGCAGCTGTTCTTGCCCTTTTGGTTAACGTTCTGGGTTGTTTTCTTCACTCGTCTCTGTGGGTTTGTTGGGCGGAGGGTGGCTGGTGGCGCTTGCCGGGGAACAGAGACCCTTCGAGACCAACCTGCAAAGCCCTCCCAGTCCTTTGTAGTGGGAGAAGCGGCTTCTGCATCCCACCAGCGCCGTTTGGGAGGCAGGGACGGGCGCGGCTGCGGGTGGGTCTTGGTTATTCCTGGTTGGAAATCTCGTTCGATGCTGCTGCTCGGGTTGGGCGGAGGGTGGCTGGTGGCGCTTGCCGGGGAACAGAGACCCTTCGAGACCAACCTGCAAAGCCCTCCCAGTCCTTTGTAGTGGGAGAAGCGGCTTCTGCATCCCACCAGCGCCGTTTGGGAGGCAGGGACGGGCGCGGCTGCGGGCGGGTCTTGGTTATTCCTGGTTGGAAATCTCGTTCGATGCTGCTGCTCGGGTGGGAACGTGGCGCGGGGAGGCGGCTGCAAGGGGGAGCTTGCACACACGTGGGAGAGTGCTCGGTGTCCCGCTTCCCAGCCCATGGAGTCCCAGAGGGCTCAGCAAGCTTTTAAGCGGCACCACTGCGATTCCTGTTGGTCCCACGGGCGCGAGAGCCTCTTCCCGTGGCCGTGTCGGTCCTGCTGTGCAGGATGTGTCGAGTTTAAATGGTCTTTAAAGATGATGGAGCAGCACACGGCAAGAATGCATCGCTGCTTGCTTTGTTGATGAGGCCGAGCCTGCCCGTGGGCACGGACCTTTCTGCAGCGATGAAGGGGGGGTGGGGGCACAAGCACCCCGACTGCCCCAACACAAGCCTGGGGTGGCTGTTCATAGAATCACAGAGTGGTTTGGGTTGGCAAAGCCCTTGAAGCTCCCCCAGCCCAACCGTTCCCCTACCCC
>NW_009258482.1:279727-280671 GCF_000687185.1 Egretta garzetta | reverse complement strand
GCCTGGGGTTGTGGTGACCCCAGGGCAGGACCCGGCCCTTGGCCTTGGTGACCCTCACCCCATTGCCCTGGGCCCATGGCTCCAGCCTGGCCGGGGCCCCCTGCAGAGCCCTCCTCCCCCCAGCAGATCCACACTCCCGCCCAGCTCGGGGTCATCTGCAAACTGGCTGAGGGTCTGAACTTGCTGAGGGTGCTGAGCCCCTGCTGCGGCCGTGCTGGGGGAAGAGCCGTGGACGGGGCTCGCTGGAGGGAGCGGAGGGAGCTGAAGCGCGAGCACGGCCGGGCGCTGGCCTCGCTGGGGCCAAGGTGCTGTTTGTGCTCTCTCCGGGAGGCGAGCTCCTACGGTGTGAAGGATTTCCACCCCGGCTCGGGTGCAAGCGTGTGGCTGGTGTGCCGGGGCAGCCCTTGCCGCCCCACGGCCCTCTTGGACCCTTGTTGGCCTGCCTGGTCCCTGGGGGATCATTTTCAAGGTTTTTCGGGGGGTTTAATCCCCCTTGGGGGGCAGAGCAGTGCCCTGGGCTCCTGCAGGCGGTGGCTGGGTCCCTGTGTAATAAGTAACTAGAAGTAATTTGGTGATAAATGAGTTAAGCAAGAGGAACAATCTCTCTGCACCAGAATTGGGAGCGTCCTAGGCTTAACCACAATGTTACCAAAACACATTGTACTAGACCAACGTTAAACCGCAATATTATCTTTGCTTAAAACCTCTGTACCAGTCAGGCATGTAAAAGATTGTAAGGCAGACCTGAAGGAGCCACGGTAACGGAAGAAGCAGAGGGGTGTGCCGAAGATCCCGAAACCCACCTCCGTGAAGATAAAAAGCGCCGCTTAGCTTGCCTGAATTTGCGCGCCCTTGGTGGAGCAGGAGACTCCCCGGCCGCCCCGCGCTGTTTTGCCTGCCACAGGAGGACAAAGCAGCAGCTGGAACTGAGCGCCCGAGGCAGG
>NW_009258482.1:278201-278992 GCF_000687185.1 Egretta garzetta | reverse complement strand
CAAGCTGGGGGGGAGCCCTGCTGGCCCCGCAGCCCCCCAGGCTCCTGCTGCACCCCAGGGGCAGCCCAGCCCCAGCAGTGACCCTCCAGTGGCAAGGCACAGCAGTGTCTGTCTGTCTGTCCGTCCACAGGGCAGAGGGACTGGTGCAGGGGGGACAAGTTCCCGAATTGCTGCGCTGGGGAAATCTGTCGTCCCGTGCCCGGGGCTGGCAGGAGGAGCGCAGCACAGAGCCGGCCGGCCTCAATAAATGCCTTCCCGGTAATGACCGAGGGGTCCCCGCTCCCAAATTTCAGTCAGGGCCGAGCCCACCCTGCCCCTGTCTGGCAGCCCGGGAGTGGGAGGCTGCAGCGTCCGCTCCCCTGGCATTTTCCCAGCCCTAAACTTTGGCAGCGGTGGGGAGACAGCCAGCCCTCGCCCCGGCACAGCCAGTGCCAGGCAGCCTTCCCGGGCAGCTCTGAGCTGTGGGGGCAGGATCTGTCCCCGGGACCCGCTTCCCCATGGAGGAATGGGGGGCGAGAAGGAGCCACGGTAACGGAAGAAGCAGAGGGGTGTGCCGAAGATCCCGAAACCCACCTCCGTGAAGATAAAAAGCGCCGCTTAGCTTGCCTGAATTTGCGCGCCCTTGGTGGAGCAGGAGACTCCCCGGCCGCCCCGCGCTGTTTTGCCTGCCACAGGAGGACAAAGCAGCAGCTGGAACTGAGCGCCCGAGGCAGGAGCGGTGCCGCAGGGAGCCCCGAGGGCGCTGGGTCCCCCCTAAAGAAGCCCAGACCGGCCGCAGGCTGAGGGGGGCT
>NW_009258482.1:275219-277265 GCF_000687185.1 Egretta garzetta | reverse complement strand
TCGCCAGCCCCCCCGGCACGGGCACGGACCCCTTTGTGGCTGATGTGCAGGGGGCAGCGGGGCACGGGAGCGGGGTGTAAGCGGCATCGCCCCGCTCGGGGCGCGGTGCTCCTTTCGGTGCCTCCAGCAGGGTTTTGGTGTTTCTTCTTCCTGCTGCTGGCCGGCCACGACGGGAGAGCCCGGCCCCAGGCTGCTGCCCGAGGGCGTTTCGCCGCGAGCTGCGCGGTGATGCGGGGGATTCGATGAGCGTCCTCGCCCCTGGATGCCCGTGTCCCTGCTCTCCCACCTCCAGCGCAAGGCTGGGCACCCACGCGGTTTGCCAGGGCTGCCGCTCCGGCCCCCGTGTGAAGGGGGCTTGTGCGGGGCAGACGTGGATCCCCTGGCACCCCGGTGCTGCCGGCGTCCTGCCCATCCCCGGCCCTCGCTCCGGAGGCGCTCGGGGGAGCGGAGGGGAGAACCGGGCATCTCCATCCCGGCACCGAGCCCTTCCCACCGCGGGGAGAGCTTCTCCTGGATCCCGGCATCCCCGGGGCGGTTTGCGTGGAGGCGTTACTCCGGGTGATTTGTGTCTCAGCCATGGGCATATTTCGGTTGTGCCGATGCACTGAGGATGATGGGGGGGGATTTGGGCCCGAGACCTGGTCTGCAGCCTCATCTCAGCCGCCGGGCTGCTGGATGGGGGTGGTCTTTGGGGAAGCAGAGGGTCGATAGCCCCTGTGGGTCCTGGGGCCGAAGGCGGGTGCTTTTGTGATGGTTGAGCACAAAGAGCTCGCCCCTGGGCAGGGAGGGAGGCAGCTCGGAGAGGAGCCGCCATGGGGACGGGAGAGCAGGGATGCTGTCCTGCCGCGGTGGCCTTCTGGGTGACATCCGTCCCCCTGGAGAGCCTGAGCACCCCCCGGCCTGCCCATCCCCAGGGGAGATGAAAGGAGCAGCTGTAAAGACCAAATGAAGACCAAGGGCCTGGGAGGCGGTGTTTTGCCCACCTGCTCTTCTGAGGCTCCATGCAAAAATGTCTTCGGCTCCATGCAAATAGGAACAATTCCTTCCCCTTGGGGCTGTCAGGGGCTGGAAGGGGCTGCCCAGGGAAGGGGTCGAGTCCCCAGCCCTGGGGGGATTTAACAGCCGGGCAGAGGCGGTGCTGAGGGCCAGGGTTTGGGGGTGGGATGGCAGGGGTAGGGGAACGGTTGGGCTGGGGGAGCTTCAAGGGCTTTGCCAACCCAAACCATTCCATGATTCCGTGATCCTATGTTAACGGCCCCCTCCCCATTAATTGCCGATGGGGAGGCTGTGGGTCCGCAGCCGTCACCTCGGGGGCAGGCAAACAGCAGCTTGCCCCCTGCTCTCCCGGGCTGCTGCTCCTTGCAGAGACTTGGGGCAGGTTCAGAGCTAATTTTGCTTTCTCCTCCTTGTTTGTGCTTGATGCGGCTGCCACCCCGTCTCCAAAATCAGAGCTCTTCTTGGAAAGGGCTCCAGCTGCCTGTGGAACTGAAACTACTCCTGAGCATTATGTGCTTTCTATTAAAAACCTCCTTTCTGTCCTCTCTGGTCAGGAGCTCATCCTCCATGCCCTTCCCGAGGGTGGGGGATGCCAAGGGGGGGCCTTTGGCAGGGCTCCCTGCGGGAACCGGCCAGCCGGCTGCCCCCCCGTGTTCTCGCAGCCCCTGGGACCTGGGGACTGATCCCCAGCTGCCCCCTGAGCCTGACCCACGCCAGAGCCGCTCTCCCACCCAGGCAGAGGGACCCCTCTCTGCTGCAGAGACCTGGCCCCACGGGAGCTGAGCCCCCCCGGTGCCCTGAGCACCTGCGGGGCACAACCGACGCAGAAGGCATGGAGGGGATGCGGGCTGGCCGGGATGAGGACGGATGAATCCTGCGAGGCTTTCGGCATGGCGGAGGCAAAGGGGGGCTCTGAGGAGAGGGCACTGGGGATGCAGGGGTGGGGAAAGGAGGAGTCGGGGTGGATTTGATGGGTGGACTGTTTGGAGGAATTGGCTGGATGGTCGCCTCCAGAGGGTAGCGGTCAACGGCTTCTCCTCCGCTCCTGCT
>NW_009258482.1:274073-274556 GCF_000687185.1 Egretta garzetta | reverse complement strand
GAACGCATAAAGAGCAGCCCTGCCGAGAGGGATGTGGGGGTACTGATGGATGAAAAGCTGGAGATGAGCCAGCAACGTGCGCTGGCAGCCCAGAAAGCCAACCCTGCCCTGGGCTGCATCCCCCGCAGCGTGGCCAGCGGGGCGAGGGAGGGGATTCTGCTGGAACGCTCCCTTCCCCCCCAAACTGCTCTGCCATTCCATGCCCAGGGGTTAGAGGAGCAGATCGGGGCGGTTTCCAGCCCCGGCCGCAGGCAGCAGCTTTGCCAGCACCCCGCCGTGCTGGATGGGCACCCCTGTGCTGAGCCCCGGGCAGGATTTGGGAGCCCGGAGCGGGAGCCCAGCGCTGCTGTCGCCTTCGGAGCCGCCTGGCAGCAGCCACCGCCTTTCACTTTCGCACCGAAGCGGGGAAATGGCCGGGTTTCCTGGAAGTGGGGAGCCCTTGCCAGCCCCTGTAAACAGGAGCCACCACCCACCCCACCCACC
>NW_009258482.1:271352-272216 GCF_000687185.1 Egretta garzetta | reverse complement strand
GCTGGGGTGCAGCCCCCGGGCTGGCGGCGCGGGCAGCTTGGGTGGCGGTGCCGAGGGGCACTGGTGGGCCGTCCCGCTCTGTCCCCAAGCCTAGGGGCAGGTCTTTGCCTTCTCCTTCCTAGGGAGCGGTGGTGGGATTCACCCTCCCAGCCTCTCCCACCGCCTGCGCTTCACCACCCAACCCGCTCCGGTCCCTGCTGCAGCCCCGCAAAGGCGCGGGCGCTCCCAGAGCCCCGTTCCCCTGGGAAAAACACCCTCGAGGGGGCTGTTCCCGTGGGACGGGGTGCAGGCAGCCCCACGGCAGGTCATGCTGCCAGCCCGGGGGTTCCATACATACGCTCAGTGGCGTGGTTTGAGCTGGGGGGCAGCCGAACACCGCACAGCCGCTCCCCCCCGCTCAGTGCGGGGAGGGAATTGGGAAAAAGTAAAACCTGTGGGTTGAGATAAAGAGAGCTTGAGAAAACAGCAGAGGAAAAGAATAACAGCAACATCATCAACAACAATAAGAATGATGATGATGATGATAATGGTAAGAGAATATAAGGAACACAGGCGAGCTGGGCTGTGGTGGTGGATCGTTGCACATTGAAGCCAGTGCTGATGCCATCACCGCTGCGCTTGCTCGGTTTTATCAAGGGACCTGGGGTCCTGGTGGCCAACGAGCTCCATAGGAGCGAGCAGGGCGCTGCTGCGGCCAAGGTGGCCAACAGGGTGCTGGGGGATCACCAAGGGGGCATCACCAGCAGAGGTAAAGGAGTCCTCATCCCAGTCTGCTCAGCGCTGGCCAGGCCACACCTGGAATCCTGGGTGCAGTTCTGGTCCCCACTGTACAAAAAAGCTGTGGGCAGGCTGGAGGGGCCCCGA
>NW_009258482.1:264549-271240 GCF_000687185.1 Egretta garzetta | reverse complement strand
AACTGAACATGAGAGGAAAATTTTTCACCTTGAGAAGAGTCCCCCACTGGAATAATCTCCCCAGGGGAGGGGTTGACTCCGCCACACTGGACACTGTCAAGGCTCAGCTGGACAGGGTGCTGGGCCATCTTGTCTGGGCTGGGCTCTTGCCCAGAGAGGTTGGACCAGATGATCCTGGAGGTCCCTTCCAACCTGGGATTCTGGGATTCTATGATGATTCTATGATTCGTTCATCTGGGCGATTCTTACTGTAATACCCTTGATATGACATAGAGCAACCATAGAAGTGACGTCATGCAGTATTGGACAGCAATTACCATCAAACCGTTCAGCTCATTGGCTACTCTCACCCAAAAGCACATCCCCTTGAGGTACACATCGGACTTCCCCATCCTTCCACATCACCCCCCAAGTGCACCCAGGTCCTTGGGCAAAAGCAGTCCCACGGATGGGTTTGCCTTTGCCTGGGCAGGAGTAACCCAGACCGTCTGCCCCAGCGTGTTTTTTGCGTGCGCTGCAGGGACTTTGTCCCCTCTTCAGCACGCAGGAGGTCTGATGGGGCAGGGCCAGCCCGGCTGGCAGATCCCCTAGGGTTGACTGACCAGGTGGCTTTGCTAAATGTGTATCCCAGTGTTGGAACGTCCCAGCGCCCGTTGCTCTCAGCTTCTCATCCTAAATCCACAACACAGCACTCTGCCAGCTACTAGGAAAAAAATCAACTCTATCCCAGCCGAAACGAGGACAGCGCTCCTCTGCGTGCACTGACACAATTGCATGTGGCTTGTTCCTTCTTCCTGAAGAAATATGAGGCCACACTGGGTGCTAGCGTTGCTGGGTGCTAGTTCAGGTGCCGGCTGGGCTGGAGTTCATGTTCTCCATCGCGGCCGCACGGTGTCCTGCTCAGCAGCCGAAGCTGGGGGGAAGGAGGAGGAAGGGGAGATGCTGGTGGCTGTGGCATTTGCCTTCCCAAGCAGGCATCGGGGGTTGGACTGGATGGCCTCTAGGGGTCCCTTCCAACCCAAAACATTCCATGGTGCTATGATTCCATCATGCCTGCTGAGGCTCCGCTTCCCAGGGAGTGGCCGGACATCTGCCCGCCGATGGGAAGTAGGGAATAAACGCCCTCCTTTGCTTTGCGAGCTCGTGCAGCTTTCCTTTGCTTGCTGACCTCTGCTTTAGCTCCACCCAGGAGTTCCCCTTGCTTTTGCTTTTCCACTTCTCTCCCCTGTCCCGCTGGCAGGACTGCACGAGCTGCTGGTGGATGCTTAGTTCCCGGTGGAGGCCAACCCACTGGGGGTTTCTCTCCGTCTCTTCAGGGGCTTGAGCTTCGTCCACAGCAGCAGATGCGTGGCCTGGCCAGCGGTGGGACGGGACACGTGCTGCCGCATCGTCAGTGCCATTCCCCCAGGCTCTGCCGCGTCCAGACTTTGCCTTGAGGCTGGCTGAGCCCGGCCGGAGAGTGCAGATGTTAACCGGACAGCCTCTGTGTCTGGAGCTGGGACTTTTCCGCAGGTCTCCAGGCTTTGCTCTCGCAGATCAGCCTACCCTGCAGCCTTCGGCCTGCTCGCCACCCTTCCACGTCTTCTCCCCACGGGAGAGCGGGTGGGAGCCCCGCACCCCCCCTTGCTGGTGGCTGCCCGGTGGTGGGCAGTAGGGCCAATATTTGAGAGGTCAGCAGGGCACTGGAGGATCCTTTTTAATCAGGTTGAGCTTTGACTTCATGTCTAGGCTTGGTCTTCCTCCCCGTGCTGCTGCTGTGGTGCGCAAGCGTTGAGCCCCGAGTCACTGCTGGGCACCTTTTGCTGTGCGCAGAAGAGACCCTGGCAGCAGGAGATCCCTACTTTGCTGGGCTAACGCACGCAATGGGTACATGGGGTTAGGTCCCAGGTAAAACCCTGGCTTGGTCACCACCCCAAAAAGGCCCCGATGAGCCGTTGTCATCTGGGCAGTCATCACTGGTGGAGAATTCCGCTCCTTGGAACGAATCCTCCGCATTGATGGGTTGCCATCTCCTGACTGTCTTCTGGTCTTCCCCTTTAGGATTTTGGGCCTTTCCTTCCTGGTGATTTTCCTCCTGAATTGTTGAGGTGGTCCCCATCTTCTTCTGAACACCCCAGCCCTGTCTACCAGGCCTGCCATCTGGCGGTCTGCTGTCTCAGCTGAGCCGGGGACCTTGGCTGCCGGTGTCCTCTGGGAAGTCAAGTGTCTGACCCAAGGAGCATCTGCTGCGAGGTGAGGTGAGCCAGAGCCCACGGCCACTGAGTGCTCTGCCTAAATCTTCACTGAATTGAAAGGAAAAGCTGACGCTAAAGGTTCTGAAAGGGTCCTCGAGCCCGGTCACAAGCACCTCGGGTCAATAGCTGTGTGGTGGGGTGACCCTGGCTGGACCCCGGGTGCCCACCCAGCCGCTCCATCGCTCTCCTCCTCAGCTGGGCAGGGAGGGGATTAGATTAATTTATTACCAAGGAAATCAGAGCAGGGTAATGAGAAATAAAACCTAAATCTTAAAACCCCTTCCCCTCACCCCTCCCTTCTTCCTGGGCTCAACTTCACTCCCAATTTCTCCACCCTGCAAGCCACGCAGGGGGACAGGGAAGGGGGTTGGGGTCAGTTCATCCCACGCTGTCCCTGCTGCTCCTTCCTCCCCAGGACAGGACTCCTCACACTCCTCCCTGCTCCAGCCTGGGGTCCCCCCATGGCAGACAGCCCCCACAAACACTCCTCCCCTGCTCCAGCCTGGGGTCCCCCCATGGCAGACAGTCCCCCATGCACTGCTCCAGCCTGGGTCCATCCCCCCCCCGGGGTCCAGGCCCTCGGGAGCAGACGGCTCCAGCGTGGGTCCCCACGGGGTCACCAGCCCGGCCAGCAAACCTGCCCCAGCCTGGGCTCCTCTCCCCTCGGGGCCACAGGCCCTGCCAGGAGCCTGCTCCAGCGTGGGCTTCCCACGGGGCCACAGCCTTCTTCGGGCACCCCCCTGCTCCGGCGTGGGGTCCTCCCCGGGCTGCAGGTGGGGATCTGCTCCCCCGTGGGCCTCCATGTACAACCTGTGTTGGTAAGAGTCTTGTGTCATTGGTGGGATGAAAGCTGAGTGCATGGGAAGGTTTTGTGCACTGAAGAAATCTCATAGAATCGTTTGGGTTGGAGAAGACCTTTAGGAGCATCAGGTCCATCTCTTCAGTATCCACCTGACCTGAGGCAGGGGCAATTGTCAGGTTTGGATGACTGTAACGAAGAAGGTGCAAAGGCACGTGTGCAGTGAGAGCATCAGCTCCACTAAGGTCAGCAGTCAAGGACCTTTCCAATGCATATGGGATAATAAGTGAAGGGGGAAACGATAAACAGAACCACAGAGGGCCACAAACTGGATGGACAGGGGGTCCCGGAGTCAATGCCAAAGCCCCAAAGTCTCCAGACCCTAACGATGGGCCAACAGGGTGCTCCAGGCACAGCTCTGGACAGGTACAACTTGGATTTTTCCCATCCCCTGGGGCGGGAACGACGTGTGTCCTGAGAACCAGCTCCTGGGGGGGAATGGGCTCCACGCCGGCAGCTGGAGCAGGACCACAGGTCACAGCCCGTGTGCCCGGTGCTGGGGGGGATGCCCGTGAGGTGAGCGTGAGATGCTTGCTGGCTGCTCAGGAGACCGTGGGGCTGGTGGGAGGGTGCGGGAGGCAGGCAGGGGTGTTGGGGGCTCTGCCGGTGCTCGGGGGATCCAGGAATGTCCACCGCTGTCGGTGCTTGGGTGTTTATGAGTCCCGCTGGGGCTACGTGGGCGCTGCTGAAGGCAGCACCTTGTCCACGGCCGAGGCGGAGTGCGTGTGTGTGCGTTGTCTCTGGGATACACACTCGGCTTCAGGGTTGAACCTGCACATGGGAAAGCAGCAGGCACATCCATTTTCCTGGGACGGAGACCCTCAGGTCTTGGGGCATCCCAGGGTAGGAGGAATCCCCGGGGCTGGAGCTGCTGGCGAGCCCGGGGCTCTGACAACATGCCTTAAAGAAAGTCTGTTTTCTTCTTCCAGAGCCACGGGTTCAGACATGGCAGAGGGTGAGGACAAGGAACTTCTTGCTAAAAAACTACTGGCAGAAGCATGTGAGAAAGAAGGACTGGATGATGGATACTGGCTCCCCAAACTGTCGCAGGTACTGGGAGTCAAGTCCAGAGAAGCCCTGAAACATCTGCAATATGAAGACTACCTTAAGCTGGAGTGCGAAGTACGGTACCCCTGGGAAACAAAGGCGCTCCAAAAACTCCTGGAACTAACAGACAACAAAGCGACTTTTGAGGAGCTGCAGAAGCAGCGCCTGGAGATGGCAAAGCAGAGACAAGGAGCGGCCAAGCTGGCCCTGGAGGAGCTGAAAGGAATGTACAACAGCCGCAGCCACAGCAGGGACGTGGTGAGACAGAAAGAGGAGGCTCTGTGGCAAGCCATGGAGATTCCCAGAGAGTACTGGGCACCCCCGGGGAAGTCATTGGTGTATGTGCTGGAGAGCATCCAGAAGCAGCTGGAGCAGCAGGAGTCGTCATTGGGCAGGGCTGAGAACGTCTCCGACGCAGAGGTCCTGAGGCGGGCGTCGGGGGGGCTGGCCCTGCAGGGCATTTACAGGACCAGCAGCCTGGAGGATGTGCTGGCAAAGCGAGAGCAGCTCATCAGGGTTCCCGACGGATTCAAGCTCGCCGGGCCAGAGCAAGGGTCACTGCTCGAGAGGAAGGAGTTCTCCTCCTCTGCGGCAGAAGCCACTTTCACCAAGTCCATGGAGCAGCTGGGGTTCAGCATCAGCGTTTCTGCCAAAGCCGGGTTCTGGGGGTTTAATGTCGAAGCTGACGTAGATCACAGCAACTCCTCGCGGTCGGAGGCCATCCACCGGTCACGCTCTGAGCAGAGCTACCTTTGCACCACCAAGTACCAGTACATCCCTCTGGCCTCCTGCTACTTCCAGAAGCATCAGCTTCGCCTCTCGGATGCGGCCCTGAGGGAGCTGCAAGGTATCGAGCATCTTTTGAGCATCACTCAGGAAGCAGACAGGCCCAACATGCTGAAGAGCCGGTGCGCGAGCTTCTTCAGCAGGTTTGGGTCCCACGTCAACCAGGGTCCCCTCCACTTTGGGGGGATATTCTGGTGGAAGGCATCTACGGAAGGATTCAGAGCTGAGCAGTGGGAAGAGGTGAAGCAACAAGCATCCGAAGCACTCAACTCCTATGTCGGGGCCAGCTACAGCGGTTTCGGTGTCAGCGCAGGAGTGGACATAGATGTTTCGAAATCCAGCTCCCAGGCTTCTTTCCAGGGCAGAGACGGAAGGAGTGCCTACACAGCGATTCAGGTCTACGTGACCAACACAGGGGGCCCACCAGAGGCGGATTCTCTTCCTCAGTGGAAACTGGCTGCCGTAGATCACAGCAACTCCTCGCGGTCGGAGGCCATCCACCGGTCACGCTCTGAGCAGAGCTACCTTTGCACCACCAAGTACCAGTACATCCCTCTGGCCTCCTGCTACTTCCAGAAGCATCAGCTTCGCCTCTCGGATGCGGCCCTGAGGGAGCTGCAAGGTATCGAGCATCTTTTGAGCATCACTCAGGAAGCAGACAGGCCCAACATGCTGAAGAGCCGGTGCGCGAGCTTCTTCAGCAGGTTTGGGTCCCACGTCAACCAGGGTCCCCTCCACTTTGGGGGGATATTCTGGTGGAAGGCATCTACGGAAGGATTCAGAGCTGAGCAGTGGGAAGAGGTGAAGCGACAAGTGTCCAAAGCACTCAACTCCTATGTCGGGGCCAGCTACTGCGGCTTCGGTGTCAGCGCAGGAGTAGGCGTTTCAAAATCCAGCTCCCAGGCTTCTTTCCAGGGCAGAGACGGAAGGAGTGCCTACACAGCGATTCAGGTCTATGTGACCAACACAGGGGGCCCACCAGAGACGGATTCTCTTCCTCAGTGGAAACTGGGGCTTGTAACTAATAACACAACCTGGTGTGTTATCGACCGAGGCTTTCAGCTGATCCCAGTGTGGGATCTCATCCTGTTCAATCACAGCAGTGACTTTAAGTCCATCTATCAAATGAGCACCAGCCTCAGGACTGCGTACGAAGCGCTAACGAATGACCACGTTGGCACCATGTTTGGAGAGGAACTGCTCAGTGCCGTGGAAGAGGCCAGAGCTTTTGTGGAGCAGGTGAAGGCCTGGGATGGGAGGTTGGATGAAAAGAAACTGCTCACGCTGATCGATTTCAAGCAGAACCTGAATGAAAAAACCAAAAACCCCAGTGTCTGGATCAACGTGTGCCTGTCGGACACGGCGCTGCAGGAGTTCCTGTTCAATACCGTTCTGTTCTGCAAGAAGTCACCTCCAGAAAACACCACCTGTATCAAGTCTCTGTTGAGGTGCCTCCTGGATCCTCATATTTATTCCGTCAAGGACTTCCCCAGGGCTTCCTTCATTATGCAGTGGATCTTCCACTCCGAGCACAGCCTTCCCGAAACCCCCAATATTTCTGAGCTTGAAGACCTCATCAAGACACTGCTGCAAATGAAGGAGTACATCCAGGAAGCCACCTACGCACCAGAAACCTCCGCATCTGCCATCCGTGAAGCAAAGGTAAAAGCCACCCAGACTACAAGCCTAGCTGTTTATTCCTTTCTCCAGTCTCTCCAGGAAAGGGCACAGAAAGACATAGAACTCTTGGTGCTCTTAATCACGA
>NW_009258482.1:257873-263835 GCF_000687185.1 Egretta garzetta | reverse complement strand
GACTACAAGCCTAGCTGTTTATTCCTTTCTCCAGTCTCTCCAGGAAAGGGCACAGAAAGACATAGAACTCTTGGTGCTCTTAATCACGAGCAGCACAGGGTACCAGGTGGAAGGGAGCACTTTTCCGTACCTCCTTGGGTGTCCAGAAATTAACTTCATGGTAAATGAAATGCAAGTGGGACATAAGGAGTATCTGAATCTGAAGGAGCAAGATGTTTACAGAGCCCAGGCCTTCCTGCTGCTGAAGGGTCTAACTGTAACACCCAGAGATGAAGAGCTGTCCCATAAGCAGAAGCATGAGCGTTTAGTCTTCATGGAAGGTCAGATGAAAAACTTATGGTCCACAGAGATAAAAACTCTCCTCGAAAAGCACAGTGCATGCAAAGACTGGAAGATGCTGGAAAGCGACTTGCAATCCTTCATCAGCGGGCTCTTGGACGACACGTGCGACGATCTGAAGAAGCACAGTATAATCAAAGACATGGAAGAGACTTTTCAAAGAACAGAGCCTTCCAGTCAGCCCAAGTCCAAAGCAGACGGCAGTGAATCGAAAGCCAATCAAGCCCTTGCAAACGAAGAGTTCCTCCACTTGCTTAAGCGCCTTGGACTAGAGAGTCACTACCCGAGAAAAATGGGGACAGAAGATTTCCACATCATATACAAGACATTTTTACATGACAGTCAGCCCAGCAAGGACGATGAGCTACCATTTTACTTCTTGCAGAAGCTATTAACTGTGGATTATCGGGTGAGGTACCTGACTTGCAAGGACAAGAGCAACCCAGGAGTCGCTCCTGTGCCAAAAACCACAGAGCAAGAGCACGAAGCCCTGGATTCCTTTGATGACTTTTTCACTGATCTGGAGGAAGAAGCCCCTGAATCTGCAACCGGTGACAATTGTGTGCACCCCATGGACCTCCAGATGGCCCTTTTCCATTGCGCTGATGATTTCATGAGACAGTACCTTTCCACAAAGCTTGCTTTCTGCCAATTTGCGCTACCTCTCCTGGTACCAAACCCGTGCACTTCACAGATAGAGTTCCCCCTCTGGTCCCTCAGCCAAGTAAAAAAGAGCTGGAAAGAGGCTGAGAAGTCGGGAGAGCAGGCCAGGATTAACAGTTACAAAAACAAACTCATTTATCAGGCGGAGACACCCATCGTGTCCTTCATACGCATCGGCAGTTCTCCCTCCTCTTCCAAGTCCCAGCTCCTGAATGCTCTGCTGAGCAAACAAAAGCACAACACTTTTTTCCACCGACATTGCGAAGGCAGCACCAAAAACTGTTTGCTGATGAAAGGCGTTGTGGAGATCTCCTGGTACTGTCCCCGGGGTAGCGACGATGACAGCTTTGACTGCTGTGTTGCTTTCTGTAACCTGCACGGAGACGTGAGGGATCACGAAAAGCAGCTACAGTTTTTACAGGAGATCTCTGCTGTGAACGTGGCTCTCATATCTGAGTCTGATCAGAGCGACAAGAAAGGGATGGAAATTTTACGTGGCCTGTGGCAGTCGCAAAGGCCTTTGGTTTGCCTTTTCACTGAAAAAGAGAAAGTTGCAGCTGGCCGATCTAGCCAAAACATAAAAATCGGTATCAAGAACAGAAACGAAGCAGAATTAATGGGTGAGCTGACAAAAACGATCAAGGATCTCCTGGAAGGGTCCAACGTGCTTTTCAGCCTTGACTCCTGCCGGGACAAAGCTCGCAAGCACGGGTTCTTAGTCGATGAAGACACAGACGCGTGTGTGGTAGCCAAAGGAAAGGCGAAGGCGCTGGTGAAGCTTCTGAAGGAAGAGAGGCTGTTTGAGATCAAATCCAAGCTACTGCCTCTTCAGGGAAAACTGTGGTCCACGTGGTGCAAAAAGGACAAAGAACTCACTCGCTTGCAGGAAAAGGGGAAGAGGAGCATAGAGCACCATCGGAGCCAAATCGAATCAGAGAAGTCGGCAATCAGGAGGAAGCAACTAGAGAAAGCGTTCCCCCTCAATCAGCTGATGAAATCGATCCTCAGCTTTCTCGAGTCCCAGCCAGCAGATACCAAGAAATACTTCCTGCAGTGGATGAAGGTCTTTATGGATGACCTGTCCTCCGATCGCCTGGATGAACTGAAGAGGCAGTATCACCAGTTATGGTCTCAAATCCTGGCAATAAAGAAAAGCAGTGAAAAAACCAACCTGAAACCTATGCTGCTGACTCAGTTAGATGACCTCTCCAATGAAATCAACGATTCGTCCATTGGCCTTGAGCACATCTTGAGAGAGGTAGGGCAGATTTACGAAGCTCTGGAATCAACGAACTCCAAGGATAAATGCGTTGTCAAGCTGCCTGAAATTGCAGCTGATCTGATGATTTCGGGGTATCCTATTGAGCTGATGGACGGTGATGCTTCTTACGTACCATTGCAATGGGTTGGAGCAATCTTTGACAGATTAATTGAGAAGCTAGGGGACAAACGAGTCTTTGTTCTTTCAGTGCTTGGCATCCAGAGCACGGGGAAGTCAACCCTGTTGAATGCCATGTTTGGTCTTCAGTTTAACGTCAGCGCAGGGAGATGCACCCGGGGAGCATTTATGCAGCTAATTAAAGTGGACGAGAAACTGCAGCAGGATGTGGGCTTTGATTACATGCTGGTTATTGACACAGAGGGACTTCGTGCCATAGAGATGGCCAATAAGCAGTCCCTTAATCATGACAATGAGCTGGCCACCTTTGTCATTGGCATTGGCAACATGACGCTGATCAACATCTTTGGAGAAAATCCTTCAGAAATGCAAGATGTCCTTCAGATTGCTGTGCAGGCTTTTCTGAGGATGAAGCAAGTCCGCCTTTCCCCCAGCTGCCTGTTTGTACACCAAAATGTGGGAGAAATATCTGCCAAGGAACAGAACATGGAAGGACAAAGACGTCTGCAGGAAAAGCTGGATGAAATGACTGTGACGGCCGCCCAGGAGGAATTCTGTGACATCTCCTGCTTCAGCGACGTCATCCGCTTTGACGTGAACACCCACATTCACTACTTTGCTCACCTGTGGGAAGGAAACCCCCCCATGGCACCACCCAATCCCACCTACAGCCAGAACGTCCAGGAATTAAAGAGCAAAATTCTCCAAGCTGCCAAGAAGGAGTCGCAGGGCAGCATTTTGAGGCTCTCGAGCTTGAAAATTCGTATTGGCGACCTCTGGAATGCTTTGCTGAATGAAAACTTTGTTTTCAGCTTCAAGAATTCACTGGAGATTGCTGCCTACAAGAAACTGGAAACCGCCTTTAGTCAGTGGACCTGGAAGCTGAGGAGTTACGTCTTAGACTTGCAAATAAAACTGGACAATAAAATTCGGAATGGGGAATTGCAGAACGTCACCATAGAACACCTTGCAAAACTCGTGCAAGAGACAAGCGATGCCATCGTGAAAGACATGGAGAAGTTTTTCAGCGAAGACAGAGACTGTGAGATACTGATCCAGTGGAAAAGCAGCACGGAAATGAAGCTGAACGAACTGAAAGAGTCTCTTCTTTCTGAGACGAAAAAGAAGTGTGAGAACGTTATTGAACTGAGGAAGAACCAGTGTAAACTGGATGAAAGGAAGTCAGAATATGAAAACGAGCTCCTGAAAAGGAGTAGGGAGTTGGCTCTGTCTCTCAGAGGCCAGACACTAAGTGAGAGGCAACTGAGAGACAGCTTCATTTCTCTCTGGACAAACTGGATTGCCGAAGTCTCCTCCGCAGCCCCCCCTTCGGAACAGGTTGATATCGATGTGGAAATAGAGGATGTCCTTCTAGATCACTTTAAGGAGCCTAACGTGGCCAGGCGCATCAGGACATTCCCCACACACAGAGTATTTTCTGTCGACTTGGAGAAACATGTCGCTAAGAAAAATCGTTTGCGCTTCTGGGCTACGAATTTTGCTGACGCTGACGTGAGCAGCATGCACCGCATCACAGATAACACCATAGCGTGTGTGAAGGCAAACATCAGTACGAAGGAAAAGGAGAAAAGGGATTACAGTCGAAGTTTTATTCATGAAATACTAAATGAAGTACAGAAAGGTGTGAACGCTGTCCCTAACAACGCACAATACCGTTTTAACAAAGATTACAGAATAGATTTATCCCTGTACCTGTGCCGCATGGCAGCCGAAAGGTTTAAAGACATGCATGCAGCATTCCAAAAGGCAAATGATCCAGCCGTCTACCTGGAGAGCAAGAGAGAAGATTTCTTTAAGTGTTTCCAGATTTCCTGCCAAGGATCCACTTCTATCACGACATTTGCGGTTTTCCTGTGTGACAAGATTGCACCGGCTCTCCACCAGGCGGTCTATAAGAAGACAGCTCTTGCCATAGCTCAAGACGTCAGGGATAAAATCCCAGACTTCAGTGGCAATAGACACACTCTGGAGATTTGCATACTGAGACAGCTGGCACAAGAAGAAAATTTTGACAATTTCAAGGAGTACCTTTATTTCCCAGAAGAGTTTTTCCAGAGTTACATTGAGAGACGTGTGGTGGAGTACTGCCTGGATAAGAACAGGAGGCTGGAGAAGTTCTTAAATGACTCCCTGACTCACTACTACGGAAGAATCCAGTCGGCTGTTTTTGAGTCAACCAACATTGTCAAGCACAGAAAAGACAGGAATGACAAAATCTCTCTTTGGCTGGATGAGTTCTGCAGCGCCCTTGGAGAGGTGCTAAGCTTGCCCAGGAAGGACCTGAAGGGCATTGAGCATCAGGAGGTGACAGACATAGAGTTCCTGAGCAACGCCATGGCAGAAGCGCTGGCTCCCCTGAGAGACAGCCTCAGGGAAGGCTTTGCCAGCGCCGATATGAGCTCATTTGAAAGGCAGCCTCACACGATCCTGGCCGAACAGTTTGCAGGGTGCTGGGAGCAGTGTCCCTTTTGCGGGGCTGTTTGCACAAACACCATGAAGAATCACGATGGAGACCATTACCTTGTCTTCCATCGCCCGCAGGTTTTGGGGGGATGGAGGTGGCATAAAACAGACATCCTGGACATCGATATTTGTTCCAGTAGAGTTGCGAGTGACTGTTCGTTCCTCATTGCTGCAGATACATGTATTCCCTACAGGAGATACCGGGACGCAGGACCTCCTTATTCCACTTGGAGAATTCCTGATGATCCATCCATGCAAGCGTACTGGAAATGGTTTGTGTCTCACTTCAGGACAGAGCTGGAAAAACAGTACAATGGGAAATTCCATGACAAAGGAGAAATCCCACCTGCGTGGCAGAGGATTACAAAGCAGGAAGCACTTGATGAACTGGAGAAGTCGCTATGAAGGAAGAACCACAACGGCTTTGCATTTTAGAAGAACATAGTGCAAGCCTGCCCACAAAATATCGTTGTAATGGCTACGACCTCACGCCACGTGAAGAAAAGGGTATCTGCTCACGAAGCTGGGTGGAATGAGACACGCTGCTCTGGCCATCGCTCAGAAATTCCCTTGCTTCATAGTAACGTCAGACCCCTCTTCCCTTCTTGCCGTAAACATTGACACCCGCTTTGCCCTAGAGCAAACCAGAAAAACCTCCCTGCAGCCAGCGGTCGTGTGGCCACGACTGAGACCGAGCGCCAGATGGAGAGCAAAGGCAGCGTTGGGAAGTACCCATTTTATCAGCTGCTATGAGAAAATAAGCGACGCTGGCAAAAAAATCGCTTTTGTGAAGCAAGTGCTCGCCATGCGTAAAGAAAGGGCTGCGGGATCTGGGGGCGGCTCGGCACTGGCTGCAGGCTGTGCTGCTTTGCTCGCCGGCGTTATCATTCCCTTACCGATGCCGTATCGATGAACCGCGCTAATTCGCAGATGAGTAGCTGTGCTGGCTCCGATGTCGTTACAGCAGTTACCGCAGCAGCCTTGAGGCGGTGGGTCGACGCAGGGCCCACACGTCAGGGCGAGCCCTTCCCACGCCTGGACCTGCTGACCTCTTCCTCCAGCTCTCGGCCGTCACGG
>NW_009258482.1:257022-257606 GCF_000687185.1 Egretta garzetta | reverse complement strand
AGAAGTGAAGCCCGAACAGCGTGGGGTCAGCGCTGTGACTGAGGACAGTCACCTGAGCGGTGCCTGCAGCTCGGCTAAGGGGAAAGTTTTAACGGAGTTTTTCTTTGAGCACTGAGTATAAAAAGCATGCTCTTTCTGAAGAAAGCTGATTCTGGTTGCACCTTGGACTTATGGAAGGACTTCTGCGGAAGCATAACATTGTTATGAACCCTCAGACACTGAAGAGTGTTGAAGTGAGTTTCTGTCAGCTGTAAGGGGGGTTGCCGAAAGGAAGCGACATCGTGCACGACGCATTACCTACCGCTGGATGGAGGTAAGCAGCCGGGAACAAAGGGGAACGAAATTTCCCAGGAACAAAGCAGAAGAATATCTCAGAATTCCCCATAGCAGGGACGTTTGAGGCAGGCATTTGGAAAAAAGAAAAAAAAAAAAGGAGACGGGCTGTGGGAAGCTGCCACCCGGGGGGACAAAGATGCCGCCAAACATTTGCCCATGTGGCGACAGACTTCTGAAGCACTGCAGCAGCTCTGCGATGGAGCCCATGCCCCCCACCCCCACCCCACCCCCTCCTTTCAGCCCCACCA
>NW_009258482.1:255658-257004 GCF_000687185.1 Egretta garzetta | reverse complement strand
CTCCCCCCCCCCCCCGGCTCCCCAAGAGGGGGAGTGATTCAAATAGTTGGGAAAGGAAACCAGAGAATATCAAGGGGTAGTGGAACAGTGTAGGACGGAAGTGATCAAAAAAAGGAGGTTCGGGCACGTTAAAAGCTTTCCCCGTAGGGTATCAAGGTAACCGGGCTCCGTCCTGGGAGCCTCTGCCATAGGAAGCAGTAAAAGAGCTGGGTGAGTATGGTATTCAATCGTCATATACATTTAACTTGCTTAGTGCCGTAGGAGAGGGGTACGCTATGACTACCCACGACTGGAAATTGCTAATTTGAATGACGTTCTCGTCAATGCAGCGTACCGTGTGGCTCACTGAGTGCAGAGATCTTGCCCCCGCAAGAACCATGGACAATTTAGCAGGGAGGCAGGGCATGGGCATGAGTGAGTTAACAGGAGAGAGCCAATATGCCACACTGCAAGCACAAGCGCAGCTCCATGGTGAGGCATTTCTCCAAATAAAAGATACCACACTTCAATCCCTGCGCCGAGTTCCAGACACGGGGCATCCTGAGACGTCTTTCACCACCGTTACACAGGAGCCCCGAGAACCATATATTAAATTCATGGAAAGATTGCAAAACACCCCAGAACGACAGGTCGGCAATGAGGCTGCTCGCCAAATTTTGTTACGCCAACTTGCTTATGAAAATGCCAACGCCGATTGTCAGTAAGCACTTGCACCTGCAAAGAAAAAAAAAACAAACCAAACCAAACCAAACCAAAAAACCCCCTGAAAAACAGTGCTCAGCAGTTTGCAGAAACTGCACACAAGCTTGCCATGAAGCACAAATGCCGAGGTGCTGCCTGAAGTTGAAATCTTCCCAAGAGAAACTGGAAGCGTTGCATTTTGAATATTCCTGATTTCTCTTCTGGATGGACTATTTGAATGGTATAATGAAGCCTACAGAATGTATGTTTGAGGTTTCAAAAGTGAGGAAAACAAGTAATTTTTACATCTACACACACGTAGACTGCAAACTTTGTCTTAAAAGGCTACTTTTGTGTCTAGCAAAAGTTGTGCGTTATGTGAAATATGAACAAAAATGTGCTCTCTCAAAAGTGATCTTAGAGGTATGAAGGGATGCTAAAGGGTTAACAAGAGACCTTTGTGAAGCCAACGGTAGCTGGAATGTGATAACAGCCCTGAGAAAACAGAACATCCTTGAGGAGGATCCAGCTTAAAGTACTAACATTGTGGTTTAGGTCAGACTTGCTAATGATATGAGGTGAAAAACTAAAGTACTAACAGTGTGGTTTTGGTTAACTAACCATATGAGGTGAAAAACCGTAGATAAGGAACTAAGTGTATGGAA
>NW_009258482.1:254137-255632 GCF_000687185.1 Egretta garzetta | reverse complement strand
AAAAAAAAAGAGGAGGTATGTGTTGTATGAACCTGTCTGATCATTCCAAATCCATCCACAAGAGCATCCAGCGGCTGGAAGGCAATGTCCGAAAGCTGCAGAGTGATGAGGGCTGGGGGTGGCTGGACTGGCTGCTCAGTGATGGGGCCTGACAGGGTGGGTAACGTCACCAGTAAAGGTGTTCCTCTTCTGTGTGAGTATTTTTTTATGTATTCTCATCTGTATCCCTTGTATCTTGCAGTGTAGGCAGCGTCTTATAAGCAAAGCAATAGCTTCTGGTTTTATTCTTAGTGAAGAAGGGGGAGTTGTGGGAACAAGCACAGAATCCGCAGACGCGGATCCGGCAGCTGAGCTGGATGCTGGAGATAGCCTTTGTCTTGTTGGCCGCAAGCCATGGGAGAAGTAAAACAAGAGCCAAGTGAGAAAAGCGAGGTCGATGCTACAACCAATGGACTTTGCAAGATGAACTTTGCTTCCATATAAGGCTTGGACCCAGCGCTCGCCAGCTAGCTGGGTGATAGGAGGAAAGGTAGAAAGAAGGAAGACGTCGGGAGGCGCAAAGTGTAATACGACAGTTAATAACGTTACGGAGTGCTTTGAGAGGTGGGATAATTGGGATGATACACTTCCTCCAGGTGAGAAATAGGTAAGACTGTTGAAAAGGACCCTGAAGAACACAAACCATAAGTCGATTTGTTTTCTGTTTAAATTATACTGGAAGTAATCAGACCAGAACATGGCGGGCTGACAGTACCTTTTTAGTATACCAAAACAAAACTGTGAGGTGTAATGAAACTGTGATAAATTCTTCGGCAGGCACCAATGCCCCCCTACAATTGCCCTGAGGCATCTTGTTTCCTCTGTGATGATCGAGCCTGGCCAGGCATGCCCCTCCACATTCGTGCGGGGAACTTGTAGGACTAACCTTGCTCACACCAAACTCTAAAGACTAGCCCTGCTCACACTAACTAACCTTGCTCACACCAAGCTTTACTAGAGTCTTGGGATCCCGGGCAAATTGTAGCTGGAGCCTTGGTACCCAGTGGAAGAACCACACATGCAATGAATACACGTAACAAATTAGGCTGTTAGTTTAGCAAACTAAACAATGCAATTAGTTCAGCTCCTTCAGTTTTTGCTTCTAGAGGTTGATTCAGCACGTTATGCTACTTTACAAAGTAGAACTGCTATAGCTTTTTGCTATTTACACAAGGACATGAATGTGAAGAAGATTTGGAAAAATTATCGAAGAAGTTGCAAGGAAGTGACGGGTGGAACCGATTCAAAGAGGTGCCTTGGCTCGATGGATTAGGGACTTGTGTTAAGAAACTTATAATTGTAGGATTAATTCTGTTACTAGTATTTAGAGCTTTTGCTTGCTGTTTGCTGTGCCTAATTGAAATAGTATGCTGACTGATCAATACCACCTTAAACAGTTTGGCTTTTGCAGCAGTTAAACAAAAAAGGGGGAGATGTGGGGGAGAAGGAATAGAAA
>NW_009258482.1:252526-254071 GCF_000687185.1 Egretta garzetta | reverse complement strand
CGGGGGGTCAGCGCTGTGACTGAGGACAGTCACCTGAGCGGTGCCTGCAGCTCGGCTAAGGGGAAAGTTTTAACGGAGTTTTTCTTTGAGCACTGAGTATAAAAAGCATGCTCTTTTTGAATAAAGCTGATTCTGGTTGCACCTCCGACCGGGGCCCGTGCATCAATCTGCCACAGTGCAGTTCCTGCAACACCACTTGAAATGCAAGGAGCAAGCCCTCCTGGAGAGCTGGCCAAAGCGGTGGCTCAGTTTGTGGTCCTTTCTAGTCTTTGCTAATAAAACTAATTGAGTTGGACTGGCCTGGCCTCTGTATCCCAGAATCCCAGCATGGCTGGGGCTGGCAGGGCCCTCCGGAGCTCACCCAGTGCCACCCCCCTGCCCAAGCAGGCTCACCCAGAGCAGGGGGCACAGGACAGCGTCCAGGCGGGGGTTGAAGATCTCCAGAGAAGGAGACTCCACAGCCCCCCTTGATGAGATCCCCTCTCAGCCTTCTCTTCTCCAGGCTGAACAAGCCCAGCTCCCTCAGCCTTTCCTCCTAGGGGAGATGCTCCAGTCCCCCCATCATCCTTGTTGCCCTCCTCTGGACTCTCTCCAGGAGTTCCTCATCCTCCTTGAACCTGGGAGCTGGTTATCCTTTATTTTCAGGTCAGCCACGGTTGCGTGTGGTGTCAGCATCCGCGCTGTGAAGGCAGGCGGGTGGGAAGGGGGCGATGGTCTGGGTAAGGGTGTGTGGAAGCAGAGAGGCTGCTCCTTTCAGGGTGTCTGGTCAAGGACCTTCTTCAGCATCCCAAGGGATAATACGAAGGGGAAGAACCCATAAACAAATCTGACCCACACATGGTAAGACAGGCGGAGGTGGGAACCGAGCGTGGTCGGTCACGGTAACTGATGGGCAAGAGGGCGAGAAGGTTTATTCCAGTGAGGTTATGGGACTGGGGAGCTGGTCAGGTGGGAAACTAAGGGGAAAACGGGGAACCAAACCCAAAGTACAGCAAGACACAGGCCTGGCAAAGGAGATGTGGAGACGACGACAGGAGGCAAACCTTGGCAGTGTGAGTGTGCGCTGCACGGACGGTGTGCCCGTTACTGGTGAGACCTGTGTGTGTGAGCGGGTTTGGGGCCAGCTACTGGAGTCAGACTGGGGGTTCGGGTGCCCCTGGCCTGTGCCCTCAGCTGCTGGAGCGAGTGGGGTCCCCGTGCAGCTACTGGAGTGAGTGGGGGTCTTTAACCTCCCGTCCCGGGGGTGGGAATGTTGTGTGTCCCGAAGATAGAATCACAGAATCACAGAATGGTTTGGGTGGGAAGGGACCCCCAGAGCCCACCCAGCCCAACCCCCCTGCAGGAGCAGGGACACCTTGAACCACATCAGGTTGCTCACAGCCCCGGCCAACCTGGCCTGGAATGTTCCCAGGGATGGGGCCTCCACCCCCTCTCTGGGCAACCCCTGCCAGGGTTTCACCACCCTCACTGGAAAGAAGTTCTTCCTTAGATCCAGTCTAAACCTCCCCTGCTTCAGTTTAAAGCCATCCCCCCTTGTCCTGTCCC
>NW_009258482.1:245517-250889 GCF_000687185.1 Egretta garzetta | reverse complement strand
GGCTGGGGGACCCCCTCCCAGGGAGGGGATGGGGGGACCGTCCTGTGCCCCACAGCGAGCCAAGGGGTGCCCGCCTGCAAACTGGGCACCCCCAGCCTGTTTCCCAGCGGTGACGAGGACGCCGTGTGCGATGCTACGGGGTACGGCGTCCCAGTGCAAGGTGGTGCAAGCCTTTCCAAGTGCTGGGTGGGCCCCGTGGACCCCCAGCCCCCCTCCATGGCCATCCCCATGCTGTTTGCCCCCCTGGGGGAGGACAGGCTGTGTGCCTACAGTGGGGTGCGGCGTGGGGACAGCAGAGCGTGGGGTGGTGGCAGCGTGATTGCATGCCAGCCGTGCTCCCCCAGCCCTGCTCCAGGGTGGGGACATGCCTTCACGTCCTACAGTACGGCAGGGTACAACGTTACTGAGTGGGGCGTGATCGCAATCCCTGTGTGTGCCCCCCCGCCCCCTCCCCAGAGCTGTTCCTGGGAGTGGTGGGCATTGCTGGGTGCCCTGTGGGTGTGATTGGGAGCGGCAGGGTGGCAGCTTGCCTGTCCTCCCCACCCCTTCCCAGGCTGGCAGCGAGGCGGTCGAGAGAGGCAGCTGTGGCACCTCACCGCATGCAGCGAGGTGGGTGCCTTGCCGGGTTGTGCTGTGGTTGCCCTTGCCCATGGAGGAGGAAGCTCTGGGAGCATGTGGGTCTGCGTGGCGGTGGGAGCACGGCCAACCCAGGGACTCCCCCCGCATTTAGCTCAGGACCATGTTGCTCCTGCCCTGTGGCTGCTCCCTGCGCGGTCAGACCCACGGAAACGTGCCAGAGATTGTCCGTGTCTCCTCACGTGAGCGTGGCAGTCTGTGTCTTGTTCAAAGCGCTGGAAACCTTTGAAGGAAGCTGCTGTTGGTGCTAACAGGCTCTGCTGTGATGGTTTAAATCTCTAGGAGCTGGTTTGGGGCCAAAGCCTGTGGCATCCTTAACACAGGGGAACACTGGATGGTGCGTTTATGTGGAGGGGAGGGTGTTTGCTTTATTTTTGTGTCTCCCACAGCAGCAGTGAAGCTAAAAGGATTCACCTCACGTTCTCCTTTGCTTTGCTCTTCCTCTAGGATCCATCACATTGGGCCACATTGCAGTCGTCCTTCCAGGGTAGTTCATGGGGTGTCATTTAAGTGTGCACGACGGTTAGGACAAGTCTGTTTTGGTCCCCACTGTACGAAAAAAGCAGTGGGTAGGGTGGAGGGGGTCCAGAGTAGGGCCACCAAGATGATCCAAGGACTGGGAAGCCTGATAGATGAGGGTAGGCTGGGAGAGCTGGGTTTGTTCAGCCTTGAGAAAAGGAGTCTTAGGGGAGACCTTATCACCATGTTCCTGTATTTAAAGGGTCGCTACAAAGAAGATGGAGACTCCCTTTTTAGAAGGAGGCACATGGAGAAGACGAGGGGTAATGGGTACAAGTTACTCCTGGAGAGATTCCAACTGGACACAAGAGAAAAAATTTTCCCCATGAGAACAGTCACCTGTTGGAATAATCTGCCCCAGGAAGCAGTGGATTCCCCAAGACTGGACATTGTCAAGCCACAGCTGGACAGGGTGCTGGGCCGTCTTGTCTAGAGCGTGCTCTTGCCTAGAAAGGTTGGACCAGATGATCCTTGAGATCCCTTCCAACCTGGGATTCTGGGATGGTTTCAGGGAGCGAAGCAGGTGACGTGCTGTCCTGTGTAGCTGGGCCAGGCTGTCTGCGTGGGTCTGCTCTCCTCCTGGAGCAGTCGGGGGGGGGCAGGAGTGGTCAGGGCTTGCTCACGCTCTCCTTTTGCACGCTCCGAGCTGATGAGCTGGAGAGAAATGGACTTGGTAAGAGCGGCTTTGTCCGATGTGGCAGCTTGCGTGAGATGTCCTGTGAAAGACAGATTGTATGGGGATTCATCAGTAAACTTTAAGTGTGTTTAGAAAGGCAGTGAAAGATAGCGGGTTTGTGTGGGTGCTGGAAAAAGGTAAGCGAAACGCACTCAGCTTTGAGCCAGGCCTCCCAAAGTGACTAATTCTGCTCCTGTGAAGACAAGGCTTTTGCTTGAAGAAGGAAGGCTGTCGGGCGTTCAGCCTGTTCCCAGTAGCACCTGGAGGGATTTGTGGTGGTGCTGCCTTCCCTCCCAGTACCTGTGCAGTGATGAGGGAGTCTTGCCCCTCTACAGGTGGTGCTGGCAGATGAACTTGGGAGGGTCCAGACGACTGCAGCGGCCTTCTTGTTTGTGTAGCAGGCACCGAAGGCCTGCTCTCAGGTCATGGTCTTTCTGGAGACACCTCTGATGGAAAAGCTGTTGCAGTTAAATCTAGGAACGGGGCCCTGAATGCTGACCGGGGCGAGGAGGAAAGTCCTGTCTAGCATCTAAAGCACAGCGTGGGCAGCTTACTGTCACTGGTCAGACACTAGCGTTGCGTTTACCAGCCCTGGTTTTGGATGGCGTGGGGCTGAAATGTGTGTGCAGGTCTCCGTGGAGGTATCGCTCCCAGCCTGGCACAGCTGAACCAACAGGCAGAGGCCAATAAAGCTGCGTATGCCCGAAGGGCAGGAGTGCTGTCTTACTGGCAGAAGTAGCTTTGCTAGAGAGGTTGTGGTTGTACTGAGTCAATAGGGACTTTGGTAAGAGTGGGCGGGTTCACGCTTCTCACTCAAAGACCATCATTTCTGCCCTGTGCTGACCCTCGTCTTTGCGTGCTCGCCAGGGCCGCGCAGCGCCGTCGGCGTGAGTACCTGCAGGTGGAAGCGCTTCGCTGGAGATCCCAACAGGCTGTATCGAGAGGAGCAAGCGGTGCCGATGCGCTGGATTACTGTAGGGGTGATGAAACCCCAGCTGGCCTCTCTGCAGTGCTCCCTTTCTACGTCTTGTTTGCTTGGGCAGCTTTTTTTTGTCCTTTGCTATTTTAGCCTTGAGAAAGCGGCTGATCCAGGCACAAATCTCTGATACTGGGTCACGTATTCCAGCCTCGCTCTAGGCGTTGAGGCTTGTCCTGCTCTCCCCTTTCTTTGCCTTGAAGGTGCAACGCTAGATCCATCACCACTCTGTTGATGAAAAGCCCGTTGACCTGGGTACAACTAAATGTTGTTGCCCAGAAAACTTCTGCAGCAACGTCAGCTGTCACCCCAAGCGGGTGGAGCAAGGAAGGAGCAGTGTGGGATGTGTATGGGTGGCAACGCAAAATCATGGAAGGGTAACGTAGCTGTTGCTGAGCTGCTTTCTCTGCCTCGTCCCCAAAGTGGGGGGGACCTACTGGAAGAGGGCAGTGTCTGGCAGCAGCCCAGCAGGTCACCTGAGAAGGTGGCTCACGTTGTGTAATTCGAACACGTACCTGAAGCTAGTGTAGCTGGAAAGCAGCTAGGGCGAGTGATTGCTTTTAGGTGGGAACACCAAGAAGGTGATGCGTGGTCAGAACCAAACCCTTTGCAGGAAGACTCCGCCAGCTCCTGCTGCAAAGGGCTCTGCAGCCTTTGACTCTGCCCCAGCCTTTAAGCTGTGCCTGGCAGAACCTCTCCAGCCTGCACGCAATAGATACGGAGAAGAGCAGGCGGATTTGGGGGGGATGTGGAGGAGGCAACATGCGTCCAAGGGGAAGAACATGTCCGTGCTCTCGGAGAGGAAGTAGTGTCCCTGGAGCTGATGCAGCAGGAGCAGAAGAGCTTCATGCGAGATGATCCACAGCTTTCTCCAGCCCTGGCTGGTTTACTCCTCCTGTTGCTGCCAGGAGCGCATATGGGAAGTGGCGAGTCAGAAGTCCAGATGGTTTTAGCTTCGCAGCGTGCACTGCTGGGGGAGAGGTAGGTGCACGCTCCTTCTGTCACAGGCTGGCTTGGTGCCACGGGTGATGGGGTGTCGATGGAACCGTCCTTTACCTGCTCTCGGAGGGACACTGAAGAGCTCCTCTGCCTGAGTGAGGAAAAAAGCGCAGCGTGATCATAGAGTTTTTGTTTCTACCTCTTAACGCTTCTTCAGTAGGAGACTGTGGGATTTGGGTGTAGCGTAGACAATTGAAGTTAAGCTAACCTAAAATGGGAAGGAAGCGTTTCTCTGCTGGAATGAATACGTCCTTCACAGCTAATGCATTACAGCCCTGCCTGGCAGCAGCGTGCGGAGGCTTCCCCCCAGGAGATGCTGTACGCGGCGGTCAGGAGGCCGGGCAAACCCGAAGTGCGTCTGCTCCAGCACCTCCTCCAGCTTCTCAGCCTGGTGCAGGTCATTAATGCTTCTGGCAGGGCAGGGGTCTTGGTATCAAAAATAAAGCTCTTATTTTGAGGCGGTAGAGCAGGATGCGTGTGTTGACCTTCCGAAGGAAAGCAAACCAGACGCTCTGCTGTTGTCAAGTATTGAATGTCCTCCGCCAAAACCAGACGCGCTGTTACTGTTAAGTATTGGATGTCCTCTGCCAAGAAAGATGCAGCCAGGCACTACTGTTTCGGAGCGTAAACCTTGCGGTTGGATGCCAGAGGTCACGACCTGCTCCTTAAAAACCTGCCTGCAGATCGCTTCTTGGCAGGCTTCTGGGCAGCCTCCTGTTATCAAATTATGGGGAAGGGGGAAAATGGGACCGCCTGGAACATTCACAGAGGTGTCTGCTCCTCCTTTCCTTTCTCTAGGAGCAAACCCTACCCCTTTCTTCCCTCCAGACTGCCTCCAAGCCCTGTTTTCACAGAGCAACCCAAACAGCTCTGCCTTGTGCAGGTTGTCTCCGCCTTTCCCGAGTGCGGTGCCCAGAGCTGGACGCAGCATGTGAGCTGGAGCCTCGCCAGCGCAGCGGAGAGGGGAACGATGGCTTCGTGCGTTGCATGCAGCACTCCTGTTCTGCTCCTGCGTCGCCATCAGCTGCACGCCGCTTTCTGTTGTGACTCTCGTGGCTCATTTCAGCGGGTCGGGAGGCTGCGCTCGCAGCGGCAGGCAGTGAGACTGAGTGGAAGTGAGGGCAGAGCGCGGAAACTTCACGTGTCCTGTTGGTTACAGACAGCTTCCATGGTTTGTCACTGTTGTCTTGTATTCCAGTCACCTGCCCTGCGTTTCCTGTAGCCTTTCCATGCCCGGTGTGTGAGCCGCTTGTGGTTCTGCTTGATTCATCTCTACGCTGTGGGCTCCTGCAGTGTACTGGCGTCTTCTGGTGTGATGGGGTCGCTGATGCCCGTTCCTGGGGCACGTCTTGCAGCAGCCAGACGTGTGGTCGCTGGCTGACTCTCTCATCCAGCTCACGCAGGAGCAGGGAAAGCACTCAAGTGATGAGTGTTGTGTGGGGGGCTCCGGCCACGTGCGTGAGTGGTCTCTGCTTGTGTGTTTTCCTCACCTTGTGAGCTGGGTGGAAGTGCAGGTACGAGCCTCTGTCGTGATGCCGTCTGGACCTTGGGCTCTCCTTAAGGGCG
>NW_009258482.1:244334-245270 GCF_000687185.1 Egretta garzetta | reverse complement strand
TCAGCGGGTCGGAAGGCTGCGCTCGCAGCGGCAGGCAGTGAGACTGAGTGGAAGTGAGGGCAGAGCGCGGAAACTTCACGTGTCCTGTTGGTTACAGACAGCTTCCATGGTTTGTCACTGTTGTCTTGTATTCCAGTCACCTGCCCTGCGTTTCCTGTAGCCTTTCCATGCCCGGTGTGTGAGCCGCTTGTGGTTCTGCTTGATTCATCTCTACGCTGTGGGCTCCTGCAGTGTACTGGCGTCTTCTGGTGCGATGGGGTCGCTGATGCCCGTTCCTGGGGCACGTCTTGCAGCCAGACGTGTGGTCGCTGGCTGACTCTCTCATCCAGCTCACGCAGGAGCAGGGAAAGCACTCAAGTGATGAGTGTTGTGTGGGGGGCTCCGGCCACGTGCGTGAGTGGTCTCTGCTTGTGTGTTTTCCTCACCTTGTGAGCTGGGTGGAAGTGCAGGTACGAGCCTCTGTCGTGATGCCGTCTGGACCTTGGGCTCTCCTTAAGGGCGTGTGCTGTCCTCGAGAGTAAAGGTTTGGGGGAATGCCAGCGGAGGAGGATGTGGGAGTCCTGCTCCTTGCGTGTGGCCTGGGAGGGACGCCAGAGGGAAGGCAAGACACGTGTCGTGTTTGGGTTCAAAGGTGGGACAGGCCGGTGTCTCACCCCAGGAGCTTCGGGAACAAGTGTGAGTTCAGTGAGAGGAAAGTGAATTGGGGCTTGGGAAGTGCCTTTTACAGCAAAACTACTGCACCCCTAAAATCTTTCCGTTTCTGTGTCCTCGCTTCTGAGCAGGAGCTGGTGATGGCAGCCCACGGGGAGCACGCAATCAGCAGCAGCACGGGGGAGGCTGGCGGCGGCCCGCTCGCCGGTGGCTCTTGTGAAGAGGTTCTTTGTCTCGCTACCTGTGTGGGCAGTAAAACGAAGTCCTCTTGGTGTCTGCTGCCAC
>NW_009258482.1:238489-244132 GCF_000687185.1 Egretta garzetta | reverse complement strand
CTGGGCGGGTCGCAGCCTTGCTCTCCTACCGGAGCATCCAGCGTAGAGCTGCCCAGAGCAGCACTGTGGGACGGCTGCAGCAGTGAAGGGTGACATCCCTTGCCTTGGGAAAGGAGGGCTCTTCTCCAGCCTGAGGATGAAGGCGGCATCTTGTACTGAGCAAGCTGCGTGGCTGAGAACATGCAAGCCCTGTGGTGGGTTCATACGTAGCAGAAATTTTGCACCAGGAGGTGCTGGTCTGCTATTCCCATAAGAAAGGCACTCAGGCTCTGTAAGGTGCCATTTAAAATGCTATTATTAGAGCTAATGCTATAAGGAGAGAATAGTGGAGATAATCTTACATCCCTGTAGATGGTGGGAACCCCAGGTGGTCTAGCTTCAAATGGGCTTCTGATCCACACGCAGCATGCTGGACAGACCCCATACATAGGAGATATTTCCCTCATTTGGATCATTTGAGTTATTGTAGGATTTTCTTACAGGAAAACAACTCTATTCCTCATTTTCAGTGTCAGGTGGAAAGGATGTTCATGAGAGCTTCTTGCTGCACTTCTAGGTGAAGGCAAGGATATGCAGGTGGCCCAGTCACTGATGCTCCTCCACTGCAACAAGCTGGCTGCCTTTATCCTGTGGCCGAGGGATCTGTGCAGGGCAGAAAAAAAGAGCGGGGGGGTGGGGGAGGAAGAAAATAGCGCAATTTGCAGAGCACGGTTGTCCTGCACCATCAGGTGAGACCTTAGCTTGGGAGACCTGGTGTACGAAATGCACCAAAGGGCTAGGCATCTAGGATAAAAGATTTCTTTTTATTGTGGGAAGTACTCTCCTCCTGGATGCTCTTCTCCCTTTTCTGCACCCTGCTTCCAGGTGGGAACCCCTGATCTCCTGGGCTGTCACCAGCCCGAGCCAGCACCACCAGCAGACCTGCCAGGCATTGCAGATCCACAAGTCGCGTGTGTATCATGCTTTGGCTGTTGATCGAATGGTTTTTATAGGTCCCTTAAGCAAACAACGTGAAGCAGGGCTGCTGGTCCTCTCTGCCCTGAAGAAGAGGGTGCTTTTCCCCTCAACCAGCCTCAAAAAGTCCTCTTGCCTTCAGACTTCAAGTGCCGTGGAGAGCAGGGCTATGGATGCTGTACCGCAGGGAGCAGATGGCTGGAAGCTGTCCCTGGCAGGCTTCTGGAGGCTGCTCGGGAAATACAAACCCTAAAGAGATCTCTGCAGGGTTTGCTCTGCTGAGCAGAGACACCGATGTGTGCCAGCGGCAGTTCAGACCAGTGGAACAACAACAAAGGTGGTAGCCAGAGCAGCAGAAAGGGAGGCTTTTTGATGCTAGCGATGTGGATGTGAGGCTTGAGGCCGTGGTGATTAAAAGGCCAGTCTTCCTTGCCCCCAGAGAAACCGCTTGCCTTCTCCTGCGGGGCCCTTCGCAGGGAGGGTGCGAAGGAGGAGAAGCCTTTGGGCCCTGCTCTTGAATCACTTAACTCCTTCCCCGAGGGCTCTCTTAATTGCTCTGAGACAGCGTGTGTGCGTCTGCCTGCCGTTAAACAGCGCACAGCTTCCCAAGGTGCTGCTCGGCTGCCCTGTGTGGCGGCGGATGCTGTAGGGAAGCCCAGAAGCCCTCCAGACTCCATGACTTCTCAGATAAGCAGCTGTAAAAGTTAAGAGGTGTGTTTTTTTTTCTTTCTTCTCCTGTTCTGCTGTTTAATTCGGGGTTTTGAACCTCCGCCCAGCTCAGTGTGTCCCTTGCAGCTCTCGTGGTCTGACAACTGCCCAGCTGCCGTGGTTGGAGGCGCTTGTAGGTTAACTGGAAATGACCTGGCTCGCGAGCCTTGGCTGAGCTTTTGCTCTGTGCTGAGCAGTGAGGTGAGGGTAAGGGATTTATCTTGCTTTCTAGAGGCGCTTCTGATGTGTGTTGTAAGGTTTTGATGAGTGATGAGCTACTTCCTTGCCCGGGACCTAGTCTGTGTGTGTTTACCTCTCTTCATCTTCAACAATCCTGAAATTGCTGCCGGCAGCTCGGGGTGCTGTTTCCTGCTGCCACAGGTCTGGTTTTGGAGCAGCAGCCTTTGCGTTACGGGATATCGAAGATACTGAACCATATTTTGGCGGGGGATTCCCAGACTCTCCGTTTCTAGCCACACAGTGGTAATGATGAAGCCCTTTGTGGTTGGGGACCTATTGCTGCTTCAGTCCACACTGGGTCCTGCAGGGTTTCGTAGGAGGAACTTCAAACCTCTGTGGGTTTTTTGTATGAGAATGTGACTTACCCGGCGACACGCAGCTTGGCCATGCTGGCTGCTGGACAGCAGGTCCATCAGCACGACTGCCAGGCCAGGGCTGCTTTTGGTGGTTTGGTTGATGCTCATGGGGTGATGCTTGTGCTGCTGCAGACCACCCCTCTGTCCCCTGCCTTCTGGGGAAGGGTGCAGGGAGTGCATGCCCTGTCCTCTCCCGCAGCGGGAGCCTTCCCCCAGCTCTTTTGCTGTGTGGGTGAAGGATGCAACTCCCGCTCTGCTGCCCACATCCCTCTGCATCCCTTGCCCCACCTGAAACAGAAGATGGCTGTCCCCAGCTGGTGGCTGGGGACATCTGCTAAAACCAGGTGCCTTTCTCATGGGTGCGAGTGCAATGGAGGAGCAGGAAGCCAAGCTGCTCCTCAGCAGCCTTTTGCTCGTCAGATTCCCTTTAAAAAGAAAGAATTCTGTTACTGACTCTGCGTTTTTGCTTTGGGTGTCTGATAGATCTTTGCACACATCTTCCTCCTTTGTTGTCCTGCTTGGAGCCTGCTGTCATGGTTGTATGCATCTCCTGCACCCTCTGTAGGGAACAGGGAGCCGGCCGAGCGCTCTGTCGCTGCTGGGCTCCCCCTTCTCCGGTGTCAGTGCCTGCACAGAGCCGGTCCCAAAATGAACGACCCCAGGGGTGTGGAAAGGAAGGAGCAGTTGAGGTGGGCGACGCCAATGAGCATGGTGGTATGTTGAGCTGGGCTTGTTCAGCCTGGAGAAGAGAAGGCTGAGAGGGGATCTCATCACCACCTACAAATATCTCAAGGGTGGGGGTCACGAGGACGCAGCCAGACTCTTCCCAGTGGTGCCCAGCGCCAGGACAAGGGGCCATGGGCACAACCTGAAGCAGAAGAGGTTCCAGTTGAACGGGAGGAAGAGCTTGTTGACTGTGAGGGCGCCCGAGCCCTGGCCCAGGCTGCCCAGGGGGGCTGTGGAGTCTCCTTCTCTGGAGATCTTCAACCCCTGCCTGGACGCTGTCCTGTGCCCCCTGCTCTGGGTGAGCCTGCTTGGGCAGGGGGGTGGCACTGGGTGAGCTCCAGAGGGCCCTGCCAGCCCCGGCCATCCTGGGATTCTGGGATATTTGGCTATTTGAGCCCTTTCCACATTTTGGAGGCGCCTCCTGAGCCCTGTTGGAGGGGCAAGGCTGGCGGGTGGCACGCGGAGGAGAGCGGGGTCGCAGCTTTTGCCTTGAGTGCTCAACCTGCCTTGCAAGACATGCAAAACAGTCGCTTAAAAATAGCATGGGCTGCTTGTCGCTCCATCTCGGGTCTCTTTAATTGCACTGAAAGTCTGCTGCAGTGCTTAGTGGTGCATGTTGGCTCTTGGCTGCAATGAACTCCATCACAAAAGTCACTCTGCTGATTAGCAGCAAGCATTTGGCTGTTGGGACTGTTTGGAAGAGAACTGGTAGAAATGAAAGTATCACTTGCCGTAGCTGGCTCAGAAAATGGCCGCGTTATTAGGGCTTGTCTAATTGACCTGACTTGCTGTGCTTCAGGTCTTGCACAAAGCAGGATGTCAGGGCTTATGAAGTAACACACTTTTTTTTTTTTTTTTTTTTTTTTTTTTTTTTTGGTTAATTGTGAATTTCCTCTTTGTGGAGAGGCGAGATGAGGGCTATAGAGAGGCAGAGCGTTAACGTGCTTTGGGGAAAAAAAGAAGTTTTATTTGTGCCTTTTGCATCGGCTCATTGAAACTTGAAGGTAGTCTCCCCCCTCCTTCCCCGCAGTGCCTTGCTTCAGCTGTAATCACCTCCTGATGTGCGTGGGCTTGCGTTTTCCTTTGTAGGTATGCTTAGAAGTTCAACTCGATTTCTTATTCTAGGGATTGTAATGAATTCTCTTTTCTTGCGCTGGCTCATGTATTCTCCCGGTTGGTGGGTTGGCACCAAACCCAGCTCTGTGCTGGATTTGGCCCAGTTCTCCCATGGCTTTGTTCTCCTCTGGAGAGGAGACTGGGGCTGCGGTCCTGCGAGTGTCTGCGACTCCCCAGTGGCTCCCAGGTGCCTGGAGAGGCCGATGCACCTCGCTGGTCCAGCAGGAAACAGTTTTTGGGGTGGTCTGTGGGACTGAATGCCCTTGGGAGGGCACGGGGTGGGCTTTTTTTGGGGCGCCGGGGGATGGCGAGCGGCCGCTGCCTTGTTCCTGCCCCCTTGCCTGGGTTGCGCTGCCGTGCTCGCCCCGGTCCCTTCTGTTCTCCTTGGGCACCAGGAGCAGACGTGCAAAACTAGTCTGGTCCCCCTCTCGGGTACTGCAGCCCTCTTCTTCAAGGTCCCAACCAGCTCTGGCAGCAGCGGGAAGGCCTTTCGGCTGTCGCAGCGTTATTGTAATGGGTTTCTGGCTTGTGCATTTTTGCTTCTGCCTCTTCTTTCTCCCCCCGTTTTTCTTCCCCAGAGTCGCTGCTCTGCTCCCTCAATTCCTGCTCCAGAGGCTCATCGCTGGCCGATCCTCCTCTGCCAGCATCCCTGCCTCAGGCCCCTGAAGGTTCACCTTTCCCACTCTGTGCTCACCATCTCTGCATCCTTTCTGCAGCTGATCACCTCGAACTGTAGCGGAAGCGGTGGTGACCCACATTCATGGATATTTAATGCTCCCAAACAGGGAGGGCTCCTGGGTGCGGTGGAAATTGGCTGGCTGTTTGCTGAAGCCTGCCATCAACGTCAAGCGTTGCTCCATGTGACGTAGCCCCGGGGAAATGATTTTGTTCCCCCCTCCAGCACGGTGAGGGGATGGGGCCGGGACTCAGCAGGAGGGTGGTGGGTTGTCCTGGGCTGGCTGCCTGCTCTGTCCTGCCGTGGGGTGACCCCGGTGCCCACACAGAGCCTCAGCCCTCTGGAAGGAATGGCTGGAGCTCAGGTAGCCAAGGACCGACTCGAGTGTGGGCTCCCTGTTGGGTGGGTCTTTGTAAGGTGGGCTCCTGGGGTGAGCACAGGTCCCTTCGTGAGCCACTGTGCTGGAGAGCGAGTCTGGCCCGTGGAGGGGCCGGGGTCTGGGTTAGGCCGGGTGGCTGTAGTGAGGTGGGGGTCGGCCTCTTCTCCCTGGTAACAGGCGATAGGACGAGGGGGAATGGTTTGAAGTTGCACCAGGGCAGGTTTAGGTTGGACATTAGGAAAAACTTCTTCACTGAAAGGGCTGTCAGGCTCTGGAATGGGCTGCCCAGGGAGGTGGTAGAGTCCTCATCCCTGGAGGTATTTAAAAGAAGGACAGATGAGGATATTAGGGACATGGACTCTGGGCTGCATCGGGAGAAGCATGGCCAGCGTTGAGGGAGGTGATTCTGCCCCTCTACTCTGCTCTGGTGAGACCCCACCTGGAGTACTGCGTCCAGCTCTGGAGCCCTCAGCACAAGAAGGACATGG
>NW_009258482.1:234565-236712 GCF_000687185.1 Egretta garzetta | reverse complement strand
TCCAGCTCGGGAGCCCTCAGCACAAGGAGGACATGGACCTGTTGGAGCGGGGCCAGGGCGGGGCTACTAAAATGCTCCGAGGGCTGGAGCCCCTCTGCTCTGAGGCCAGGCTGGGAGAGTTGGGGGTGTTCAGCCTGGAGAAGAGAAGGCTGCGGGCAGAGATGAGGGCGGCCGGTCAGGGCTTCAAGGGGGCCCAGAGGAAAGGGGGGGACAAGCTTTTTAGCAGGGCCAGCTGGGACAGGACAAGGGGGGATGGCTTTAAACTGAAGCAGGGGAGGTTTAGACTGGATCTAAGGAAGAAATTCTTTCCAGTGAGGGTGGTGAAACCCTGGCAGGGGTTGCCCAGAGAGGGGGTGGAGGCCCCATCCCTGGGACCATTCCAGGCCAGGTTGGCCGGGGCTGTGAGCAACCTGATGTGGTTCAAGGTGTCCCTGCTCCTGCAGGGGGGTTGGACTAGATGACCTCTAGGGGTCCCTTCCAACCCAAAACATTCTATGATTCTATGGTTTAGTGGTGGGATGGCAGGGTTAGGTTAAAGGTTGGGCTCGATGATCTTAAAGGTCTTTTCCAACCAAAGCTATTCTATGAGATGTGCTGCATATCAGCTCTGCCCAGGCTGCCTGCTGACGCTTTGCGTCTGCGCGTGCTTGCTTTATCCCCCTGCAGTACCTCTGCTCTGAGCTACAGCTCTTGTCCCGATGAGCGCCGCTCTCCCCGCAGCCCGTTCCTCTTGCCAGAGCGGGGCTGTTCCTGCAGGCTCCCCAGCCACCGTGCTGGTGGTCCTGACCACCTCTTCTGCCCCCTGAGCTGCGGGGAGGAGCAAGCTTCTGCCCGGTGCTCATCACCATTGGCTTTGCTGGAGGAGTGGCCCCAAGCCCGTGTTTCCAGATGGTGGGGGACAGTCTCCCAGCTGGTGCCGGCGGGAGCTGAGGCTCTGAACATGCCAGAGTGCCGGCAGGGCAGAAATCTGGTTTTCCCAATGAATTTGCCCAGCCCATAGGGCTCGGGGAGCAGGGAGGTGGCTTCTTCTCAGTGTGGTAGTTCATCTTGGAGGAGAGGGGCTCTGACCCTGCTGGAACCCCTGAACGCTGTGTTGTGAAGTATTTTTAATTGCTAGAGGTCTAAAACCTGCATGGTGAAAAATGGGTGGGAGCAGGGGAGCGATGCTGGCGCTGAAGCTTGCGCTGCCGGGCAGTGTCTGCCGCCTGCCCGGGCTGTCCCTCCCCGGTGGGGGCAGCCAGACGAGACAGCCTTCCTCCTCATTTCTGCCTGCTGAGCTGCTGCTCCTGGTGGGAGCCAAGCCCGTCGGCTCACGTGGTGATTGCGGATTTCCCGCTGCCGATGGGCTCCATTCTTGTGCCAGCTGAGAAGTGACCTTAGAAAAGATAAACAGGGCTCGAGTTAATAAGTACCACTAAAGCCCGATGTGACTTCTCGTGTATCGGCGTGGCGTGGGCATAGTGCAAACGTGATTTGTTTGCACTGGCACGGCTCTGCTCAATTACGTTTGCCGGGGATTGTCGAGCTCGCTGCCCCCTGGCTTATCTCGAGCCTGATGGGGAAGGTTCTTAGCCTCATGCCCTCTTCATGCTTAGGGAGATTTATAGCTAACAGCCTTATGGACTTGCTGGAGCTGCTCTGCCGAGGCTCCCTCTGCTCAGCTCCTGCTGCCGGGGCAAGCAGCGATACGCAGGCTCGTGGCTGGCAGCGCAGGCTGCTGTGGACCTTGCCAGAGTGCCTGTGAGCAAAACGGGGCATACAAATCCATCTTTGCTTGCTGTCCCCCACGCTGGTACCTGTGCCCACCCATCCGTTTGGGTGCCTGACGCTGGGGCACCCGGGGCATGGCAATGTGTGGTCTGCGGCTGGCTCCTGCTAACTGGATTACTTAAAAGTGGCATTGTTTTTTTGGACAGGAAGGCTATTAGTAGAATCTGGGCTATAAATCTCTAATTTTTTTTTTTTTTTCCCCCTGCTTGGACACATAATTGGATCTTCCAGAAACATCCTGGTTGCATGATTAATGTTGTTTTGAAGCTGTATGAGCCATTTGCATCTTTAAATCCCATAATGATGCAGTCAGCTCACCGCTGCGCCCGCGATGGCTCCGTGGCAGCCAGGACCGGCTGTTGGGTGCAGAGGCTGCC
>NW_009258482.1:228375-234552 GCF_000687185.1 Egretta garzetta | reverse complement strand
GTTGGGATTCGTGCTGCGAGGTTGGCTCCGCTCTTTTCTTAAGAAGTTTCCAAGCAAATCCCGAGGGGCCTGCCTGGACTGTGTTCCTTCCCTCCTTCCTGCGGTCGCGAGGAGCAGCGGGGTCCGCATGTGCGGTGCCATTTCAGAGCAGGGCCCCTTGCAAACGCCTGTGTCTGCTTTGAGAAGGGGGCTCTGGGACCTATGTAATTCCTTCCGTGCGCTCACGCTTTTTGTTTGACCTTCTCTCCCTGCAAATGAGGGAGAATTCAAGAGCCCTAGCTGGTCGTAGTCATCGGCCGCGGTAGAAAAATGACTCGGAGAAGGATACTAGTCACACGCGTGAGTCACTGGACCAGCGCGTAGAGATCCAAGATGGAAAAGGTGATGCTAATTTGCAGTGAGGATGAGGTGGGTGAACAGCAGAGCGGGTGCCCTGCATGGTGAGCTAGAACACCTCTGTGTTTACAGCCTGGAGAGTGTTTCATCCGAGCACCCGCAGCGGCCGAGCGTGAGACGAGCTTTGGGGGAATACGAGCCCCCTGCCTTAGCCTGGCGCTTTCGGGGGCGGTCGGGCCCCTCCCGCAGCGCTGCTCCGAGGCGCAAGCGTGTATGAACAGGCAGATCGAGGCAGGTATCCTGAGCCTGTATTCCTCTGGGAATGTCACTCTCCAAAAAACCCTGGCCTTGGAGGGCTGATGCTGGAACGAGGAGCCTGACTAAGGGCTTCCTTCAAGGACAGGCTGCTGCCTCCGTCACCAGCGTGGCCTGAGCTGCTGCTCTCTTCCCGTGGCGCGGGCTGGAAGGTGAGCAGCCGGAGGAGTGAGCTGCAGGGGAAGCATCTCCGCAGCTTCCTTTGCTTCCAGCCCTGACCACGCAGCGGCCCCGCACCCAGAGGAGGCGGTGAGTGTGTCCGTGTTGCCTGTCCTCGCCTGTCCCTCCTCCTTCGCCCACTGCCAGCGTCCCAGCAGCGCTGCTGGCTTGCTGTCCCCTGCGGAGCGGGGAGCTCACGTGCCGAGCAGGTTGGGAACCCCTTCTTGCTAGTGCAGAAAGGTTAAAGAGGTGGAATGTCTGTAGGAGGGAAACCAACTGACAAAAAGCCGTTACGGGGAGGCTGGGCATGGCAGATATTTGAGTTTTGTAGCTGAAGATGCCTTGGCAGGTCGTTGGTGTTCTGGCAGGCGGCTGTCCTGGGCAGGCAGCCTTGTCCTGGCTGCCTGGGAGCGCCGTCCCTTAGGGTGGCAGGCAGCCTGGCGCTGGAGCCATCCCCAGCTCGGGCCCTTTGGTCTGCCGGTGTCCTCTGAGCTGGCAGAGCACCCACCTGCCTTGGTTAGCAGGCAAAGAATTATTCCTCCAGGAGACCGGTTGAAGCTGGGGTTGTTGTGTTGGCAAACCTCTGCAAAACAGCTGCCCTCTCCCCCGAGAAATGGGTCATTCCAGGTCTTTGAGTTCTGCAAGCAAGGTAGGAACGTGTGTGACCATGGGGAAAAGCTGCTTATTGACTATTATCCCCAGTCCCTAAATGGGGGGGGAGAGGGGAGAGCTTCCTGGGACATGAGCCTGGGGAAACTTCCCCACGGTCCCTTACAAACATGAGCATGGAAGCTCCAGAGCGCTTCCCCTGCCTTGCTCTGAGCATTGTGTCTGCTTTCATGTTCCAGGCTGCTTTGGGGATAATGAGATTTAATCAGGCTTCATGATCCCTGGGGCGAGTGGTGGACATCATCTACCTGGACTTCTGCAAGGCTTTCGACACGCTTCCCCACAGCTGCCTCCTGGAGAAATTGGTGCATTATGGCCTGGCCGAGTGGTCTGTGTGGTGGGTGGGGAATGGGCTGTCAGGTGGCACCCAAAGGCTGGTGGTAAACAGCTCTTTGTCCACCTGGCCACCCACCACGAGAGGGGTCCCCCAGGGATCGATATTGGGCCCAACATTATCCAAATATCTTCATAAGTGATCTGGATGATGGGCTCAAGTGTAGCCTGATGAAGTCTGCAGATGGTTTGTTCAGCCTTGAGCAAAGGAGGCTCCGAGGGGATCTCATCTTCACGTCCCAGTACCTAAGGGGTGGCTACAAGGAAGATGGAGACTCCCTTGTCACAAGGAGTCCCATGGAGAGGACAAGGGGGCATGGACACAAGTTGCTCTGGGGGAGATTCTCACTGGACAGGAGAGGGAAATTTTTCCCCATGAGAACAGTCACACATGGAATAATCTCCCCAGGGGAGGGGTTGACTCTGCCACATTGGACACTTTTAAGTGGCCATCTTGTCTGGACTGGGCTCTTGCCTAGGAAGGTTGGACCAGATGATCCTGGAGGTCCCTTCCAACCTGGGATTCTATGATTCATCTCTTCTCCTCTTACCAGTGGTTCAAATATTATTGTCTCATAAAGCGTTTGGAATTCTGTCCCCTGAAATTGTGTTAAGCTGGGATGGAAGTTCCTTGCGGCTTAAGCCTTGTCTCCATATGGCATCGAGTTTGGGGGTTTGTTGCTGCTTGCTCTGCAGCTCCTATGGGCTTGCTGGCATGGGGACATAAGCAAGGGGCTAACCCCCAGCGAGATGGACTGACCCATCACGGGGAGGGCAGGGAAGAGTCGGTGGGGGTACAGAAATGCTTGCCAAGGGTGGGATTCACCCAGTTAGGAACACATGCTGTAAGTTCTTAGCTTGTGTGCTCAGAGCCCGGTGAGACCTGGTGCCCTTCCTTGAGCTGGCATCTGTCTTGTGAGGTGTTGCTTTGCCTTTTCCCACCACTTTCTTCCCAGCTTTTGAAATGGACGGATTGCTTCCAGGGGAATTGGGATTTCCAGCTGAGGAGAGGAGCACAGAGGGTGGAACAAGCCATGGATGCAGACGTGGTGGCTGGTTCAAGGCCATGGGGTGGGTGGGGACCCGGAGCTGCTCTCTGCTGATGGGTTTCCTTTTACCAACCAAACTCTCCTTATCTTGGGGAGTGCAGAGGTCATGTCCATGGCAGTGCTGGAAGAGGTGGAGGCTTTGATTGCTTTCCATAATGCTGCTCGTAAACTTGGGATTGGACTCGTGTGGAGTGGTGGCCGGCGGCGATGCTGGGGAGCTGCGGGGGTGTTGTCCCAACTGTGGGGACCCAGGGTGGGTGGGTGCCAGGAGCTGCCCTGCTCAGTACCGAGCGTATAAGCTGTGGAGTTTTGTAGCCTATGAAATTTTTCTTGGGATTCTTATCAAAGCATTACCTGGGGAAGAGGACTTTAGACGGGGTAATCTTTGGCTAGGAAGGGGCTGTGAGCTGGAGAGCAGATAACTGGAGAGCTCATGGTGCTCTTGAGAGCCAAATGATGTCAAATTTTAACTTCCTAACTGGAAACTGTTTCATGACTTGTCTAGGTCTTTGGTTTTTTTTTATTTCTTCCCTCCGCAACCAATCCCAAAAGTGTTGGGGTGAGGAGTAAGAGCTCTCTTCCCCCATTTCCCAAGTGCAGCAGCTGCCTCTGCAGAAATCTCAGCTCCTTAATGAGCAGAGCTCTTCTGATGAACCCTCTGAGACCTGTCCTGCATGGGGTATCCACGGACCTCCTGGTGTTCACCTGTCAATCCTCCCCCTTTGGAAATGCAGACTCCAGCTCACTGAGCTGGGCACAGGCAAGGAGCAAGATGCTGATCCTTCACCAGGTCGGTGGGCACCTGCTTCAGCCTGCTCTGCCCTAACTGAGTAAGGAAAAACAGCATGGGTCCAACCTCCAAATGGTGAAATCTGTCGCCTGTTCTGCTACAATCACTTTGCTCCCTTGCTGGCCCCAGTCTTCATCCCCACCTCCTGCGGTGGGGCTGGGAGCTCAGCTGGGAGCCCTGTGTCCCGTGGTGCCCACCAACCAGCCTAGGTCACCTGCGTGGCTGCACTGGGAAGCTGGTGCCTCTGTGCTTCCCTGTAGTGCCAAATGACCCTCTGAAACTGTGATGGGATGTGCAGGATTCAGAGATACTTGTGGATGCCTGGTGGTGCGTGGTGTTTTGGAGTATCTGCAGGACATGGGAGAGGGTTGAAGACCTTACTCATCAATATCTGCTGTCTTTCTGGGAGGAGAAAGTCTCTTCCAATTGACTGGAGATGGGTGAGACAGTGATAGCTGCCCTCTCAATAGGCTTTGTCCTCAACTGAAGCCTGCCAGCTCTTGTGCAAGACCTCTGGGCTTGGTCACTGGTTGTGTCTGGGTTGCTCAGAGCTGTCAGCACAGAAATGTGTCCCTTGAAGCTCCCCGTTACTATCCCGCCTGTCAGTCACCCGTTTTGGGGACCCCACCAAGGGGGCTCATCGCTGTCCTCCTGCAGGCTTTGGCAAAAGGGGTGCCGGAGCGTGAGAGCAAAGGAGCCTGGAGACCAGCGGGGCTGCAGGAGTGGCCCCAGCTCTCATGGCTGGTGGGGAAGCCTCCCCCTGCCCTTCTGCACGGCACCTTTGGGTGCTGAGCCGAGAAGGTCCTGCTCATCTTGTGGGGCAGGACTCTGCAGGATTGCTCAAGCAAGCATGCTGAGCTGTCCTTGGTGGGTCGGTCCCACCAGGTGGGGGCTTAGGGCCATGGGACTGTCACTTCTCCGGCTTGTGAAGAGTGCCACCAGGTCTGCGGTGTGGCCGTCGGTGTGTGGGGCTCTGGCAGGAACATTGGCTGCAAAGGAGGTTGCACGTCCTCAAGTCTCCTCCCGCCTTCCAAAAACGGTTGTGGTGGGCATGCTTCCTGCTGCTCCCTGTGGAGGGGAGGCGTTGGGTGCAGGCAGGAGATGTGTACCCAAGAGCTGCCTCTGCAGGCCAGCGTCGCTGGAGCTGGTGGGTGCTTTCCAGCTTGTTTAGCACCGTCTCTGGTGGGACTCCATCCTTGGCCCAAGGGTTCTTGCAGTGCCAGGACTTGGGTAGCAGGAGTCCTCATGGAAAGTTCAATATTCAGGATCTCTGGCTTTTTGCAAGGGTTGGCGGAGCCCTAACTATTCTTTTTTGTTTTCCCCTTGTCGTTCACAGTACAGTGCCGTGGACAGCAACCCCCTCTCTCTGTACGTCATGCATCCCTTCTGGAACACCATAGTGAAGGTGAGCCCTTGTCCTGCCCTCAACGGGATAGCAAAACTCCAGTCACCATGGAGTCTCCTCTGTAGAACTGTCAGCTGAAAAGCCCTGCCTCGTTTGTGGTGCAACTAATGACAACGGGTGCTGCCTTCCAGCCTGCAGCCTGCCCCGAGCTCATTGCATCGCAGCCTAAAGCTTCCTGCTGCCCATGCCAGATGCGACTAAGCAGTGTCATCTAACACCCAGACGATTGTAACCAGGTCTCTGCCATGGCTGGGAGCAGCACGTGGTTCTTATTACATGTTTTAATGAGCTCATGTGTTCTTTTGCTGCTTTCCCATAGATCTTCCCTACCTGGCTGGCCCCAAATTTGATAACGTTTTCTGGCTTCCTGCTGCTTGTCTTCAACTTCTTCCTCATGGCATACTTCGACCCTGACTTTTATGCTTCTGGTAAGGCTACCTGTTCCTGTTTGGATGTGGAGTGGTGAAATCTGTCACCTCCTCTGCCGTGACTTCCGGTGCTCGTTGGTAAGGCCCCTTAGTCTGGGCCTTCCCAGAGGCAGATGGCCATGCCAGAGGAGGGATGGAGTTGAGGGGTTGAACTCGCACGGCTTTGTGACGAGGGCTTGTCCGAATATGACACCTTCCCTCCAGCTGCTGGATGGATGTGAGCCTGGCTAGCAGCGTGCGGGCAAGGGAGAAGAAAAGAGCTGAAATCTTGAGTAGGAATTGGCTCTGCCTACGCAGCACACAAGAACCCAGTGCCCTCATTGTAAAAGCAATCTAAAATCTAGGGTTACGTGGGAAACTCTGCCTCCCTGAAGTCAGCAGGTAGAGCCTTGTTCTTTGCATCCCAGCTAATTGCCCTCTTGCAAAAACATGGCAGCGCCAAGTCCAAGACTAACAAAGGCAAAATCTTCTTTCTCTGTTTCACCGTTCTGCATAAGGCAAGGCCTGCAGAGCTATAAACTTTTTAACGGTACCCATAGAATGGTTTGGGTGGGAAGGGAGGTCATCCAGCCCAACCCCTGCCATCAGCAGGGACATCTCCAACCAGAGCCGGTTGCTCCCAGCCCCGTCCAACCTGACCTGGAATGTTCCCAGGCATGGGGCAGCCACCACCGCTCTGGGCACCCTGGGTCA
>NW_009258482.1:226687-228115 GCF_000687185.1 Egretta garzetta | reverse complement strand
GCGGGGGGTGCAGCCCAGGGCATGGTTGGCTTTCTGGGCTGCCAGCACACGTTGCCGGCTCCTGGCCAGCTTTTCACCCCCCAGCACCCCCAGGTCCCTCTGGGCAGGGCTGCTCTCCATCCCTTCACCCCCCAGCCTGTGAGGATCCCGGGGGTTGCCCCCAGCCGGGTGCAGGACCCTGCCCTTGGCCTTGTTGGACCTCATGAGATTTCCATGGGGCCCACTTCTCCAGCCTGTCCAGGTCCCTCTGGATGGCATCCCCTCCCTCTAGCAAGTCAGCCGCACCGCTCAGCCTGGTGTCATCTGCAAATCTGCTGAGGGTGCGCTCGATCCCGCTGTCTGTGTCACCGATGAAGACATTAAATGGTGTTGGTCCCAGCACGGACCCCTGAGGGACACCAGTCATCACCGATCTCCATCCAGACATCGAGCCATTGACCACTCCCCTCTGGATGTGACCATCCAACCAATTCCTCATCCACCAAACAGTCCACCCATCAAATCCATAGCTCCATATTTAGAGAGAAGGATGTTGTGGGGGACCGTGTCAAAGGCCTTACAGAAGCCCAGCTAGATGGCATCTGTAGCTCTTCCCTTGTCCACTGATGCAGTCACTCCATCATAGTAGCCACTTGGTTGGTCAGGCAGGATTTGCCCTTGGTGAAGCCATGCTGGCTGTCTCGAATCACCTCCCTGTCCTCTGTGTGCCTTAGCACAGCTTCTAGGAGGATCTGTTCCATGATCTTCCGAGGCCTAGAGGTGAGGCTGACTGGTCGGTCATTCCCAGGGTCCTACCCCTGTTCATCTGTTTGTGAATCCGAAGGTTCAGTTGTGTCCCTTTCCTCCTGGGAGTGTCCCAGGGAAAAGATTACTCTCAGTCACTTATCAGAAGCTTCCTCTCTGTATTTTTCTCTCCCTTTGCCCCTACCAGGTTTGGCTTAGGTTGCTCAGAAAGGTTCATCTGGTTCTTCTAAAACTGGGCCAATCATCAAAACACAGTTATGTAGGAAGAACACTGGTTTCTTGGGATTGTCTCTATTGGTTGGTATAGAAGTACTGTTTTCAATATGCCAGGCTTTCAAAAGCTCGGGTGGCATCAGTGGCTGTTAGCTAAGATTTGGGCTGTGTTTTGGCTCATGAGCCATAGGAAGAAAAGCTGACAGTAGCAGCTCAAGGAAGGAAACTCAGTGCGAGAATCATAGAATCACTTTGGTTGGAAAAGACCTTTGAGATCATCGAGTCCAACCTTTAACCTAACCCTGCCATCCCACCACTAAACCCTGTCCCTAAGCACCTCATCTGCCCTTCTTTTAAATACCTCCAGGGATGGGGACTCGACCACCTCCCTGGGCAGCCCATTCCAGAGCCTGACAGCCCTTTTGGTGAAGAAGTTTTTCCTAATGTCTAGCCTAAACCTGCCCTGGTGCA
>NW_009258482.1:222190-226088 GCF_000687185.1 Egretta garzetta | reverse complement strand
CCTCCTCTCAGGCAGTTGTAGAGGGCGATCAGGTCTCCCCTCAGCCTCCTCTGCTCCAGACTAAATAACCCCAGTTCCCTCAGCCGCTCCTCGTAAGCCTTGTGCTCCAGCCCCCTCCCCAGCTTGGTTGCTCTCCTCTGGACATGCTCCAGCAACGCAACATCCTTCTTGTAGTGAGGGGCCCAAAACTGAACACAGTATTTGAGGTGTGGCCTCACCAGCACCAAGTACAGGGGCACGATCACTTCCCTACTCCTGCTGGTCATACTATTTCTGATACAGGCCAGGATGCCATTGGCATTCTTGGCTACCTGGGCATCAGATGTCCAGAGACTTGGGCTCTGCCAAAGGGACAGCAAAGCCCATGCTTTGGGACCCTTTTGTACGTACATGCTACGCGTGTCCTGCTTGGAAAGCCAACTTTTCATTTTGCTGGTGAGGCCTCCAGAAACTTGTGCCTTCCATCCTCGTTGGATGGTTTTGTAGATGTGATGCCCTTTCTTTGCTGCTGGAAAGACACCATCATGCTGCTCTAAGGAAATGGGGTGGCATTTCACGGAATCATTGTTCCCCCCGGGAGGCCTCCGTCTGCCCTCCTGCGAGGCTGCTGCCAAGGAGCCGTACCTCTCCCTGCTTTTTCCAAATGCACCTTGGGGCTCCCTGAGTTGCAGACAGCGAAGCTGGGTGTATGCCAAAACAACACTGGAGGAGGTGGAGATGTTATGAAGGAGGAACTCTGTTTCAGTTGGCAGGATGCAGACTGGAGACTGGGAGGGGATTCCTCACGTGTGTCTGCAGAGGCAGGGTGTCACCACGTCTCCGACAGGCTCTACTTGATGCTCTGTGAGCAAGTGATTGAAGAGAGTCTTGATCTGCACACGCGTCTGTGTCATGCATTTGGGCTATGGTTGCTAGCTGCCATCACCAGTTCTTAGATCCCGTGACTTTGGGGACAGAGGACAAGTATGTCTGGGAAAGCAAAGTCCTCGGTGACCCGGTTTCACATGCCGTTGTGGAACAGCTCTGCCATCCTGTCCTGGAAAGCCAACATCTCAGTTTCACTGTATGAGTTGTGTAGGGTCTTGATGAGCAGCTGGTCCTGGTTGTTGTGCCTCTTGTGCCAAAATAAACCCATTGAAAGTCCGTACTGAGCTGGCCTGACTTGGGTCTTTCTGATCTCTGCAGCTCCTGATCACCAGCATGTTCCGAGCGGAGTGTGGGTCATTGTGGGTCTCCTCAACTTCATTGCCTATACGTTAGGTAAGACTTTATCTCGTTGGTTGTGGGGGTTTGCGCACTTCGTCTGTTCCTGCGGCGGCTGCATGTTGTCTTATCTCCGAGCCCGATGAGAAATCTTCGATTCTGGGCTTCTGCCGTGCACTAATCCAATTGCTGCTCAAGCAGCTTCTGGGAGCTGCTTTGCAAAGTGGATAGGAAGAAGTTGTCCCAGAGCAGCTGATGTGAGAGGAGGATGCTGGAACTGACTTAGAGACAAATTGTGAAATTCTGTCTTCAGTCTGCTTTAAATAATTGTAATTTCATCAGACTTCACTGAATTTTTCAGTCGCGGGTAGAGCAGGGGGCTGGGAAGTGCACTCCTCATTAGAGGATGGAAGTAGCAAAAGCTGCTGTTCCCTGGCTGCACACACTTTGTCATCTGCAAACTGGCCCATTGCTTTGCGTGGAGGTGCCCAGCAAGACTCCCATTTCTCCTTGTTCTCTTCCCAGATGGCGTGGATGGGAAACAGGCTCGCCGGACCAACTCCAGCACGCCTCTGGGAGAGCTCTTTGATCATGGCCTGGACAGCTGGGCATGCGTGTACTTTGTCGTGACAGTCTACTCCACCTTTGGACGGGGCTCCACGGGTGTCAGCGTCTTCGTTCTCTACCTCCTCTTATGGGTGGTCTTGTTTTCGTTCATCCTCTCCCACTGGGAGAAGTATAACACAGGGATCCTCTTCCTGCCCTGGGGATATGACATCAGCCAGGTGGTGAGTACGCATCGCAGCCGCTGTGCGGCTTCAGCAGAAGCTCAGTAAGCTTCTGGCATGCCTGGGGTGCAGCGGTGCCCACCGAGGTGTGTGAGGGATGTGTGCAGCTCTGCTACGTGTCCAAAGCCTTGTAAATTGGTTGCTTCAACGCTCTCTGGAGGTGGGTGTCTTCAGCCCGTCTCCAGGCGTTGTGGAGGAGGGGACCTTTCCAAGACAGCTTGCATGACTTGGAGCTGCAGTTGCTTCAATGAGCCAGGGTTGTGTGGCACTAGAGATCGACTGCTCAAAACCATTAAATCCAAGGAGGTTTGTGCGGTGCGGTTTTTATTTTGTTCCGAGTAGCTATTGTATATGGACTTTGCAAAAACTCTGCATGTTAATCACTATGCCTGGAGCAAAAGTTCCTGGGGAGGTGCCCCTCTGTACCGTGGTAGCTGGGCAGTCAATGTCAAGACTGTTGGTGATGGACCCTTTGGTCCATGGTTGGCATGTCTGCCTCTCATTAAGGGCTTCTCTGCTGGAAGCTCTTTCTGAAGAGCCCACCATAACTGGGAGCAGGCTCTGGATGATACAGTTCACCTTCACTGCTCCTTTATCTTCTGCCTTATCAGTTGCTGGGTAGGAAATCCAACAAGTTGAAAGGAGAGTAATCATCTCTGCTAGTAGAAGGATCATAGAACCCCAGGTTAGAAGGGACCTCCAGGATCATCTGGTCCAACCTCTCTGGGCAAGAGCCCAGTCCAGACAAGATGGCCCAGCACCCTGTCCAGCTGAGCCTTGACAGTCTCCAATGTGGAGGAGTCAACCCCTCCCCTGGGGAGATTATTCCATGGGTGACTGTTCTCATGGGGAAAAATTTCCCTCTCCTGTCCAATGGGAATCTCCCCCAGAGCAACTTGTGTCCATGCCCCCTTGTCCTCTCCATGGGACTGCTTGTGACAAGGGAGTCTCCATCTTCCTTGTAGCCACCCCTTAGGTACTGGGACATGGGGATGAGATCCCCTCGGAGCCTCCTGTGCTCCAGGCTGAACAAACCCAGCTCTCCCAGCCCATCCCCATATGGCTGAGAGCGGTTTCCCAGCCCTTGGATCCCCTTGGTGGCCCTGCTCTGGGCCCCTCCAGCCTGCCCACAGCTTTTTTGTACAGTGGGGACCAGAACTGCACCCAGGATTCCAGGTGTGGCCTGACCAGCGCTGAGCAGAGTGGGATGAGGACTCCTTTACCTCTGCTGGTGATGCCCTTGGTGATGCCCCCCAGCATCCTGTTGGCCACCTTGGCTGCAGCAGCACCCTGCTCACTCCTATGGAGGTTTTTGGCCACCAGGACCCCAGGTCCCTTCCCACAGAGCTGCTCTCCAGCCGGGGGTATCCCAGTCTGTGCTGCCCTCCTGGATTGTGTTTTCCCAGGTGCAAGACCTTACACTTGTCCGTGTTGAACTTCCTAAGGTTCTTGCTAGCCCACTCTTCCAGCCTCTCCAGATCTTCCTGCAGGGGGGTTCTCTCTTCTGGAGCATCCACTTCCCCACTCAGTTTGGTGTCATCTGCAAACTTCATCAGGCCACACTTGATCCCGTTGTCCAGATCACTTACAAAGATACTGAATAATGCTGGGCCCCATATCAGTCCCTGGGGGACTCCACTTGTGGTGGGTCGCCAGGTAGACAACGAGCTGTTCACCACCAGCCTTCACCTCCTCCTTTAGAAGGTGACTGTAGCTGGTCTCCTCCAACTCTGCTCTGACCTCTTTCTCCAGAAGCATTGCTTAACCCTAATGCTTTCAGACCTCTGCCTCTTGCAGAGAGGCCGGGGGAGGAGGGCCAAGCTGCCCCGCAGTGTGCTTCACCCCGCTGCAGGGTAATTACTAAAACTGAAATAGCCGTAATAAAAAAATACAGCCCTGATAGAAAA
>NW_009258482.1:214582-222145 GCF_000687185.1 Egretta garzetta | reverse complement strand
GCAGACTGATAAAGCACCCCTGGGGGAAACCTCCAGGGCTGCTGGCGCTTGTGGTATTGTGGTTTAACCCGGCTGGCAACTTGGCACCACGCAGCCGCTTGCTCACTCCCCCCCAGCTCCTCAGTGGGATGGGGGAGAGAATTGGGAAAAGAAAGTAAGACCCGTGGGTTGAGATAGAGACAGTTTAATAAGAAGAATAACAATAGTAATAATAGTAATGGTAAGGGAATATACAGAATACATCAAACAAATGATGTGCAAGGCAATTGCTCACCACCCGCCGACCGATGCCCAGCGCCGAGCAGGAGAAGCTCAAAAAGTCCTTGAGTAGTCTGAGCACTGCTTGGCAACAACTAAACCATCAGTGAGTTATCAACATCCTTCTGGTACTAAATCCAAAACACAGCACTGTGCTGGCTACTAGGAAGAAAATTAACTCTATGCCAGCTGAAAGCAGGACAAGTATAAAACCTGGTTTTGTAACACGGGATTTTTGTGTTTGTTTTTTTTTTTTTAAATTATTATTTTTTCCCCTTCCTGCCGGTGGAGAGAACAAAACACGATGTAGCCTAGGGTGGACTTCTCGAGCTGCCTTTCCCTGAAGCTGCCGGCTCGGGGGCTGCCAGCCTTGCCTGTCCGGTCGCTCATGCCTGCTTGTCCTGTGCTTTCTTTCAGACCATTTCAATTGTCTACATAGTGACAGCCATTGTGGGAGTTGAGGCCTGGTATGCACCTTTCCTGTTTAATTTCTTATATAGAGACCTATTCACTGCAATGATTATTGGTAAGAAACTCCATGTTGAAGCCTGTCTTTTAAACTCCACCTTTTTAACGAAACCCAATGTCTTAATTCTGTGATAACGCTGTTCTGTTTGCTGCAATGGGAGCTCCTGGAGGCTGTTCCTGACACGGCGGAGGGAGGGTGTTCTTGCAGCCTGCCCTTATTATATATAATTATAATGATAATAAGGATAATAATAATTATTATATTAGATATTATGCATCTCGCGGTGGCCTTGTCTTCTGCGCAGTTACTTGGGCGACGTTAACTCCCGTCTGCCTGGGTCTGTGTTGACCAAAAGAGCGAGGCAGCGGAGAGCTGCGCTCACGCCTCGGGTATATTTTTGTGCCAGTCCTGAGGGTTTAGGTGCATGCTGCTGCTCGGAGGATCAGCCCTGGTGCTGCCTACCCGGGGTGAAGGATTTGGGGGGATGGATGCGACATGGTTCCTGGCCTGGAGCAGCAGATGAGCGTGGTTGAGGGGGTCTGTGTTGACCAAAAGAGCGAGGCAGCGGAGAGCTGCGCTCACGCCTCGGGTATATTTTTGTGCCAGTCCTGAGGGTTTAGGTGCATGCTGCTGCTCGGAGGATCAGCCCTGGTGCTGCCTACCCGGGGTGAAGGATTTGGGGGGATGGATGCGACATGGTTCCTGGCCTGGAGCAGCAGATGAGCGTGGTTGAGGGCTGTGGCTGCTGCTCGTGGCTGGGTGTGCTGGCCCCTGGAAAGCACTCTGGCTGTTCTGAGGTCCTGCCCTCCAACCACTCGTCTCAAAATTAAATAAAATAAAAAATAAATAAATAAATGCAAGCCCAGCCTTTCTCTCCAGTGGTCAGAACAAGCCCCACTGCAAAGGGGAGAGTGGTGTGGGTGAAGCCTGGCAGGGCAAAGCTGCCTTTGCTTAATGAAATTTGTCTTATTTGGAAATTCTTAGTTTAATTTTTCTCAGTCTGTGTCCCTCTTCTTTAGGGGTTAATTGTAGCTTCCTAATTTCAAGTCGCTGTGTCTTGAATTGTGTTAAACCGAATGCTTGCGCTTTTCTTAAGAAATCAGGTGGATATCCCCAGCTTTCCTTTGGCAGCCACGTAACTTAACATATGAACGATAAATGCAGTTTTCCTATATGAAAAGCAGAGCACAGTGCCTACATTGGCTGGGGTTGTGCACTTCTGGGGTATTAAAAGCAGGAAATGTTTCTTCTCTCTTGACATACCCACTGCTAGAGAAACATGGAGGGAGTTGTGATAGACCCCACAGGTTTGGGGGCAGCGGACGATGTTCCCTGCCGAGGTCTGGAATTTCAGAGTTATTTAGGCTTTTGTATCATTTGTCAAGTTAAACGACAACAACTTTTCAGCGCAGTGGGAGCTGAAAATGCTGGCTCACAGTGAGAGAAACAGCAAATTGGCTTTATTGTGAAGACCGAAAGCTCTGCTGTGTGCAGCCACGTCACTTGTGGAGTTTGAACTCGCCTCGTGTCTCGTTAAAGAGAGCATTACGGTTAAACTTCGTCCCTGTTTAAAGCGTAATACTGCCCTCGTTAATGCCGCTTTTAAAAATCAAAACGTCTTTCATTTAGAGCAGACCTCAACTTGTAATTACAGCTCTTGGACCAGAATTACGAGCACCTACTTTTAAACGTGCCGCGCTATTCCTGGTGCACCTCTGAACGGTGTTTGTCGCGAGCAGCTTAAACCAGAGCACAACCACCCTGCCCGTCCGCGGGGTGCACGTGACGGTCTCCATCTAATGTGGGGCAGTAACCTGGCTCTTTCTCTTCCAGCTTGTGCGCTCACTGTGACGCTGCCCATGAGCCTGTATAACTTCTACAAGTAAGTTTCTCCATCCCCAGGTCTCCCTCTCTGCTCTAGCGCCTTTGCAAGAGCCCCCAAAGCCTCTTAAACATGGTTTCCTCGGCAGTTTTCAGATGACTGTCTTTAGTTGGGGAGATGTGGCTCTGACACACCAGGAGGTCCCAGTTTGCAGGGTGCACTGGGAGGAGTGATCTTGCAGAAAGGCCCCCAGCTTCTGTGGGCTTGTCCTGTTGGTCACGACCCAGACAACCAGGTGCCCCTGTAATTCGGGAGGCTTTCGACTTAACCATGAAGGTGTTTCTCACCTTCCTCGTCTGACTGTGGGCTGACTGAGACCAGCTCAGAATGGCCAGTGAGATTTTGCAGCCCTCTCTTGAAGGCAGGGGCCAGGTATTTCTCAGCTGGGGTTCCATGTATTTTCATTTCTTTCCTTGTCTTTCAGGGCCTATAAAAATAACACCTTGAAGCACCACTCTGTGTATGAAATCATGCTGCCGCTGGTATCCCCAGTGTTGCTGTTCCTGCTCTGCACCACGTGGATCTTCATGTCCCCAACAGACATCCTGGAGGTCCATCCCAGGCTCTTCTATTTCATGGTTGGAACAGCCTTCGCTAACATTTCTGTGAGTGGCTTTTGCTTTATGCTCCTGCTTATTCCCCGGAGAGCGTGAAGCCTGCCAGGATGCTTGGGAGGCAGGAAGAAAAGGACCAGCTCAAATGTGAGGGGAGAAGGGAGATCATGGAATGGAATCCCAGAATGGTTTGGGTTGGCAAAGCCCTTGAAGCTCCCCCAGCCCAACCGTTCCCCTACCCCCGCCATCCCACCCCCAAACCCTGGCCCTCAGCACCGCCTATGCCCGGCTGTTAAATCCCCCCAGGGCTGGGGACTCGACCCCTTCCCTGGGCAGCCCCTTCCAGTGCCTGACAGCCCCAAGGGGAAGGAATTGTTCCCCATGGCCAACCTCACCCTGCCCTGGCACAACTTGAGGCCGTTGCCCCTCGTCCTATGCAGAGATAGGGATAGATGCAGAGATTAACTTAACAGCTTTTCTCTTTTGCTATGATTGAAAGAACAAACAGGAGAGTAGAGAGGGTTTGGGGCCTGCGAATTTTGTGCTGCAGCTCTCCCTCTTGAGAAACTAGAGAATTAGTTAAATCGAGTGTGTTTACACACACGTGCATCCTCTGTGTTGTGAATAGCAAACTGCTAATACAAATGGAGTTCCTGCCTCCTTTTTTGGGATAAACTTAAAATGGGGGGGACTAAAGCTTTTGTCCAAATCTGATTTAGCTGCACATTGCATCTTGCTTGGGACCTTGGCAACGGCGCCTTGTGCTCGTCACCTCAGACACGTGGCTGAGCACCTCTGTGTGTCCGTGCCCTGCGTCCAGCAGCTTGGCAGGGTGTTCTGATCCTGCAGATAAACGCTGGCAAGGCTCGCTCAGCTCAAGGGAACTCCTTTTTCTTTTAAAGATGCCCTTGATGCCTGTTTCCCTATTACCTTCCTGCCCCACGAGGCTTTGCTCTGTGTGTCCCACAGGAATTCTAATGCAAAGGAAGATCCTGAGTGAGAAACTCGGGGCAAACTGCCTGATGGTAGCTGTAAGCGCAGACGGTCGGTACGCGTGTGACCGTCCTCTCTGCACTGTGGACAGCTCTGGGCTTGCAGAGTCGATACTGGGCGCGAGCTCTGACAGCTTTCCCTTCCTGCAGTGCCAGCTGATCGTCTGTCAGATGAGCAGCACACGCTGCCAGCCTCTGAACTGGATGCTGCTCCCCATAGCGGCGGTGCTCTTCGTTGTGATGTCCGGGTTCGTGCCGAACAGCGAAACGCTTCTCCTCTACTTGTTGACTGCTTTCCTCACCCTGGCGCACATCCACTACGGAGTGGTCGTGGTAGGTGAACTCAGCGCGTGGGCTTCGGGCTTGGCTGCCGTGCTCCGACTGCAGGCTTTGCTTGCTTGGGTGCTGCTGCTGCTCGGGGCAGAGAATACTCCGCTTAAAAACGGGAATGTCAGCGGGAACGGCTCTGTGTGTCGCGCTGTCTAGGACCGTATCAAACCTGAGCTGACTTCTTGCAAAAGGCTTGTGCGGGCTGTCTGTGGTGGTTTGACCCCCCGCTACCAAGACCTTGCCACACAAACCCAACACGCTGTTGCGTGGGTTTGACGCAAGCTTTGCAAAACGTGACGGGGGGCTCTTGTACCAGAGATCACTTTGAAACAAATGCTCACATCTCCGCTGCCGCGTTTAACTCCTCCTGGCTGCGGCTGCAGCTTGAGAGAGCAGCTTGGACGTAAGCCAGCATGGGTGACCCACAGCCCTGGGGAAAGGGGGGGCTCCAGTGGATAGCCAGAGCAGCAGACAGTGTGCCTGCATGCCGGGCAGCCGTGCTTAATTTGGGAGTCTTAACATAAAAAGTTAAACTGCTGTCGGTGTTATTCCGGCTGATGAGTTCGATCTGTGACCTTGCTGACGTGCCCTGCGCTGGAGTCGGTGGGAGGGCCAGGACAGAGGGGGGGTTGTCCCCGCTAGGGAGCGTGGGGACACTGCAACTGCTCTACCTTCTCCCCAGCTGCAAGGGCTGTGTAGAGATCCAGGGACCAATTTGCTCCCCTTGCTCTGTGCCAGCTCCACCTGACGCCCTGGGTTTTGATTAAGATTGCGAAAGCAAACTCAGAGGAGACCGAGTCCCATTAGAAATGCCCCAGGAAGGTGCTGAGGAACTGGGGCAAGGGACCCCGTGTCCCCCATGGAGCTGGCTGCTGCCACATCCGTACACCCTCCTTGGGAAGCCCTGTCCCCTGGGAACCCCAGCTCTTAATGTGGAGCCTCCAGAGTTTGAACTGTAATTACAGCAGAGAAGTAATAGCCAGGTTGTCTTGTCTTTCCAATTAGTGTAATGAGGCTTCTATGCAAGCAGGATTTGAATAGCTAAGAAGCTTAAATAATTTTGGTCTTGGAATCGTAGCTGGAGATGGGGGACTGACCAGATGGTGTAATCCTCCTCTCTGCCCAGGCTTGCCCATCCCCGGCAGCGAGCTTCTCGGTGCTCTGCTCCCCTGACGTTGTGTTCCCCTGGTTTCCCCCCACCTCCAGCTTTCCAAGGGCCCATCTGCGCAGTCTTCTCTTGCAGGATAACAGAGCCTTTACTGAGCTGAAGAGCCCTTTAAGGCGCTCTGACTGGGACATAATCCCAAACTGCTCTGCATTTGGAACTGGGAATAAACCCTCTGCCCAGCTCGGCCTCCGGTGCTGCTCAGCCCTGCTCCGTGTGGCTCTGCAATGGCTGCTACCTTGCCGTCGCCAGGCGCCGGTGCCACGCCATCGTTTCACCCTCCTGTCTGCAGCTCTCTGAACCCTGCCCGAAAGCTCGTTTTGTGGTGCAGCGCTCGCCCCTCTGTGGTTTTCTCATGTCCCCGAAAGAGGCGGTGGAGGCTTCTTCTGAAGGCTGGTGTAAAAGGTGCCTGGTTATCCAAAACCTGGCGTCGGGCTCCCCTCCTCTCTGTAACCCTCCTGTGTGTGTCTCGCTGGTCAGTGCAAAGTACTCGACCCCCAGCTGGCGTTGCAAATAGATTCAGGGAGCAATTTTTTCACATAGGTATCTGCGATCATCAAACGAATTTAAGCAAAATAATAAAAATATTGCTGGGAGAGGCAGGGAGGGGGAGCCGTGCCGCAGGGTGAAGTCCTGCATGGCTGGGCTCAGGGCAGGCGTTTCTGACTCGGCCCCTGAGGATGGCAGGGTGGAGGGGAGCCCTCTCCCAGATAGAGCGAGGAAGGTGTGGGAAGGGAGGAAGGCTGCACCTCGCAGGGCCACGTGCCTCGGGCTGGCAGGGACGGGGCTTGGCTCTGGGGCAGGGCAGCACAAGGCAGGGGCTGTGGTCCTGACATGGGGAGCGTGTAGGGTGAGGAGGGTGGTGTGGGAAGGTGGCAGGGGCTTTGTCGGCCGTACAGGGGTCTGGCGCTCTGCTGGCTTTCCTCCCCGTCCCTCCGAGCCTCGCTAACCCAGCGCTGTTGTCTGCCTTGTCCCCAGGTGAGCCAGCTGAGCCGGCACTTCAATATACGGCCCTTCTCGCTAAAGAAGCCCACTCCGGATTGACTAGGAGTGGAGGAAGAGAAAATCAGCTTGCGGTCTGCAGAAGTACTGTAAATAACTGCTGCAAATACCTGTAAATAGTTCAACCATCACCACAGATCTAAACCTATCCTCTGGACAGACATCAGGGCAAAGTACGCACGGTATCCGGTGCAGCCAGGGCAGGACTGGTACGGGGCAGCCCCCGCTGCTGTTCGGCAAAGGCGAGCGTTCGGTTTTGGGTGAAACTGGACGAGGAGGGTAGCCTTTCAGGTCACTGCTACTGTACGTTAGACCAGCTGAATGTTCCCAGTGAAACCTCAGACTCCAGCTCGTGCTCAGGTCAAGCCAGTTGGGGATGCAAATGGCTTTACCTGAGCAAAGCATCCCGACCTGTCACCAAAACCAACACAACAGCTGATTTCTGCAGGGTCAGGGGCACGTCCCGGTGGTTGGGGGCGTTCCTGTCTATCCCTGATCCTGCCCGACAGCCCTTGTCCCGGGAGCAGATGGTGACAGTTCTCCCACATCCTGTCCTGCCTCCATTCATTCACCTATTTGGGGAAACTACTTGCACCTTCTTTTTTTTTTTTTTTTTTTTTTTTTTTAAGAGGAGGAAAAGAACAACACGCAAAACTTTCAGTAATGTTCTGCTTGGGGGGGGGCTTGGAAAATCAGGACTCAATTTCTTGTAAAAGTGGGAAGGCGGCTTCTGCCTCCCCTGCTTGAGCTTTGGGTACCTGGGACCACGTCTCGACCGTGTTCTTGTCTGTCCATGTGCGTTCCCCGCCTGGGAGTGGGGTCTGGGCTCCGATGGGCAGTGGCTCACAGCAGCCTAACGCAGAGCCAAACTCCCCCCTTCTTCCTCCCGGTATGAGCTGGCTGTTGCGGGC
>NW_009258482.1:212525-214551 GCF_000687185.1 Egretta garzetta | reverse complement strand
AGCAGCGCAGCCAGGCTCAGCTGCCCCCGGCCCTTCCCGCCAGCCCGCCAAGGGCAGCAAAGCCACCGCTTGGAGAAGCACCTCAGTAAGTGTTGTGTCGGTGGTGTGTGCGCTTTTGGGAAGCTCACGGGCCGTGTGTCTGGTGGGGCCCTTTCCAAACATCACTTTCTGTTCGAAACCGTTGTCCCCGGCGGCTGCATGTCTCATCCAGGGAGATATTTGTTTACTGTCCATTTGTAAAAGACATGTTTGCATTGATTTTTTTTTTGAACTTTTTTTTTTTTTTTTTTTAATCGAGTTAGAGTGTGGTGGTGAAGACTGAATGCTGATTTTCTTTTCTGTTCACTTTATTTAATGAAGACCTGTGCTTGAATGAAGAGTGTAGCTTAAACCCAGGCTCTGGAAGGGCTGCATCCGGAAGCGAACAAGCACAGCAGGTTGTGCATATGTAATCTACCACGGGAACAAAGTCGCTTATACACTGATTAACGTGCAGCGTGATTCGTAGAAGCTTGGCCACAGCCTTTTCCTTCTGCAGGTGAAGACTCCCCCTGCTTTAGGAAACCTTCAGACTCTTAACGACTTATTTAATGCTTTTTCTTTTGTGAATTTGAATCCTTGTCAGGCAGAGCGTGAGACTCCTGAGGCGAGCTGGCGAGTTCACCGCGCGCGGGGCGACGTCCGGGCTGCTGGGTGGCGGGGCGCCCTGCGAGGGGCGAGCTGGGGTGTTCCTCCGGGCTGAGGGTGGCCCGATGGCTTCGTGCTCGTCTGGCTGGACGGCTGCCACGTGTCTGGGAAGGGTGGCTGAGCTGGGAGAGGGGGCAAATGGTTTTCAGAGTGGATTTAATAAAGTAGCTTACTCCTATACATTTTACTGACATTGTACAGAAAAAAAAGAGCCCCTAAGCGTATGAATGAATTGGGCTGCGCTGGAATTTTTGACTCTTGCTATTTAATGACACAGAATTGTGAAGGGAGATCAACTGAAGTCACGCGCGCACAGGGATCACAGGCAATCTTAAAATGGGAAACAGGACTTACCTACGGGACGCGTGCAGGCAGTGGAATTGTGCTAGGGGCACTGGCAAAGAGTGGAGCTTGGGCGATTTACCTTCTGATTATGTGTTTGCAGGACCAGGGAATAACTGAGCCGTTCCCTCAGGCTTTCCGCTGAGCTCTGGGGTCCCCAGCCCGGAGCCTGGTCCCTTGTCCTGGCTCTTCCCAGTAACGTTACTGGGCCAGTGCTAACGCTGTGAGAAGTTGATGTTAAACCTTAGGCTGTCTGTCTGCGGGCTCTCCTAGCACTGCCGGTACGCTTCTGCAGCACGTGATGCGCACCGAGAACATCCCCTTTGCCAAGGTACAAACACCTGGAAGGGGGGCTTCCCCTCTGCACTCCTGCGAGCGCTTGTCGTGCCGTGGGAGAAAGATCTCTCTCTCAAAACTGGAACCCCTTCCCGTCTGCGCAGGCTTTTTATCTTTGGAGAGTCCTGGATTTTCGGTGCCTTAATTTATTGCACCTTGAAACTAGAAAATGCATCTCCTTATGCCGGTGCTGGAAAACAGGCTGGCTTGTCCCTAGTGCCACCAGGCTGGCGGCGGGGCGAGGAGGGAGCAGACCTGGTCTCCCTGCACACGCGTCTTGTTCCCAACGCTGCTGCTGCGAAGCTGGGGCGGGGAGGGGGGAGCGGTGGGTCGGGTCTGTTTGCGCTGTTAGAAATTAAGTGTTTTCTGCTCCCGGATTCCGGGAGGGGAATGGAAACAGAGAGACCAAACCGTCTTGCCGTGGTGGGGTGTGGCGTGCTGAGAAACAAACTATTAATAATAATGGTTTTGAGTCTTAAGAATAAATGGATTCCTCGCTCACGGCGTCCGAGGGCAATTGCATTGCGGTGGTGGCTGGACCCCGTCCGTGGGGCGGGGTGCGCTCCGTGGGGCGGGATGCGCTCCGTGGGGCGGGATGCGCTCCGTGGGGCGGGATGCACGCTCGCTCCTCGGCTCCCGCCCGGTATTCGAGAGCCGTTCT
>NW_009258482.1:210057-212277 GCF_000687185.1 Egretta garzetta | reverse complement strand
CGGGGACGTGCCGACGTGTCGGCGCAGGACTTGGCGCAGCCGAGGCGGAGAGGTGGCCTCGCTTGCAGCCTTTTTCATCCCGGTTTTGCGGTTCCTATGGCAGCTCCTGCCTCTGCACCCATCCAAGGACCTGGCACAGGAATTCCCGAGCGGGGCTGAGGGTGAAGCGAGGGTTTTTGGGACCTCCTGGGGTTTGGGCAAAACCGGCCGTCACGCTGAAAGCAGCGTTTCACAGGTACAAATGCTGCAGCTCACCTGTGAGCGTGCAAGCGAGCAAGCACCTACGCGCTGTGGTTTTAGCTTGTTCCTTCCCCCGGCGTGGCTGTGCCGCCGTTCACTCCTCTCTCCTGCCGTCGGTCACTGCAGGGGCCTGTCCCCCCCCTTTCCCTGTCATCCCCGTCCCCTCCCCCTTCCCTGTCATCCCTGTCCCCTCCCCCTTTCCCTGTCATCCCCGTCCCCTCCCCCTTCCCTGTCATCCCTGTCCCCTCCCCCTTTCCCTGTCATCCCCGTCCCCTCCCCCTTCCCTGTCATCCCTGTCCCCTCCCCCTTTCCCTGTCATCCCCGTCCCCTCCCCCTTCCCTGTCATCCCTGTCCCCTCCCCCTTTCCCTGTCATCCCCGTCCCCTCCCCCTTCCCTGTCATCCCTGTCCCCTCCCCCTTTCCCTGTCATCCCCGTCCCCTCCCCCTTCCCTGTCATCCCTGTCCCCTCCCCCTTTCCCTGTCATCCCCGTCCCCTCCCCCTTCCCTGTCATCCCTGTCCCCTCCCCCTTTCCCTGTCATCCCCGTCCCCTCCCCCTTCCCTGTCATCCCTGTCCCCTCCCCCTTTCCCTGTCATCCCCGTCCCCTCCCCCTTCCCTGTCATCCCTGTCCCCTCCCCCTTTCCCTGTCATCCCCGTCCCCTCCCCCTTCCCTGTCATCCCTGTCCCCTCCCCCTTTCCCTGTCATCCCCGTCCCCTCCCCCTTCCCTGTCATCCCTGTCCCCTCCCCCTTTCCCTGTCCCCCCCCCCCTTCCCTGTCCCCCCAGTGGCTTTCAGAGCCCGGGGAGCAGTGTGTTGCAAGCGTGAGCTTCTAAGGCTCCAGACTCGTCTATTTAAGCTCCTCCAACAGAGCTGGCCTGACCTTGCCGCCCGGGTGCGGCGAGTACCTGCACTTTCAGCTGGTCTGGTCTCAGCCGGGTCAGTTCTGGCGGGACCCCTGAGCTCTTCTCCTCCGAGAGCGTCTGTGCCTGCTTGTGAGAGACCTGGGACGTCCCTCGGGAAGCGCGTTTGGGAAAGTAGCTCGGATCGTTATTTTTTTTTTTTTTTCATAGATGTGTCCGAGGGAGCGGTTGATTTTTGTGCAAACACAGGCTGTACAGCTGAGCTCCGGCCACCTCAGTTTATGGCAAAACAGCACGCGGGGTCTCTGGATCCTTCCGAAACCTGCAGGAACTTCCCCGGGGCAGAGTCTTCTCTCCAGTCGTCCCTTTTTGCTTGGTGTGCGTCGCTCGCTGCAGAAGCGGGAGTCCTGCGGCGCACCGGCGCTCCCTTCCGCACCTCCAGGTGTGGTCAGACCTGGCTTGAGAAGTCTCTGGGTTGGTCTCCGAGGAAGCGTTCCAGGCGTCGCTGCCCCAGGAGCAGAGCTTCTCGCTGGTCACCCTCGGTTCTTCTCAGCCAGCGGCATCTCTGGTGGCTGCTTGGCAGGGGCTGGGGCTGTGCTTCAGGTTGGAGACCTCATTAACCAAAATCTTCCGCCCTGCTCCCCCCGGACTGCGTCCTGCTTCTGTCCCTCAAGCTTTCAGCTGGAGTGTCTGCTGGTGTGGGCTGTGGTCCGTGTTGTGCTGGTGCCTCTGGAAGAGGAGGGTGGTGGGTCCCAGGCTGGCTTTGGCTCTGGACTTGGGAGCGAGTGCTGGGTCGCTCTCTTCTCCAGCTGTAATCCTGCACCTACAGGCAAACCAAGGCAGCAGCAGCATCAAGCCCAACCCGGGGAGGGGCTCTGGGGGGTGAACCGGAGCATTTCGGACTCAACCCTTCCACCTGAGTGGTTTTGCAAAGGGTCCCGGCTCTCTGGGCTCTTACCCCTGGGCCCCTGGTGTTCGTGCAGGACAGGGAGCTTCTCCGCAACCCTTCTGGGCATCTTCCAAGGCCGGTGTCCCCCTGGCTGCTCAGTTTCCCTGGGCAGGGTGGGGAAGGAGTTGGCGATGCTGCCTCGTCCTTATGGAAACAGGTTGGGAGGCACGGAG
>NW_009258482.1:209605-209930 GCF_000687185.1 Egretta garzetta | reverse complement strand
TGGCCCTGGCCCTGCCGCCGTCCCAGGGACCCCGACCCCTTGCCCCGAGTCCTATTGCTGGGAGCTGAGGTACTGCAGTGGGTTTGAATTCCAGTGTGTTAAATGCTATTACTGAAATATTTATTGTGTTTAAACCAAACAAACAAAAAAAAAAACTATTAAAGTTCAGTAAAGAATAAAATTTTCCAAGCCTTTTAATGGTGTTTGTCTTTTTGTTTGTTTGTTGGTTTTGTTTCTGCCGGGCCAGCAGCCCAGCGCTGCCTGGCCTGGAGCTCCAGCCCCATTTTGGGCGACTTGGCTTGCCCTGGCGTGGTGGGCAGACGCG
>NW_009258482.1:206309-208428 GCF_000687185.1 Egretta garzetta | reverse complement strand
CTGGGTGAGCCTGCTTGAGCAGGGGGGTGGCACTGGGTGAGCTCCGGAGGGCCCTGCCAGCCCCGGCCATGCTGGGATTCTGTGACAACTGCTGGGGTGGGCACGGCTGCTGCAGAAAGATGAACGGGGACGGGAAAGGTGATGGGAGGAGGGAGCAGCATGTCCTGTGGCGGGGTCCATCCCTTGGGCACTGGGTCTGGATCTGCCCTGGCTGGAGGCTGCGGGCCCTGCCCTGCGAGATGTGTGCCTGGACTGAGCCCTGAGCCTCGCACGAGGGAGGAAATCTCTAAAGCACCCGTGGAGTTCATAGAATCAGAGAATCCCAGGTTGGAAGGGACCTCCAGGATCATCTGGTCCAACCTCTCTGGGCAAGAGCCCAGTCCAGACAAGATGGCCCAGCACCCTGTCCAGCTGAGCCTTGACAGTCTCCAGCGTGGCGGAGTCAACCCCTCCCCTGGGGAGATTATTCCATGGGTGACTGTTCTCATGGGGAAAAATTTCCCTCTCCTGTCCAATGGGAATCTCCCCCAGAGCAACTTGTGTCCATGCCCCCTTGTCCTCTCCATGGGACTGCTTGTGACAAGGGAGTCTCCATCTTCCTTGTAGCCACCCCTTAGGTACGGGGACGTGGGGATGAGATCCCCTCGGAGCCTCCAGGCTGAGTTGCTGCAGCGTTTCCCCCGACGGGCTTGGGCAGAGCTGGGGCTGCATGGGGCCGTGGCACCGGCTGCTCCCAAGGACGGTCTGCCCCCAAAATGCGGCCCTCGAAACGTGGAGCGGGCAGAGGTGCTGCGTTTCGCTGGACGACCCTTTCCTGCCTCCTCGAAGCCGGGATCATGGGCTGCTTCAGCCACAGCTTGTCCGGCGCGGTGCCCACCCTGACTGCGCTCGGGAAGGTGCCCCGGGAGAGGGAGGAGGCTGGGTGTCACTGGAAAATGGGGTTTTCCCGTCAGCGGCGTGGCTGCCCTGGCAAGTCAGGATTCGGCTCAGCACCAGCAAAGCTGCCTGGGATCACCGCGAGCTCTTAGTGCTGTCGGCTTCAGAGCTAATCGGGGTGATCCCCGCCTTATCCCCGCACGGCCGGCGCTGCGCACAGGGGAATAAGCTGCTCTGGGTGGCCCCGGGCCCCGGGCAGGAGACCACAGACGCCCGATTTACCCAGGGAGGCTGAGGTCAGGAATTAGGGAGAACATCCTCGCAAGCCCCAGCCTGGCTTTTTGTGGGGGGCTGAGGGGAGTCATGGCCCTCCTGGGTCACCCAGCTTTGGATCAGGAGGGGAGGGGAGGGACGGGGAGGCAGCTGGGGACATGGTCCTTGCATCGCTGCTGGGGATATGGCCCTTGCATCGCTGCTGGGGACATGGTCCTTGCATCACTGCTGGGGACATGGTCCTTGCATCGCTGCTGGGGATATGGCCCTTGCATCGCTGCTGGGGACATGGTCCTTGCATCGGCCTCTGGGGACATGGTCCTTGCATCGCTGCTGGGGACACAGTCCTTGCATTGGCCTCTGGGGACATGGTCCTTGCATTGGCCTCTGGGGACATGGTCCTTGCATCGCTGCTGGGGACACAGTCCTTGCATTGGCCTCTGGGGACATGGTCCTTGCATCGCTGCTGGGGACACAGTCCTTGCATTGGCCTCTGGGGACATGGTCCTTGCATTGGCCTCTGGGGACATCCGGGCGCGTGCTGGGCGGTGTGTTTCCCTCCTCACTTGGGCTTCTCCAGTGGATCAGCCTCGTTGCGAGCCAGCCCGGCGGGGGATTTCTCTGCCTCCTCCGCCGTCAGAAGGTGCAGTTCAGCCTCCACTTTCCCCTGCGGGGAGCAGAGCTGTGCTGAGACCTTGGCAGTGCTCCCCACCTCACCCCCCAAGGCACGGGGCCAGAGGGGACCGAGGGAAGGGAGGCAAGCGCAGGGGGGGTGGAGGCTGCCTGCAAAGAGTGCAGTCCCTGGGGTGCAAACCCCCTCCCTTTTCCCCATCCTTACGGTGATCTCCAGCTCATCGTTCTCATCTCTGGCCACGAACGGCCACCAGCCCTTCACCCGCTTCTGCTTGAAGATGGAGACCATGGGCAGCTCTGCCTCATTCGTCACCATCTCCAGGCTGCACTGCTTTGA
>NW_009258482.1:205697-206006 GCF_000687185.1 Egretta garzetta | reverse complement strand
GCTTGAACCACTGCTCTGCCTGGGCAGCTCCGGGCAGGGTGGCACCGGGCTAAATGGCGAGGAATGGGCTGGTGGCAGCTTTGGCTGTCTCTGGGTAGATGTCCCAGGGCAGAGAGCAAGGCTTCTGCTCCAGAAGCTGCCAGAGCGGGGGGGACTCAGCAGGGTGGCCGAGGGGTGCAGGAGATGCATCCCGTGCCCTAATTGCCCCCTCTGTGCCCTTTGCTTGGCAGAAGGGAGGACACAATTGGTGGTCATGGGGGTCCCTTTGGACCGACATCGTCATGCCTGGGACCCCTTTGCGGTTGGGAA
>NW_009258482.1:203374-204056 GCF_000687185.1 Egretta garzetta | reverse complement strand
CCCGCGGCGCCGGGGGGCCCGGCCGTCCCCCCAGCCATGGGACATTGCAGCGGGCAGGGGCTCTGCCCCACCGCGGACCCACCGAGTTGTGCAGGGGGCCCGAAACCCTCGGGCCGTGGCACCCACCCAAGCACCCTGGAGTTTGGGGGAGCTTGGCTTTGGCCAGGCCACCTTGGCGGGTGAGCGGCCGCTGCGCCGCTGGGCTGGGGACCCTCAGAGCGGCATGGGGGACACGGGGCGGTGGCGGACACGGGGGCTGCAGGGCTGAAGCTGTCCTGGGAGCCAGGGCGGAGGCTGCGGGCTGGCGGCAAAGCCTTGAGCAGAACCCGGGAGCCTTACGGCCTCTTTCCGTCCCCCCCAGGCTTTCCCCCCGGGCTAAAGCCTAGGTGTATTTAAGCGATGCCTCATCCTTTATCAGCCGTCTCGAGGGCTTCCTCTAAGAGGATTGTGGCGGTAGGTGTAATGTGCTTAGGGGCTTGTTAATGACAATGGTGTTTGGGCAGCGCACCCCGTGCCGGTGGTCACTGCACCCCGCACCGGCGGTCACTGCCCGATGGGGTCTCAGATTTACAGGTACTCTGTAAATTAAACTTTATTTTATGAGCTTATTGGGAAAGTGTATTGGGTTTCTGTGGCAAGGTCTTGGTAGTGGGGGCTTCTCCTGCGAGGCAGACGCGGGCCC
>NW_009258482.1:202819-203145 GCF_000687185.1 Egretta garzetta | reverse complement strand
GGGAGGGAGCCCCTGCCCGGGGGGGGGTACAGGGGCCGGGGGCAGGGGCTGCGCCTGCAGCGCCTCTGGCAGTCCTGGTCCGAGCTGAAGACCAGCGTGCGGAGGAGCGCCGTGGGCGGGCGGCTCTGGTCGTGGGTGCAGGAGACCTTGGCGCTCGATGACACCGAGGAAGAGGAGGAGGTGCTGCCGCCCAACCTGCAGTTCAAGGTGGATGCACTCTTCCACGCCATGACGGTGGACGCGTGAGGAGCACCGGCCAGAGTAGGTGTCCTCTACAACTGCCTGAGAGGAGGCTGTAGGGAGGGGGGGGGGGGGGGTCGGCTCCC
>NW_009258482.1:201675-202260 GCF_000687185.1 Egretta garzetta | reverse complement strand
AATGCCGGCGATGCCCAGGAGATGCTGCCCCCACCCCCGAAGCCCCTTTGCTCAGGGAGGCTTCTGGAACCCGGTGCCCCCCTCTGCCTCCAGGTCGGGGACAAAACGGAGCCTGGGGGTCCCTCCTCGCCTCCCTTCTCCCTCCCAGGATGGGTGGCGGAGGCCACCCAAGAAGTGGCCACACAGCAGCCCCTCTCAGTCCCCATTGTCCCCAGGACCTCGGTGCCTGCTGCCGTCCCCCCCAGGGGCGAGGCAGGGCCATGCCTGCTTCCATCCCCATGCAGCCCGGGGTGGAGAAGGTGCCACGGCCGGGAGGGAGCCGGAGGGGAGGAGGAACGGGCTTGGCCAGAGGCGAGGGGTCTCCCCGCTAACGCGAGGCCTCGGTGGCAAACCCAGCAGTGAAAGCCGATTTTTATTGACTGATTCAAGCAGCGGTATCCCAAATCCATCGCCAAGGGCTCCGCAGCTGGTCAGCGAGCGCCTTGGAGCGGAGGAAGGCGGCTTTTCCAACGGCTGAATATCGCGGCGAGCTGAGGAAAGAGCCCTTCCCTGATACACACGCCGAGAAAGGCTCCAGCCACAACA
>NW_009258482.1:200086-201155 GCF_000687185.1 Egretta garzetta | reverse complement strand
GGCGCCCCCCGCCAGCCCTGGTGAGGAAGGCGCAGCCAGGGGCTCAGCGCCATCCCCCAGCCCCCATTTCTCTGGGAAAAAGCCACAGATGGACCCTGCAGGGGGGGGATGCCGAGAGGCAAGGAGATGTCCCCCCAGCAGGGAGGAGATGTCCCCCGAAGCTGCTGAGAGGCTGCAGGGAGGAGGAGGAGGAGGGCACGAGGCCGGGGAAGGCTGTGACACGGGGCTGGGGACATGGGGGGGGCTCCCACGCTTCACGCCCCCAGCAGCTTCTTGACCATGTAGCCTGGCATGCTGTAGAGGAAGAGGGCGACCATGATGAGGAGCAGGAGGGCCAGCACGATTTTGATGATGAGCCACTTGTAGCGCGTGCAGATGAGGTATTTGATGGACTTGAGCGGGTTCAGGAACCAGATGAAGGACGTGTCCGGGCGGCTGCAGGGGAAGCAAACACCCATGGTTAACGCCGTGGCCGTGGAGCAGGGATGCACGGCTGGCAGCGCAGTGGTGGACGTGGTGGGCAAAAGGAGGGGCAGGGTCCCCTTCCCTGGATGAGCCTGCATGGAGCCCAACCAGGAGGATGAGGAGGGTGGGCGAGGGGAGCCGGCACGACATGGGCCAGATGGGGTCATGCAGGTTCGTGGGGGGTGGGAGGATTCCAGGTGAAGCTGGAACCTGACGGTGTGGATGGGAGGGGAGGAGGAGGAGGAGGTGGGAGGCTGAGGAAAAGGGATGGAGCCAAGGAAAGTGGCGGAGGGGGAACAGAGTAAGGAAAAGCAGCAGGGCTGCGAATAGCAGGCAGTGGGGGGAAGCCTCAGAGGTGGCTCTGCCCGTAACCCTCCTTCCTACGTCATGTACGACGATGAATTATCATCATCATCATTGCCTCCCCATGCCTGGCTCCCTCCCCGGGGACCACCCCGCAGCATCTCCAGAGGCCCAGGCGCCTGCTGGGCAGTGGGGTTTCCTACTCACTTGGGCTTCTCCAGTGGATCAGGCTCGTTGCGAGCCAGCCCGGCGGGGGATTTCTCTGCCTCCTCCCCTGTCAGAAGGGGCAGGTCCGCCCCCC
>NW_009258482.1:194201-199894 GCF_000687185.1 Egretta garzetta | reverse complement strand
CAGGTCCAGCTCAATGGCCCCTGGCAGGAGAAAGGGGAGCGCTGGCGTTGGCACCCCTGAAATGCCGAGCCCTTGGCTGGGGGTGGGCTGGGCCAGCAGCGCCTGCCCTGCGGAGCAACTTCGAAGCAGCTCTGGGGCCCTCATCCCCCCCTGCAGCATCTAAAGGGGGTTTGTAGGACGCCGGGGGCTTGAGGAGCAGTGCTGCCCTTCCAGGGTCTGTTCCTGGATCGGCTTTGTCTCACCCCATGCTGCTCCCTGCTTGCCCAGCCCTGGGCTCCCGGCTGGTGGCCCCGTTGCCCCAGCTCAGCGCAGCCCCGGCTTACCGAGGAAATCGTCGGCCGAGAAGTGGTCAGCGTCCCAGACCTGCAGGGTGAGGCGAGCTGGGATCTTGTACTCGGTCTCATCCCAGGAGAACATGGACTCCTTCTTGGAGATGACAATCTTCTCCTCCGCCATCAGGTAGTCAAAGGGGAAGATGTAGCGCCAGTTGAAGTTGCCTTCCCCAGTGAGCGAGTGGTAATGGACATCCGTGTCTTGCTTGTCCTCCTGCTGACCCTTCAGCCACCTGCAGGGCCCAGAGGGATGAGAGGGGTGGCCGGTGTTATGGGAGGGAGGAGAGGGCACAACACCAGCCTGGGCGTGCAGCCAGGACGTGGCCAGGCCAGCAAGGTTTGGATGGACTGGAAGGACCTCAAAGGCACGAGCGACGGGCTGGGGCTGCTCGAGTCGCCGCAGCAGCGTCTCCAAGGGGCAAGAATGGGCAGGAGGGGACTGGAAGGAACGGGGGGGCGGGATGTCAGTGAGCACGAAATGCAAGAGGGGTGTCAGGGGTCTTTCTCTGGGCAGGGAGATGTTAAAGAGGTGGATGGGAGCAAGGAGCATTGCTGGGGACTCTGGAGCCGAGCATACTGGAAGGACATCCCCATCCCATGCTGGCAGAGCTGACGGGCCCGGGGGAGGCTGTAGGGACCTTCTCGCTCCCCCAAGGGGTAGCTTGGCCTCCCCTGATGGCCGCTGTCCATGCAGGAGGCAGCTCGGTCTGTGCTGGCCACCGCGGGGTCCCTGCCTCAGGGCACATCCACCCGAGCCCGTCAGAGGGTGGGGATGTCTCTGCCGTCCCCACCTCCAGCCAAGGGACCTGAGGTGCCCAGCTCAGATCGGTGCCGGGAGCGCCCTGTCTACCAGAGACAGACGGGTCCCACTCCTGCCCCCCGGGAGATGGGGTGGCCGTGCCGACTTTGCCATCCCCTCATTTTCTGGCTCCGGTGAGCAAAGTTCCCAGAGCAAAAGGGACACGGAGGATGGTCCATGCTGGCAAGTCTGGGAACACAGCTTTCTTTTAAAGACTGTGAGTGGCCACCAGCCCCTTTCTCTGCTGCGCCCAGGCACCCCCAGTCCCCAGGGGGCTCTTGGGTTCCTGCATGTCCTTGGGGCTGCAGCCAGCAGGGGACACGGCTCCCTGCTTGGGCACCCAATGCAGGGCTGTTCCCTGGGGCTCCAAGTGGGCTGGTGCCCTGCTCTGCCCCCCAAAACACTGCAAAGTGACACCCCCCCCCGCCTCGACAGGGAAGGGCTGGAGTGCTTCAAATCCACAGCCATTGCATAAAAGCCACGGGGCTGGCGGGACCCGAGATGCCAAAATAGACCCAGTTTTCTGTGAGCAGCACGAGGTGCAAGCAGAGGAGACCTGGCCGGAGCTGCAGGGGAAGCACCGAGCGGTTTAACAGACCAGGAAATCACCACAGAGTCAGCCACCAGCCTGAAACGGCCGTGCATCAATTTGAGGTCCGGGAAAGAAGGGGGCTATGAGCTGGCATGGGTCCCCTCGTCTCTGGACGGGCAAGTTTGGGAAGGGGCTTTCCCCTGCTGTTGGGTGGGAGTGAAGCAGAGATGTGAACTGATGGCAGCCTGACTCCAGAGCTGGGACTGGAGGTTGCAGGGCTGAAATGCCAAGTGGGGGCATCAAGAGAAGCCCAAAAAGGGGAAGGGGGGCAGACAGGACCAGGCAGCGAGGCCTCAGCCATTCCCCACCAACGCTTTCCCTCCCACCAGGAAAGCATCACCTGCTGGGAAGCAGCTCTGCCCAGAGGGACCTGGGGGTCCTGGTGGGGGACAAGGTGGCCATGAGCCAGCAGGGTGCCCTTGGTGCCAAGAAGGCCAAGGGCATCCTGGGGTGCATCAAGAGGAGTGTGGCCTCAAATGATTCGTAAACAAAGGCCAGGTCTGCTCTGGCAGCCTCCCCTTGCGCAGCTTCCCTGCTTATGACTATGGGCTTTTACCACAGTTCTGGACCGGCCAAAGCCCCACGCGTGCTCTTGCCACCAGGCCAAGAAAGACAGAGCCAGACTCTTCTCAGTGGTGCCCAGCGCCAGGACAAGGGGCCATGGGCACAACCTGAAGCAGAAGAGGTTCCAGTTGAACGGGAGGAAGAACTTGACTGTGAGGGTGCCCGAGCCCTGGCCCAGGCTGCCCAGGGGGGCTGTGGAGTCTCCTTCTCTGGAGATCTTCAACCCCCGCCTGGACGCTGTCCTGTGCCCCCTGCTCTGGGTGAGCCTGCTTGGGCAGGGGGGTGGCACTGGGTGAGCTCCGGAGGTCCCTTCCAACCCCGGCCATGCTGGGATTCTGGGATTCTAGGGTTCCAAACCCACCGCATCGCTGCTCCCAGTAATAACCTGCAGCTCAAAGCGGGGTGGCCAGGCCAGGCACCCAGAGCAGGTCATGCAGCCAAGACAGACGGACGGAGAGGCGAGGAACACAGCACGGACAACAACAGCAACGCTGGCGGCATCTGACCCTGCACCATGGCCCAGGCCGTACCCCCCTCCCCGCTCCAGCCCCCCCCAGGGGCCCCAGCCAGTGCTAGTGTCCCCCAGAGAGAAGCGGAGGCAGTGATGCTGCACCTACCCCCTGACAAAAATGTCACTGGATTTCTCGCCGGTGAAGTAGTCATCGTCCTCCAGGATGACCTCGTCTGTGTTCCACACGATCACCCTCAGCTCGTATCTGGTGGGAGGAAGGGAGAGAAGGTGGTGAGGCAGGAGGGGATGGGGTGAGGCTGCCAGAAACCGGGGCCAGGCACCGAGATGGCAGGGAACGGCTCACAGGGATCTCATCCGAGGGACCGGGAGGGCACGAACAGGAGGGGGGGTCTCCACGTGAGCTTGGATCTGCCCCGGCAGGGTGAGCAGAGCAGCAAGGGGAGCTTTGCCTCCCTCCGCTCTGCACCTCTGCAAGGCCCAAGCCCAAGGCTCATAGGGACAGCCCAAGCTTGGGCTTTCACACACAGAATCACATCTGCACCTCTGCAAGGCCCAAGCCCAAGGCTCACAGGGACAGCCCAAGCTTGGGCTTTGGTAGATTTGTGGCTAAAAACGGGGTCTGCAAACAGCCCAAGCCCAGCTCTGTTCCTGGTTTCCCCCCCTTACTCAGCAGGGCTGTGTCCCCCTAAAGATGGGGGGATTTGCTGCTTTGGGAATTGAACCCTGCTCCCACGTCCAGGGCAGCCCGCTGGGCACCGCAGTCCTCCTTAGGATGGCGGGGGGTTCGGAGACTCCGAGATATTCCCAGCACTGCCGTTTGTGTGCAGTGACCAGTCACATAGAATCCCAGAATGGTTTGGGTTGGCAAAGCCCTCTAAGCTCCCCCAGCCCAACCACCCCCCTACCCCTGCCACCCCTGACAGCCCCAAGGGGAAGGAATTGTTCCCCATGGCCAACCTCACCCTGCCCTGGCACAACTTGAGGCCGGTGCCCCTCGTCCCATCGCCCCTTCCCTGGGAGCAGAGCCCGACCCCACTACTAAGTCCTCTTATCGAAGATATGTCAGATATTAAACCAATAAGAACAGTCACGTTGGGCTTGGTTGGAAATTTTGGTGATGGAGAAAGAGGCGCTGGTGGGAGCGGGTGGGGGCAGAGCAGAATCCAGCTTCCTCGCAGGGTGCAGCTGAAACGTGGAAAGGATGGAGGATGGTGGCAGAGAAACAGCCACGCGGCCACAAGCACAACGCATCTCTGGAAGTACAGGGAGCCCTATCGGTGAGGGGACGGGGGTTTGCGGCTTCCTTAACCCACCTCCTCCAGTCTACCTCTCCGGCAGTGTCCTGGCTGAGCCCAGCTGTGAGACTCCTGCATCCTCCATCCCCTCCTGCCCACACCCATGGGTTGGAGTTTGTCCCATGATGGGCCTCTCCATCTCCTAGCACCCACAGAGAGTGTCTGGTGGTGCCAGGTCCCCCCAGCACAGACAGAGGAGATGGGTTAAACCCCTCGGATGGTAACCAGGCATCACTTTGCTTGAAATGGTCTATCTGCCTGCAAACCCCCTCTGCAGCCCATCAACAGGAACATCTCCTCTCCGGCTCATGGCTCGCTGCTGAGCATGGCTGGCCTGGGCTGCACTGCAGACAACGCCCTGCTTTCCCAGCCCATACTGGTGCCTGGACCTTGCCCTTGGCCTCAGCTTTCCTGCAGCTGCCTGTCCTGCTCTTCAGACCCCATCCACAGCCCACTGCCATCAAGGGACCTTCTCTCCATCCGAGGCATTGTCTGCAAAAGACTCCCACCAGGATTCCCACTGCTGTCCCTGTATCCTGGCTCCAGGGGTGGGAAAAGAGGCCCAAGGACAGAGTCTAGCAGGATAATCATAGAATCATAGAATCCCCAGTTGGAAGGGACCTCCAGGCTCAGCTGGTCCAACCTTTCTGGGTAAGAGCCCAGTCTAGACAAGATGGCCCAGCACCCTGTCCAGCTGAGCCTTGACAGTGTCCAATGTGGTGGAGTCAACCCCTCCCCTGGGGACATTATCTCAAGGGGTGACTGTTCTCATGGTGAATGTAAGGTAAGGCAGGGCTAGGAGGGATGCTGAGGGAAGAAATGTCTGTCTTCTCTCTAAATGAGTTGGGAGAGGGCAAGGTGGGGAGGGAAGAACTCTTTGGGATCCCTGAAAATGCCAGCATGGTTGAGGTACCCTGGCAGGGGGCCAGGCTGGGCCACGGAGCAGCAGCGGGAGCGGGGAGAAGCAGGGCTCCATCCCCAGCCTTGAGTTCCCCCTGGGGTTGTTGGCTGGGAGGTTCCTTACTTCTTTGGTTTCCTGGGGGAAATATCAGTGGCAGGGCCAGGCGCTGGCATGTCCATGGGGAACATGTCCACCCACATCTCCAGGCGACCCTGCAAGGTTGGAGAGATGCAGTCAGCTCCCCTTCTCCCTCCTTGTCCCCCATTCCCCCTGCAAAACCCAGCAGTGTCCCCCATCAGCTCCTCTTGCCCTTCAACATCCATCTGGCCGTGCCAGATGTGGGGCAGGCCCTGCAGCACTGAACCCTGCCAGATGTGGGGCAGGGCAGGGCTCCCCCATGCCAGGAGTCTTTTTGCACCCTCTGCAGAAGGGTGTCTCCTGGCATGGCAAGGTGCCGAGGTGCATGGGCACGGGGGAGCCAGGGGACCACGGCACTCAGGGGGGTGAAATGGATGCAGGCTGGAGCAGAAGAGGCGCTGAAAATTTGGTCTTCTAGGGTCAACAGGCGGCTGCTAAGGGCTGTCGGTGGCCAAGCGCCACTCTTTGCAGGATGCCTGCCCCACCTCAGCTGCCCACGGCAAGGTGGGCTACAGCTGGCCTGCCCTGCTGACATCTCAGTGCCCTGCTTGGAGGCTCTGCAGCCCGTGCTCGGGGGCTTTGAGGACCTGCTCGATGCCC
>NW_009258482.1:165158-194182 GCF_000687185.1 Egretta garzetta | reverse complement strand
GTCTCCACGTGCTCGGGGACCAGCTTGCAGCCCGCCCGCGGGATGTCCTCCCAGTGGCGCAGCACGGCCAGGGCCAGGTGTTCATCTGTCTGCTTCTTCTGACCTGCGTGGGCAATGGGAGGGCTGAGCTGGGAGAACTGGGCAGACAGACCCTGGGGACAGCAAACGACCCTCCTCCTCTACCCTTATTCCAAGGGTGCGGAGCTGCCTACTAGCTACCCCCCCTCCATTCCCTTGGGTACCCTTTGTCCTTCAGCCAACACTTCCCAACTCCTCTGCTCCTGTCTTTAACCCCAACCATTTACAGAAGGTCCAGACCCCCCGCTGGTCTGCGTTTTCCTAGGCTGAACAAGCTCTATATCCACGTTGTCCTCTGCTGCTCCCCTCCTGGCCTCTGCGTTCATCTGTCTTGGGCACACGTGAGTGCGTTGGGACACAACCATTGGGGATGCAATTGCATGGAGAATGGCTTGGAATCGTAGAATAGAATCCCAGAATGGTTTGGGTTGGCAAAGCCCTTGAAGCTCCCCCAGCCCAACCGCTCCCCTACTCCTGCCATCCCACCCCCAAACCCCAGCCCTCAGCACCGCCTCTGCCCGGCTGTTAAATCCCCCCAGGGCTGCGGACGGTAAACCCCCCCGGGGCTGGGGCCCCGCCCCCTCCCCGGGGCAGCCCCTTCCAGTGCCTGACAGCCCCAAGGGGAAGGAATTGTTCTCCATGGCCAACCTCACCCTGCCCTGGCACAACTTGAGGCCGGTGCCCCTCGTCCCATCGCCCCTTCCCTGGGAGCAGAGCCCGACCCCCCCCCGGCTCCCCCCTCCTGTCGGGCAGTTGTAGGGAGTGATGAGGTCTTCCTAAGGCCTGGGGAGGCCAGGGTGGGCTGTCTTCATTGCTCCTTGGGCATGCACTTCCAGGAGGAAGTTTTCACAGGCAGCTTTGGTGATGTTATGCCACGGACACCCATGAGTGATTCTGAGAGTAACCCACTGGCCTGGGTGATTCATAAGACTCTAACTGGTCACATACTGGGAAGTCCATTTAAGGCAGTGGACGGAGAGTTATTGCAGTGCTGCTTTGGGGCAATGGGGCCACTACATCTGTCACCAATTCTGGATGATGAGGGGACACCCCAGAACCCTGCTCCCCTGCACAACCTTCATCCCACGGGGCAGGTACCATTTTCATCCTCAATCTCCGTGGGGCCGGTGAAGACCCTGTTGGCAACCTTCACTCTTCCTCCTGGCCCAAAATGTGGCCCATCCACCTTGCCCTCTTTGCACAGCTTGGAGAGGATTTGGGAGGGCTTCATGGGGTCACGCCAGGTGTTATAACCGTGTCTGCGAAAGGGAGGGCAAGGTCAGTGAAGCAGTAGCAAGATTTGGAGGAAAAAGCCATTTTTGTTCCCCTCTGCCAGCAAAACAAATACTACTGCCGCGAAGGACCCAGGATTTGCAGGGAAAGGATGCGAAGCAGAGAACGTGAACCTTCAGAGCAGAGTAGGTCCCTCTGTGCCCCCGCTCCTCGCTTTGCTAACACCCTTCCACCCCAGCCCCTTTACTCTGTGCTGGCTCAGACCCGAAATGCCCAGCGCACCCCACTTGGCTCCCAATGCTCTTGGCACTGCTCCTTTGGTCCTGATGCTATTTCAGCTCTGGCCTCACCCCTTTGCCAAGTCCCACCAGTCCCATCAGTCCCACCAATCCTTTCCTCCCTGCCCTGGGCTCCTCGCAACCCACTCCACTGCTGCCCTGCTGTGCTGGTGACAAAACCTGTGGGGGTACAGCACAGACTCCTCCGTTGGCAGGCAATGAAGGAGGGAGATTCCCGCAGGAGATCTAGGCTTGGCGTGGGAGGTGAGCCAGGCATGGATCCAGGCAGAAGGTTGGGCAGAGAAAGCTTTGCTCGTACATGGAATAAGTCTGTGACACCCCACAAGTAGCTCGGTGCTTGCTGTAGTAGCGGTTCTCCAGGTCAATCTTGGTCTCTCCAATGAGGTCATCGGTCCCCACCAAGTCCCAGTCGTACACGGCCACAGTCAGCATGGACTCCATGGGGAAGGTGGCCTCGATGTCAAAGGATCTGGGCCAGGGGAAAGCAGGTGAGGGGGAACAGAAGAGCTGTTGAAGGGCTTGGCTGCTACTCAAGACAGACACGTGGGTGAGGTGGGTCTGCTCCCGTCTGCTGGCGGTGCTTAATTTGCACCCACCACTGCTGGGTGTTTGAGGTAGGGGTTTTAACCAAAGCTCTGCACAGGCGGTTTCAGACCCAGCAGCCCTAGGCAGGTGGTGGCACAGGGTGACTGCTTGACCTGAACGTCAACAGCCCTGAAACTAAGTTTCTGTGCCACTGGATCCAGCCCATACTCTCCCTGGAGTTCAGATCTAACGATTCCTAACGCAGGCACTTAATCTTGATCGGATATAGCATCATAGAATAGAATCATGGAACGACAGAATGGTTTGGATTGGCAAAGCCCTTTAAGCTCCCCCAGCCCAAGCGTTCCCCTACCCCTGCCATCCCACCCCCAAACCCTGGCCCTCAGCACCGCCTCTGCCCGGCTGTTAAATCCCCCCAGGGCTGGGGACTCGACCCCTTCCCTGGGCAGCCCCTTCCAGTGCTGGACGATGGACGTTTCTTAAACACCCTTTACAATATTGGCCATGCCACTGGCAAAAAGGACAGATGGCTGAAGTGAGGATGCCTACACTCCTTGCAAGGAAAGTTCTGCGTGATGAGTCCCGCCTTTTGAGCCCAAGCGGTGGCTGTGGGATGGCTAAGGCACAGGTCCACGGGCTGCCAAGCTTGGCTCAGGCTTAGCTCACCCCTTCCAGGTTCAGGCAGGTAACAGGGCTGGGGCAACTCACTTTCCGAAGACAGGGTTCAGCTGCTTGGAGATGTAGTTCTCCTTGTCTTTGATGTCGGTCTTCCCCAGCTTGATGGCAATATAGGGGTCAGCTTTCCCGTTGATGTCAGCTGGGTGAAGGTCTGTGGCCTGCAGAGCACAGACGGGACACATCAGTGCCACCCACAGCAGCGAGCGATTTGGGGATGGCCCTGGGCTCCATCCCTGAGACCATCTGGCCTTGCCCCACCATGGGCATGTGGCTACGCACTTTTGTCCCCCAGTGTCTTGGTTTAAACTGGGGATAAACTCTGCTTTGTTTTAAACCCTGTCCTGATTTCGGGAGGGGTTGGGGCTGGCCATGTCCCCTCAGAGAGACATAACCACAGGCTGCTTTGGCATCTCCTTCCTCAGGGGAAAGAAACAGGCGCCTCTAAAGAAATACCCAGAGCAACAGCCTGACCAGGTGTCAGAAGACTGTCCCCTTCCCCTCCTGTTCTCTCATAGAATCACAATCCCTGGGCAGCCCCTTCCAGTGCCTGACAGCCCCAAGGGGAAGGAATTGTTCCCCATGGCCAACCTCACCCTGCCCTGGCACAACTTGAGGCCATTTCCCCTCGTCCTCTCCACTCACTACATTAGGGCCAAGACCTTCTGGCTTCTCCCCATAAGGGGGGGTGAGTATCCCCAAACCCCCCAGTCCCAACCTCCAGCATGGCATGCAACAGCCCATGCCCATGCCAGGACACATCCAGCCAGTCCTGATTGGTGGTGGTGCTGACCAGGCTGGTGTCTACCACTGCAGCCTCAGCCTGTTGGTGACCAGCAGCAGACCAGTTACCCTGCTGGGCAGCGGGAGGCAGCACTAGCTGGAGAATCAGGCTGGTGGGAAATGCAGCCCAAGGTAGGTCATGTTTGTAAAACACCGGGGCGAGGTGGTGACAAGGAGCAGCCTGGGTGCTTCTAGTAGGACTGAGACCCCTCTCGAGTGCCTGGTGTCAGCACCTCACTCACAGGCCTGGGGACACACGGGTGGCTGCTTTAGAGGTCAGGAAAGGATTTCTTCCAGCACACACTCCGTATAAAGAAACGTGCTTCAGCTCAGCGTGTGTTTGAGGAGGTGCCATGTCCTTCAACCAGCTCTGCTAGACCTGGCCAGCCCCTGTTGGGCTCTGTGTGTGCTTCCCTGAGGTGTCATGGCTATGTGAGGAACCAGCGCCTCGCACGCCTGGTTGAGCCAAATTATTCAACTTGAGTTAAGCACTGGAACCGACGTGCCGATCCGTCCTACATACCCATCTCTGGATCTGGCAGGAGCTTGGATCTGGCTTGGAGTTCCCAACCCAGTGCTTGGAGCACACAGCTATGGAGACACCATTCGAGTCCCCATCAATGAGTTGCTTCCGTCCTCATGCTGCATCCTTGGCCTTGATGCACTGAGCGCTAAAACCCAATGTCCCTATGGCTTTGGGACCGGCTCCTGGGCGTGCGCCATGGACGGGAGTGCAGGATCATGCCTTGCCACACCACACAACTATACTCACCCTCACGATATAGACTCGGACCAGCACGTTGATGGGGTCGTTGCTGGGGATCCCCTGGAACATGCCAAAGGTGGGGTCGTATCCTGCCTCCTTGGTGATATCGTCAGGGAGCGGCACTTTGTAGACACACATGGAGCCCTGGTGTGAGGGAGGGCACAGCCCGATGAGAGTCCTGCTGCCCAGGGGCTCCAGGTAAGCAGACCCATCCCAAACCACCCTTCCTGAAGACCCAGTCCGTATTCTTGTTTCTAGCCACATGCTGGAGCAGACAGGCCAGATCTGGAAAATTCCTCCACCGTGCAAGCACCAGTTCAGGGGCTGCAACCATGAGCAGAGAAATTGGGCAAAGGGAAGGAGGCCTCCAGAGGAATCGAGCTAGCAAGGTGCTCATGGGCAGGGACTTCCAAGAGTAAGACTGACAGGAGGACAAAAGCAATGGGAATAAAGGGATTGACGAGGGATGGGCTGGAAAATCTGGGAACTACCACATGAAATGCTGCTGATATCTATGCTCCCTAAGCATCTGGTCCTAGGTAAAGTGGGGAACTGCCTGCTCATCTCCTCTGCTAAGCAAAGGGCAGGACTGCCATCAACAGGCTTCATCCTGGATGCCACCCATGGTTCTTGCCCAAGAATCTTACAGCCGAGAGATATGCTCCTATGTCGTGTGGGTCCTGGCATGGCGCAACACGGCCATGAGACCCGGTGACTGGTATGGGTGAAAAATAGTTCACGGAGATAACCCAGGGCAAGGCTTATTTCCACGGTGGGCAAGAAAGAGGATCTGCTTTTCCCTTGGTCTTCTGTGAGAACGGTCAGGGATCTGCTGGCTCGCAGGTCACCGCCTCCGCGGATGCGCTCTTTGAAGCTGTCTGATTTCTGGCACTACCTTGGGAGGCTTTCTCTCCCTGCAAGGTGCCTGCAGCTGGGTCAGCCCAAATTGGTTTCTTCTGCACACAACTCCTTCTGGCTAAACCTGCCTCAGCAGAGAAACCTGTTGGCAAGGGGTTCCCCAAGCTGCCCCTGGCCCGACATTGCGGCTGGACTCACTTTGAACCTCCCCACTATCCGTTCCTCTTCTGTTGCATTGTCGTCGTTGTCCCCAATCTTCCCACGGAGCAGGTTGAAGGTGTGCAGCCAGTCCTCAAAGTTATCAAACTCTGTTTCCAGCTCTTTGTTGAAGACCTGAGATGACAGAAAGTTAAAGGAGGGGAATTAGGTAAAAAGGAAAAAAAAAAATAAAAGGTGAGGAAAAGAGACGGTGACTACCTGAGTCAACTCAGAGGGAACATGGACACCTCAGCTCCCAGTGCCCAATTCTCTAGGAAGGGAAAGGATCTGCAGGGTCTTTGGGTTGGACATTGATGCCACAAGCACCTCCCTGAACCGATAGCATACAAGAGGGAAGCTCAGCTCAATGGGCGAGGTGGCTGTCCCCTGTCTGTGCAAGGCCCAGGTTCAAGCCCCTTCTGAACCCCAGAATCACAGACTATGTTAACCCTAATAAACCCCACGGGCCAGCACATTGAACCAGAGCCCACCCCTGCCCTGAGTCCTGGCTGGGCCAGCCATAGCCAGTCTGGAAAACTCTCCTCCTCCAGTCAGGGTCCATGCAAGCTGCCCCAAGGATGATCCTATCCCAGGACAACCCCTTTTCTGTGGAGCTTTGTTACCTCCGACTCCTTCAAACTATGGAGAGAAGCTGGCAGACCCAAGGCACATCTCACTTAGGGTTAGGTGCCCCTCAGGTGGGCAAGGTGCCTCATGCAGGGTTGATCCATCCTGCTCTGATCTCCTGGTGGCCAAGACTGCCATCCTGGAGCAGGCAGGGTCTCTTCCTCCCCTGCTGACACACGCACCTTCAGTTCGTCAATCTTCTGCTTGTTCTTCTTCTCGGGAAGCTCAGGGGCTGACTGTTGCTTCTTTTTCTTATCGTCTTTGGGTACCTTGGACTTCTCCTTGTTCTTCGCCTGACCCTTGGAGCCTTTCATGGGAGAGTCATTAAGTTTGATTTCTGAGTCCGAAGGGGAAGCGGTGGGGAGGGAGGAGATGGAGATGAGGGTGAGGAGGGGTGGAGCGGACAGGGAGGGGGAACTTCATCAAAGTCCTTCAAACAGGAGGAGCATGAAAGCTGGCAGCTTCTACCACCTACAACTCCCACCCAAGCCCTTCCCTGTCTTTCCTTGACCCTGGCCATTGATACCCAGGTCACAGCATCTCCAGGAGCCCAGAGGTCTCTGCACAGGGAGCTTCCAAAGCTGACCCGAGCAGAAGTCACGCGGAGGCCTACAAAACACGGACTGAGAGCGCTAGGCTCTGGCTAGCTTCAGCAGCAGTGAGAAGACCTGCTCCCACCCTCAGCATCTCCTTCCCTTCCTTCTGCTGGAGGCTTTCACTGCTGTATGCAGCCTGGAGTGTAACCCCCCCAGCCCAGGTATCGCAGAGGGGACTGCTTGCTGCTCAGCACTCAAGCACAGGCTGCTGCCCTTGAAGAGGTGTTGCCCATGACCAGCTGCAATGATGGGTTGTTGGGTCTCTTTTCGGAGTAACCACCAGCCAGGGACATCAACTACATTGGGACCAGGCTGCCTGGACAGGCGCATTCGCAGAACACCCCTCTGCAACCCCCATCCCTCGCTGCCTCTGCCAGCCTTCACGACTGCCGGGCCATGCAGGCAGGGACAGACAGATGACAGCAGACAGAGGCTTGATGAGGAAGAGGAAGGAATGGGAGCACCAAGGGGAAATGGAGCCTTCGCAGAGGACAGAAAGAAAGCAGTGAGGGACACAAGCCCTGTCATGACAGCAAGCCCAGGAAGAAGATGCTCAGAGCTGTCTCCAAGCTCAGCAAGACCCGGCCTCATCTTTCTCGTCATAGGAAGCAATGGTTATTGACTTATGGTCTTCCAAAAGCAAACAGGATCTGCATTTTTCTCAGCTAATGGATTTTGCATTGCCCGGGCATGAGAGCAACCTTCTGTCATGGGACGCAGGACATATGGAGAGCATGAGTGCAAGTCCTCAAGGAAACCCCTCCAAGCCTTGCTGGTGGGACTGGCAAGGAGCCTCCTGGCTGCAACTGGACAAAGTCACGCTTGACCAACATGTCCCAACTCAACAGTGTTCTTGGCCCACATTGCTTGTGGTACAAAATTCATCTCACCATGCTTTAGATGTCTGCAACACCTCGTTGGAGCTACAGACCCCCTGAATTCCTTCAGAGAAAAACACATTTAGGGCAAAATTCATTGGATCGTAATGCAGTGTTGAAAACAGGTCAGAGGACTTGCCCTAACAGTACCTATTTTTCTTCACTGCCTGTGCTAGAACAGCAGCGAGGAGGCCTCTACGTGCAGGTAAAAGCCCTCATATTAGATAAATCCCAGACCTTTTGTCTGGTTGAATCTTCCCTTCTAAAAAGATTTGAGCCTCCTGCAAAATGAGATTGCAAAAAACCCCATGGAGGTGATCTAGAAGTACCTGTTACTCGGTGTGCTCCACAGACGTTGAGCACGTGGTCCTGTAGCTGAACACACCCGCACGGCCGAAACGCTGGCGCTTTTAATGCCAGACTAACTTGCCATGGCACAAAGGTGCCCTCGGATGACAACATGGATCCTGGTCACCAGCCCGCGATACTGGCACGTGGCCTTCCTCCCAGCACCGTGCTCCAATTCAGATTCACCTGGCCTTAGCATCTTTGCCCAACACAGCCCACACCGGGCTTGCATTCACAAAAATTGATGCTGCACAGAGGCATGCAACATCTGGAACATCGGGCTGGGGAGAAGAGCAGCAGAGTGCTCCAAAGGGGCATTCAAGCACCAAAAGGAGTCTTGGCCCTACCTTTCCCTGCCACGCTCCCTCTCTCGTTCGCAGCCCGCTTACCCTCTGCAATCTCCATTTCTTCCTTCTCCTCCGCTTCTGCTGCCGCTGCTTCCTGCTGCCGGAGTTGCTGGGGGAAAAACAAAGCAAACAGGGAGTTGCAGGAGGCTTGAATCTTGGCACATGGAGGCCAGGGAGGTGATTCGAGACAGCCAGCATGGCTTCCCCCAGGGCAAGTCCTGCCTGACCAACTGAGGGGCTTTCTATGATGGAGCAACTGCATCAAGGGACAGTGGAAAACCAAAGGACGTCATCTAGCTGGGCTTCTGTAAGGCCTTTGACACGGTCCCCCACAACATCCTTCTCTCTAAATTGGGGAGCTATGGATTTAATGTGTGGACTGTTTGGTGGATAAGGAATTGGTTGGATGGTCACATCCAGAGGGGAGTGGTCAACTTGTAGCTTTGCATTTCCTGTACCTTACTCTCTGGTCTTTTTTGTCATAAAATATTTCTTTTTTCCAGCGATAACTTTTTTAGTTTCCCCTGGCCCATAATTCTTGCTTTTTCACTAGATTCTTATTGCATTGCCCAGTTGCTGCTAACTGGCTAAAGCTTATCACCCAGAAAGTCATCCCACTGCCATTTAAGGACAGCGGGAGGCACTGAATCCTGCACTTCAACTTTGTTTCAGTGCACAATCACCCTGACTTTTGTGCCTGGTGGGATGAAACTGCTGTGAATGTTCGGCTTGGCAGTGACCCAGGGTCTGGAGCCCCAGGCTGCTGGGGAGCGGCGGGGGGAGCTGGGGGTGTTCAGCCTGGAGAAGAGGAGGCTGCGGGGAGACCTGAGGGCGGCCTTGCAGGGCTTAACGGGGCTGGGGAGAAAGGGGGGGACGGACTTGTTAGCAGGGCCTGCAGCGCCAGGACAAGGGCTGATGGCTTTGAACTGAAAGAGGGGAGATCCAGGCGGGATAGGAGGGAGAAATTGTTTGTGCTGAGGGGGGGAGACCCTGGCCCAGGTTGCCCAGAGCGGTGGTGGCTGCCCCATGCCTGGGAACATTCCAGGTCAGGTTGGACGGGGCTGGGGGCAACCGGCTCCGGTTGGAGATGTCCCTGCTGATGGCAGGGGTTGGGCTGGGTGAGCTGGAACGCTCCCTTCCCCCCCAAACCACCCTGCCATTCCATGGTTGCATGGGTGGTTGTGCCGAGGTCTGTGTGCCCCCTGGAAGTGCCCAATGCAGGGCCACTGCTCGCTCCTGCCCTCTGAGCCCCCAGCAGGGTTCTGGCAGTGTTGGGGAAACCAAAGTTGCCCAGTGCAGCCTTGGGCACTGATGTTGTTAAATGCCCATGTCCGAATGCAAACCATGGTCAGGGAAGGGGAATCCTGCTCAGCTCTGCCAGGTTAAAAAAAAAAACAACCACCCTTGCCGACAGCCAGGCAATGTTGGCAGGGGAAGCAGCACAGCCCCAAGCCTTTGGAAGTAGCTGGGAATAGGTGAGACAACGTTTTCCTCTCCGCCCCACCCTACACCCCTCCCCTGCTCTGCACCCACCTCCTTCATGGTCTCAATTGAAGCAAAATACTTGGACCACCAGTCCAGCATGCTCTCGTCCGGCTCCTCCTCCTCCACTTCTTCGCCTCCTCCTCCTCCTTTCTTCTTCTTTTTCTTTTTCTCCTTCTCTTCCTCAGACTGCAGGGACCGGGGAAGTCAGGGCAGAGAAGAAGAGGGATGAGACCAGAGCGGGAGGTCTCCTGAAGCGCAAAAGTGGTGGGCAGAGCCCTCCTGGCTGGGCGCCCTCCTTCGCGCTTTCCCCATTCCGCAGCCGCAGCCGCTGGGGCACAGGGCAGCACAGCAAGATGCCCACGGCTCCAGCATCCCCAGATGTCCCCTCCTGGCTGTCATCCCCTTCATCCATGCATTCCCCACCCTACAGCACCCCAACCTGATGGGGCAGCAATCCTCCCCCTGCCCGGCAAAGTGCCCTGGGTCCCCTTAGCGGCACAATTAACCCTTGTGCAGCCGGTATCGGTGGTGGGAGCAGCCAGCGTCTGCACTGCCCTGCTTCCCCCCAGCAAAAGCTGGGCTGGCCCAGAAGAGCTTCCCAGTCTGTGGGAACCAGGCCACTTCCATATCTATCGATAAGGTGACGCCGCTCTGTCTCGGCCTGGGGACGGAAGGGCACTGGTCCCTGCCTGTCTCAGGGCTGGTGAGGATGCACAGAAGGGTTGGATGGGGAGCGGCGGGTCAGGAGCAGGGATGCAGAGCGGAGCCATCACTTACCACGTCCACCTTCACCACCGCATCGGAGTTCTGCCGCCCGGGGGTGGGAGGGAACAGTGAGAGGGAGAGCAGGTTAGCAGCGCAGCCCCAGCCCCCCACAAATACAGAAACACAGAATGGCAAGGGTTGGAAGGGTCCTCGGGAGCTCACCCAGTCCAACCCCCCTGCTAAAGCAGGTTCTCCTAGAGCATGTTACACAGGACTTCATCCAGGCGGGGGTTGAAGATCTCCAGAGAAGGAGACTCCACAGCCCCCCTGGGCAGCCTGGGCCAGGGCTCGGCCACCCTCACAGTCAACAAGTTCTTCCTCCCATTCAACTGGAACCTCTTCTGCTTCAGGTTGTGCCCATTGCCCCTTGTTCTGGCACTGGGCACAACTGAGAAGAGTCTGGCTCCATCCTTGTGAATCCCTCTGAATCCCTCAGAGACTGGCCATGCAGTGGGGAAAGAGATGCTAAAGCGGTGCTGGCAGAGGGATACTCACAGCTTCCAGCTTCACCATCGTCTCCATCTTCTTGATGGGAACCTCGGGTTCCATATTGACAACGATCTCCCCTGTGGGGCGAGAGCGATGGGCCCTGTTGGCCATTGCCAGGTAGCCGTTGAGGGGTTTAGCTGGACAGAGGACAGAGAAAGAACAAGAGGGGAGGAGAATGTAGAAGAGAGACGAAGAGCTCAGGGGAGATCCTACAGGATTCATGCAGGAGTGCAGCGTGACCGCCTTGTTTGGAGAAGGGGAAAGGTGGAAATGAGCATGGACCCTTACAGCATGATTAAAAACCCCTTCCATAGCAAAGGAAAGCGGGTGATGAGAAAGGACTGGTTTTTTCACCCACACCAGCTCCAGAGGAGAAGCAGCAGAGAAGATGATTGCCCTAAACATGCCCCAATCAGCTGGCATGGACACAACCACGGGTCCAGACCTCTGGCTGGAACCAGGGATGGCTGCTGGCAATTCCCCCCCCAGACCTCCTGTCTCTGCCCAGCCACTTCCACCAAGGACTGGGAGGAGACGAGCAAAGCCTGTGGCTTGCCAAGCCCTTGGCTGCTGTGCTAGGTGGAGGGAAAGTGGGTGTGTGGTGGCTCTTGCTGTGGGTGCTGATAGATGGGGCGGTGGTTGGGAGGGAGAGGGTGGCCTCAAGCTGTAGCTTGCTGAGTCTTTACTCAAATAAAAGTGGTACGGAGCATGGCAAATTCACCTCCCAGTCCTGAGGAACATTTGGGGAGTGTAGAGTCATGAAGCTGCAGAGGTGTTAGAGGTGAACCAGCCTTTCTTGTCTTACAGGTATCGGGGGGAGGACGCAGTTATTGTGGTGAGACCCACAGATAAAAAAAATCGAAGGGGAATCATGGCCTCACGCCCTGTGCCTTCTCACCCCCTTGACTCAAACCCTGGAGCACTGCGTGCTTAACCAACAAGCAGGCAATATCCCATAGTCCTTGCAACCCCCTACCCATCTCCCTCTTCTCCGTGCCCCTCAGTTGTGCGCAACGCCCCACCGAGGACCCATACCAGCCAGGTCCCCGTGGCCCAAGCTTGGTGGTACCTGTCATATTCCAGTGCTGGGCTTTCTTGTCTGGTGGGCGGTAGATGAACTTTCGGAGAGAGCTGACAGCGTGGGACCCCACCAGGGTGTAACGCCCGAAAGCCCGGCAGTCCACCACGCGGATGTTGAGGGGTGGGTGGAGCAGCTCATTCTCCGGGAGGTCCTGGAAAGCAGAGGTGTGCTGGTTATCAAGGGTTGAGGGCAGGCCGTGGGATGTCTGCTTTGGTGGTTGGAAAGGCCACTAGGGAGTAAAACAGGGATCGTGTTGGAGGAAGAGGTCTGGAGCAGCTCCAGCATGGCTTGGGAGCCCTCAAAGGCCATCACCGACTGGGATGGAGCTCAAATCCTCCACTGCTGTGGGGAAACTGAAGCAAGGGGCTAGGAGCCCTGGTCTGGGCTCCAGAAAATCTGGGTTTCAGCCGAGAGCTCAGGGGGAAGAAGAAACACTCACCACTTCGAACCACTTGACCAGAGTGCTGAAGTTGGGGTTTTTCTTGTAGTTCTGGATGAGGGCTGACTGGACCCCCTTCCCAGCACATTCAATGTCCACCCGGGGCCGGTCCACCTGGGCCAGGTTCACTCTCTTCAGATCCCTCAGTCCCCAAAACAAGATCTAGGGCAGGAGGAGGAGAAGGGATCATAGAATCATCATAGAATGTTTTGGGTTGGCAGGGATGCAAACATGTGGAAGACCAGGAGCTAGGATCCTTTTAGAGACCTGCAGATCTGGCCAGTAGCATCTCACCTGAGCAGAGATACCTACAACCATGGGTGAATTGTGTGATCACAGAATCATAGAATGGCTCTGTCCTCATGACCCCCACCCTTGAGATATTTGTAGGTGGTGATGAGATCCCCTCTCAGCCTTCTCTTCTCCAGGCTGAACAAGCCCAGCTCCCTCAGCCTTTCCTCCTAGGGGAGATGCTCCAGTCCCCCCATCATCCTTGTTGCCCTCCTCTGGACTCTCTCCAGGAGTTCCTCATCCTTCTTGAACCAGGGAGCCCAGAACTGTACTGGCCTGGATCACCACCAAGACGACCAAGAGACATGCCCGACTGGGTGCATCACCCTTTAGGTACCTAGAGATGCAGAAGGGTCATTCCGCCCTGGATGCCCGAGATGGGTGGGATGCAGCTCACCTGACTGCTGCGGGAGGAGATGCATTGCCCGTGTATCGCTGACGTGCCCTGCCTTGCATCTCAGCCCAAAGGCCGTTCACCGCAGGGCTCCAGACTTGCTGTGGTGCCCACAGTTAAGACAGCAAGGAGCGACCCCGTTCACTGTTCTTTTAGGGCTGCTGCAGCCTTGGTCCCCGTGCAGCCAGTGCAGCCAGATCCTTGTGGTGCAGACATCTGGTCTTGGTGCCCAGCTAGTCACCAGAGCCTCAGAGATCCCCCCAAACACCCATGGACAGGCTCTCTTGCCCCACACAATGCTGAATGTTAAAATTTGGTGCTCCAAGGCAATTACCTCCACTCTGTATTTACTCAGCACTGGCCGAATCCCCAGTGGCACTGGCAGGATGGGGCCCCGGTCCATGTCTGTGGGCCCATCGATGGGGGGAAGGTCTGATTTGCCCCCAGGGCCAATCTGGAAGAGACACAGCCTGGATTAGGGTCTGTTCCTTTGGGAAGCAGGGGTTTTTTTGGTCAGTCTCAGCTGTAACATGGCACAGCCTGGTCTCATGCATTGGGTCTGTGCTGTCTCCAAGGGTGCAGGAGCACCAAGGGTTGCTGGGCAGGTACGTTGGGAATAGGCACGAGCAGAAGGAGCTGTGCTCCCATGCAGGCCAGACCCAGCAGAAAAGCAAACTTCTCAGCCCACCCAACGCACTCCAACCCCAGGGCTGTCCCTTTTCCTCCTGCAAGGAGTTGCATCTGCCTGGGCTGGGTATGAAGAGACACAGAAATGGTCCAAGAGGTCAGCCCAAGAGCAGGTTTCAGGTCCCATTTCCAACCTGGGACATGAGGGAGATCAAATATCCCATGTGAGCCCGTCCCTAAAGAAACCACCCCATTGCAAGGAAAGTTGGGGAAAAAAACAGAAAAGGGCTTGGATGAGCCCCTGGAGCACGGGAGATCAAATATCCCATGTGAGCCCGTCCCTAGAGAAACCACCCCATTGCAAGGAAAGTTGGGGGAAAAAAAAAAACCAGAAAAGGGCTTGGATGAGCCCCTGGAGCATCTGCAGGCAAAGGAGATGGGACGAGCACCCTGGGGCGTGGGACACAACAGTGTCAGGGTATGAGAAAGGAGGGTTTAAGTCTGCTACCCCCCAGACTATGCGGCTAACATCTCGCCATATTCCTGGGACGCTGCTATGAATTCCCACCCCTTTTTTCCTGAGCCCCTCAAACTGGCATCTCCGAGAGCACCAGGACTCCCACTGGCATCTCCTGTATCCCAGAATTTGGGCTAAGGTAACACTTTAGGTGGGACGTCCTCTCCAGCAGGATGCCTAGGACTCACGGCACATGGTCTTGACCAGCAGGACTGGGCAGGAGCTGCACTCTCGCTGGGTTAGTAGCTGTGCTAAACCCTCCCAGCTTTCCCAGGATGCATGAACTACCTGCTCCTTGCAGCACCCGGGGCAGGTAAGCATGGCTGAAGCCCCGCTCCCTTGCAGACCTCCACCCCATCCTTTCCCTCCCAGCTTTGGCCAGTGGGTACCTGGAGCAGCTCGAAGGCAGCCAGCAGGTCGCCTGCTGTGGAGTTGCCCCGGTAGATCTGGTAGTACTCCAGCTGCGGGGGGAAGCGTGGCGGGCAGTAGTGCTCATCCGACATCTTCACCACTGGCTTGGCAAAGGTGCGGCCCATGAAGTCAGCTTTGCCCTGGAGAAGCCAAGAGAGCACTTTTGGGTTTGCTGACCTAACATGAGGTCTCCCACATTAACCCCACAGCTCTGCCCATCGCGGTCGGCACAGGACCACCCCACTGGGCCTGGGGCACCAAAGCTCAGTGCCAGCTTTCGCTCCTGGCATCTTCGAATAAGGTGAAGGAGGTGGCCGAGGACTGGGATAGCAAGGAGGGCAGGGCTGAGTGGCTTTTCTAAAGGGAAAGACTCGGGTAACGTCTCCTTTCCTCCAGCCTCACAAAAGCTCTTGCTTCCCTCTCCAAAATAAGATGTCATTAAGCTGAGTCTGAGATCTAAGGAGCAGCAGAGGCTCCTAGCCCATGCCATGGGAGATGTGGAGGCATCATCTTCCAAGGGTCAGGAGAAAAGCTGCTTCCCACATCCTCCGCCCCACCTGCCTTGCCTCTGACTCAGGAGTGATCGCAGCATCTAAACTAGACACGTTTTCCTCTTCTGGGATCCAACTTACCACTGTGTCCTGGTCATAGATCTCAATGACAATTATGGGAGGGTCGTCCCGCATCTCATGAGCTTCTCCATACAGCTCCACGTTGTCAAAGACCAGCAGCTGGTCCCAGGTTGGGCAAAGAGTCTCATTGAGAACCTGGAAGAACAGGAGAGGAATTTACCAGTCCAGCCAGGGGCTAACTCCCCGTGTGAGGGCAGCTGATAGGGTGCTGGTCCCGGTTCTCTTGCTCTGGGATATCAGCAGTGCTGGGGTGGGGCGATGCTTTGAAATGCTCCAGCTCTGGAGCCCTCAGCACCAGGGGGACATGGACCTGTTGGACCGGGGCCAGAGGAGGGCTACTAAAATGCTCCGAGGGCTGGAGCCCCTCTGCTCTGAGGCCAGGCTGGGAGAGTTGGGGGTGTTCAGCCTGGAGAAGAGAAGGCTGCGGGCAGAGCTGAGTGCGGCCGGTCAGGGCTTCAAGGGGGCCCAGAGGAAAGGGGGGGACAAGCTTTTTAGCAGGGCCAGCTGGGACAGGACAAGGGGGGATGGCTTTAAACTGAAGCAGGGGAGGTTTAGACTGGATCTAAGGCAGAAATTCTTTCCAGTGAGGGTGGTGAAACCCTGGCAGGGGTTGCCCAGAGAGGGGGTGGAGGCCCCATCCCTGGGACCATTCCAGGCCAGGTTGGCCGGGGCTGTGAGCAACCTGATGTGGTTCAAGGTGTCCCTGCTCCTGCAGGGGGGTTGGGCTGGGTGGGCTCTGGGGGTCTCTTCCCACCCAAAACATTCCGTGATTCTATGAAAATATTTCTCTATGACATTGTGGGCAACGTAGAGGCTCTGTGACTTTTAGTATGCTCACCCCAGGTTTCCTTCATGAGCAGTGGAAAGCAAGCGGCATTTTTATGGTGCACTTTGCCTCTTCCTAAGGGGTATTTTAGCCCTAGGTGAGCAGCCCTGTACCCTTTAGGGGTCCTTTTGTCTCCACTGCTTATTAAGACAATTAAGAGGGCTGAGACACAGACGTGTACGCTGCAGCTCTCTGCAGCCTACGGGCTAGTGATGTCCTCTCCGTGCAGCTCTTTGGTTTGCAGCTCTGGTTTGGATCGAAGGGTGGAGGCAGCCGGTGCTGCACAGTGTGGGGCTGGTGGGGCAGGAGGTGGGACAGATCCAGGAAGGGATCTGAAGCCTGATCTGAATGGAGGGAGAATTAAAGGTCTGAAACGCTTTGCAGATCTTGACCCTTGGCAGCTCCCAGTGTTCACCCCTTGCTCCGATGTTTCTATTCGCTCTGCTTAATTATCTGCTTCCCTGGGATGGCAGGGGTAGGGGAACGCTTGGGCTGGGGGAGCTTCAAGGGCTTTGCCAACCCAAACCATTCTGGGATTCTGTTCTATGATCTACTTCTTTCTGTAAAATCAGGGTGAAACAGTGCCCTGTGAGGGGGCAGCCGGGGGGATGAGTTCTGGAGGATGAGGTCAGCCCTGGCCTGTCTCAGCCCAAAATCAGGCTGCAGCTCCAGCGCCTGGCAGCACTAATGAGCTGCTGCACATTTTTTTTTGGACCAGTGAGCCATAGGGTATCTCCCAAGGACCCTTCCGAGGAAAAGAAACCCAACAGCAGTCAAGCAGACGCAAATTATTTCCAGTGTCCACCAGGCTTGCTAAAGCTTGGCAGCCCTCAGCCCAGGAAGGGGCGGCACAAACCCCACTTCAGCATGCTCTGGTTTCTCCTAACCAGGCAGGAGAATCATGGCCACATGGACATGGGGTAGCTGTGTGCTGGTGTGTGGGGACACATTGTGAGGGTGCTCCTAGGGAAGGGGCTCCTGGAGACAGCCAAGCCCCAGCGCCGTGGCTGCTTTCCCACCCAAGGACCCCACGATCAACCCAATCCTTGATTGACCGGCAGTCACGAGACCTGGGAGCAGGATGGAGAGCTGATGGGACATGCAAGGCCAGAGCCCAGCCCTCCAGGTCAGGAGATGGTGTTTACCTCGGTGCATTGGCTCTGGGAGATGAAAAAGACTCGTGCAAAGGGGTCTGAAAGGCCACTGCTGTCAGCCGCAAATAAACTCCTGGCTTGGTACATGTGGGCTCGCAGCTGGAAAACCTGCTTCTCTGCAAGAGAGAGGGGGAGCGAGAGCTTGATAGGCACGCCTGGAGCCCAGCCATGGGGCTCAGCCTGCAGAGCCAGGTCCCAGGGGCACGCTTTTGCTCAGGGCCAGCCCTGATGGAGGATCTGGGCTCAAAGCACAAGTCCCCAATGGATATGGAGATCCTCAGCATCCTGCTCGCCACGTGCAGAATGACAGCTAGCAACAGGGAAGAGGGTGCACAGTTCCCACACCCCAGCTCCCCATGGGAGCAGTGGGGGACCTCAGGCTGGGACAACTGGAATTATTTCCCCCTTAGCTCCTGGAAGGCTCAAGTGGTGTCCAGCCAGGTTCCCTCCTACCCTGTCCATGCCCCCAGACCCACTGCAGGCAGGGAGTTCTTACTGGTGTAGAGGAGGCTGATGGGTGGGAAGGATGGCAGGTTTTGGCCTCTGGCAGTCTTCTTCTCCTCAAAGCCACAGGGCAGGCCACTCAAGAAGTCTTTGCGCTGTTTGTTGAGGCCCAGCCACAAGTACATCTCCATCTTGGCCTGAACTGTCCAGCCAGCAGGTCCAAAGCCCCTCTTCCCAGGTAGCTGGGCACAAAGGACAGAAGAGCATACATGGATATAGGGAAGGCCCTAGAGATGGACAGACCACCTCTTGCAGCATTTGGCTCCTTCTGGTGCATCACTGGTACCGTTGCCACTTAAAACCAGGGACCCAGCCCTCAACGTTTTGGATCATGGCACTACTCTGGCTCGTGCATTATCTTCTTCCCACCGCATTGGCTTCCCCTTTCTAAGCCAGCATCCTCTTTTGTGGCCAGCTGGATCAGACATCTCTCGCCTTCCAACCATTTCTCACCTACCAGACTGGTTAAGATCAGTGGTTCACACTTCCTAGCAGCAGACTTCCCCCCTACCAGTAGGATACTGGTCTGCTTTGCCTAGTATTCAAGCCCCAGCAAAATTAGATTCACAGCTCTCTCATCTTCATCTCCCATCCTCCCAGTCTGTACTTCCTCCACCTCCCTCCTCTTGGCTGCAGTTCCCCCAGGACAGGCAGATCGGCACCTTGAGGAAGATGGTCTTCACTTTGGCGCAGTCCTTGCCCATCTCCTCATCCACAATGGAGTAGAGGATATCCTTGGAAGGGACGCGGGCGTAGGCAATGCGCTTGTTGTTGCTCATCATCCAGATGAAGATGTCGGGGATAGTGTGCTGGGGCTGTGAACACCAGCAAAGAGCCCTGTCAGCGTCTCAGCTCCTTCTGGCCACTGAAGCACCGGCGGGGCTGGAGACCTTCTGAAGGCAAATGCAACAGATGCCGCAGGAGGTGGATGTACCTATGGCCATGTTAGAGCCACTGAAATGGCTTTGAGCCTCCCACTGCAGAAGCTTGAGCCAAGCTCAGCAGGGTGAAGCTTTGCAGGAAAGAGACTGGGATTTACATTTGTTCTAGTTTTAAAAAAAAAAAATAATTAATTTTGGATTAGGAGGCTAAAGATTTTCCTTCTCTCTTCATTCAGCAGCCACGGGGACTGTAGGGCAGGGGCCTGACCTTCATTCCTTACTATGGAAGAGGTTCTGTGCCTCAAGATGCCCCATCACACCCTGTAGCCTGGTTTATGTTGTGCTGTGGCGCCTCAAAGCCAAGGAAGGCCCTGCGGTAAGAAGGGGGCTGCGGCCGAGGCTGGGAATCTGCCGCAGGGAATGAGAACAGGAGGTGCAACCACGACAGCTCCCACGGCTGACCCAGCCCCAAGCTGTAAAAATATCCGGGGAATCGTGGGGTTTTCTGAAAGAAGGAAAAAGAGTTTTGCAGGTATTTGGGAAGTATTTGGGAAATACTCCCTTTGGAAATGCAGTGAGCAACTCTGATATGTTGGGCTCTAATCGCTCACCCCTGAGCGGGAGCGAAGCAAGAGCATGCCGCAGCAATAAAAATGGGATGGTTTGAGTTCTGCGGGAGGACGGGGCTTTATCCCCCGGCAGTCCCAGGAGCCGCTTACTTGAACCACTCCCCAGCCAGGATCAGGAACGGCTCCCACTGCACCGCCGTGTGGACATGTGCCACCTTCCGATGAGCAATCCCCCGGGGAACTGCATGGCCTTGCCATGGCTGAGGCTCCAGAAATGGCTTCAGCTCAGCTGTGAGAGGACCCAGCTCTGTCACTGCCCGGGAAGGGCTCTTAAATTTGTCTTAGCACCGACCCAATCCGCCCCAGCAGCGCGCAGGCAAGCCTGGGAGGCGCGGGGCAGCACGGAGACTTGGAGCGGCTCCTTTGGTAACAGATGATAGGATGAGGGGGAATGGTTTGAAGCTGCGCCAGGGCAGGGTTAGGTTGAAGGTTGGACTCGATGATCTTAAAGGTCTTTTCCAACCAAAGCGATTCTATGATTCTTGCACAAGACCTCGGCCACCAGGGACCTCTCCTGCCTACAGGGCTTGCAGAGAGGTCTCCATCCCCCCTGGGCATGCTCTGCCCCAGACAACAACCTCTCTCCTTGCAGAGGGACTCACCTCATCCGCCAGGAACCGGAGTTTCTGCAGGAAGTTTTGCACCAGCTTCAGCTTGTCTTTCATGGTGTTCTTCTTCACCTGCGACCGCAGAGCCGTGGCTTGCTGCCCCATGTTCTCCTGCGGTTAAAGGGGAGCCCAGGACATAGAATCATAGAATGGTTTAGGTTGGAAAAGACCTTCAAGATCATCAAGTCCAAATGTTAACCTAACCCTGCCATCCCACCGCTAAACCATGTCCCTGAGCACCTCATCTGTCCTTCTTTTAAGCATCATATCATTTTATATCACATAAGCAAGAGCAGAACGGAGCACAGAGAAGGGAGCAGCCCCAGGCAGGTCCCTGGCGTTTGGGAGGGGCTGGCGAGGAGGCAGATGCCTTAATCCCACCGCCTGTGTCCTGGCAATGGTACTTCTGACACCTGCTTGCCAGCCTTGGTGGGATGCAGGGAGGGCCCCTGGCAGGGCAGAGAAGTCTGCCCCAGCAGAAGGTACACAGGACCGAGAGGTGTCAGTGGTGCTTACGGCATTTTGGGGTGGCTTCAAGCCTGATGTTAAGGATAATCTCCCCCCCTTCTTCTGACCCTGCTGTAATTCAGGGTTCAGAAAAGGGGACGTGGAGGCTTTTGCACAGGAAGTTGATCGCTCCGTAGGGTGCAGCCAAGGTGTCCTTGGCTGGATAGGCCAACCTGCTCCTTGTGCATCTCTTCTGCACCTCCAACTCCTTTGCAAGGAGCTGGGCTACCAGCCCCAAACGTCAAGGCTAGATCTACCCCTGGAGCAGCTCTGCTCCACAGGGTTCCCCCAAATTACGCCTTCCCAGTCGCCTCAGCTGTTTGACAGCCATGCAGCTCCTCCGCTGTACTCCCGGATTTCCTTCCAGGGCAAAGCAGAGCACGGTGGAGGGGAGGCAGGGGCATGGACCCAAGTGCCACCTAGGATCCATGCAAGACCCAAGTGCTCTTGAGCTCCTCTTTTCAAAATTAAACCCCAAACCTTCAATCCACAGAGACTGGAAACCAGCATGCCTGAGGACCAAAACTCCCCATTGCATTGACAAGGTCCAGCCCTCCCTGCTCACAAATCCCCCTCCTTGCACAGCTGAATCCCACTCACCAGCTCCCGCATGCAGGACTTGAGCCTCTCCCGGTCCAGCCTCGTGCGGGAAGAGTGGTGCTGGTCCTTGTCAGCCAACGTCACGAAGCGCCTGGTGGAAAAGGTCAGCAGCGTGAATCCCATGGGAGCCTGTGGGCTCTCTCCTCAAGGAGCCGGGGGCAGCTGGGAGGGCCAGCCGTGGCCCTCCTCCCCCCTAGTCCGCAGCCAAGCGTTGTGTTTGCACCCAACATCGAGTGCCATGCGTGGGGTGTAGGTGCTGATCAGGCCTGCGGAGGCCACAAGATTGAGGCTTTCACCACTGGTTTGGGGTCTCTGAGGTGCAGATGTAAGCACCACCTCACCCATGCTCCAACCCAGAGGGCAGCTGATACGGTGTTGTGCCAACGCGATGAAACGCTTGCCCATCATCCAGCGGGTAAGGCAAGGTGGGCTTAGGCTCACAGCCATGCCCATCCCACAGGGAGCAGGGGTCTGCAGTGTGCCACCTCTGCCCATCTTTTACTCACAAGCACCCACTGCTCAGCTCCTCCAGGACCCCCCGGAGCCGGCGCTCGGGGTGAGGCTTCTCCGTCTTGATCATTTCCTGCACGTCGTTGAGCCCTTCCTCCTGCAGCAGCAATGGGGAAAGTGGTGAGGGGGCGGCAGGGCAGAGCTCCACGGTGGGGCAAAGTCCCCCTTCGAGGTCCGACCCTGCACAGAGCAGCCCTGCGGGGGCTCCCACAGGGAAATATCTGCTGCTTCTCCAGACCTGCTGGCCTCAGGGCTCAGGGCTGGCACCTATTTGGCTGTGGGGACCTGGCTTTGAGCGACGGGAATGGCTCCACCACCCACCATGAGACCAGGTGGCCAAGGTCCACACCATGGTGGCTGGACCTGCCGGGCTCTCCCTTTGCAGACCCTGCCAACATGGAGCTGTCGCGAAGGCTCCTTGGGAATTATCCGAAACTATGAAAGGAGGCTCTGCCACACAAGCGCCTCTCCCCTGCAGTCCAGGGGGACAAAGCCTCCCTCCTCTGGCTCCCTTGGGTGGGTACACCTGGGTCTGACCTACAGAAAACTCAATGAGCTCGTAGGATTTGGTCATTCAAACTGTGGAGCATTTAGCGCTGTGAAACCTCCCCCTTTAAGGCAGAAGTTTGCTCGTGGGGCCTCGCACTCTTTGTCCCTGTTTGGTGACAAGCTGGAGAGGTGGAGCCTGGATGTGGCCCTTGCCAGCCCCGTGCCCCCAGCTGTCTCCCTCCTCAGCACCTACTGACCAGCTTGTCCGCAATCTTGTCCATGATGTTGGCATTATACAGCCGGCGGCGCTGGTCCTGCCACCAGCTCTTGATGTAGATACAGGGCTTCTTCTCAAAGTAGGGCAGGTGGAAGTAGTTCCTGCAAGAGGAGGCAGAAGACATGCTCCGTGGTGGGAACACTCCCAGCCAGGGACAGCCCCTGTCCCACACCTCTCCCAGGGAGGCAATGCTGTGGTGGGGAGGGGGGTGTATAGGAGGTCAGGCCTGGGAGAGAGGGGACTGATGTGAATTGTGAGCTGAAGAACAGAGGTTCCATCTCTCCCAGCACCCTTCCCCAACGCCAGACCTGGGGCGGATGGACGCAGTGCCCAGGGATTGCCAATTTGCCATCGCAGACCTGGTGGCCCAGAGAGAAACCAGGGAATCTCCCACTCCCGCAGCCTCACCCATAGCCCAGCAGAGAGCAAACATCTCCAATGTGGCAGCAGCGTGAGCAGCGGTGGAAGGGAAACCGAAGCCTTAACACCCTTTCCTGAATGCTGGTGAGGGTCTCCTATAGCCCCCTGGCCTTCACAGCAGGCAGAGGTCTCTGCCCTTTGCAGAGCTGACAGTTTTACGTAGGCTGGTGGGATGGAGTGGCAATAGTCACAGAATGGCGGGGGTTGGAAGGGACCCCCGGAGCTCACCCAGTGCCACCCCCCTGCCCAAGCAGGCTCACCCAGAGCAGGGGGCACAGGACAGCGTCCAGGCGGGGGGTGAAGATCTCCAGAGAAGGAGACTCCACAGCCCCCCTGGGCAGCCTGGGCCAGGGCTCCAGCACCCTCACAGTCAAGTTCTTCCTCACGTTCACCTGGAACCTCTTCTGCTTCAGGTTGTGCCCATGGCCCCTTGTCCTGGCGCTGGGCACCACTGGGAAGAGTCTGGCTCTGTCCTCATGGTACAGTTAAAAGAAGGATGAGGCCGAAGAATGGGTTCATGCTTCTGGGATGCCTGAGCACTGGCTGTGAGCTGGGACCCATCCACTGCAGGTCCTGTCACACACCTGGGATCACCCCTTGGTCAAAACCCAGCTTCAGCTCATCCTTCTGCAGCCAGAAGGTGTCAGCAGAGCCCCACAGTTGGGTGCAAGGCTCCCAGCACCCAAGGGCTGGAGACACCTGGGTGAAGAGCATGAGAGCCAGGGCCCAGGGAACAGGCTCAGAAGCCATCGGTGCTTCTCATCTCCCTCCAGCATCCACCTCGACACGGAGCTGGCACACGAGCGAGGGAACCCCAGGGAAGATGCTTTTATCCGGAATGCAAATACCCTTGATTCAGTGTGGTTTGCTTCATTCCCCCGCTGAATTAAGCCAGCCAGTTAATTCTATTAACATCTATCAACTGGTATAATGCAGTTAAAATCCCCTTTAAGCATTTATCATCGGTTAAATCCCATCAGCTTTCCCTAGTACCAGTCCTCCGTACTCCAGTCCAGGCTGGGGCTGAAGCTCAGCCCACACATCTTTGTGCCGATCCCCTTCAGTTTGGGGCTTTCCAAGCCCCACCAGAATCACGCATGCAGCTGCCTGGATTTCACCTGTATTTCAGGGTAACTGCTCCCTGCACATCATGAAGCAATTCATAAAGCAGACCAAAAAAAATAGTTATTGTTATTTTACAGCTGGAGGAGCCAAGGCAGAGAAAACAGAAGTGATTTGGTCTGATAATGGTCTGAAGTTACTACAGGGCAGGTTTAGGTTGGACATTAGGAAAAATTTCTTCACAGGAAGGGTTGTCAGGCTCTGGAATGGGCTGCCCAGGGAGGTGGTGGAGTCCCCATCCCTGGAGGTATTTAAAAGAAGGGCAGATGAGGTGCTGAGGGACAGGGTTTATAGGTGGGATGCCAGGGTTGGGTTAAAGGTTGGACTTGATGATCTCAAAGGGCTTTTCCAACAAAAGCAATTCTATGATTTGTCCACGGACAACCGCCCGCGCCCCGACAGAGTAGGACCCAGTTTCCCCAGCCCTGGTTCTGCTCAACAGAGCGTGGCTGTCAATGGCTGTAAGCAATGGGGACAGACAGAGAGGATTTAAAGTCTTTTACCCCAATCTCCTGCCTTAACACATTCTCAAGAAACTTTTCCCAGCAGTGCTGTTTTTTTTTTTTTGCATCCTCTCCCCGCCGCACATCTGGGACATCGTCCAGCTTTTCAGACCCAAACGGATGAAGAAATGCACCAACAGAAATTGCCTTCACTGCTGAAATCGATGCCTTAACTCTAGGTGGATTTTGCCTGTCTCCGCATGGTGCCCATGATGGTTTTACATGCCCGGCACCCAGAGAGAGCAAAGCCCAGGCCCCTCCTCCCCGACGTGCAGCACCAGGTTGTGCCACCCTGGGTGGCAGCAATCCTAGGGCAGGAACTGGTTTTAGACCGGTTTCCTGAATGTACGAAACGGGAGTGAACCTGTTTTTTCAGTGGCACCAGTGATTTTTTTGAATGCACCGGTTAACTTCATCCCTCTTTGCCACAGGGGAAGACCACTAAAGGTATGGATAGCCATGAGTTTTGGGTGCATATCTGGCCAGGTGGGTGAAGGATGATGTCCTTCGTAGGGTAGCCTGAGAGGTGAATTCAGCCCTAACTGGCCATCAGAGAATCCACAGGAGTGCTCAGAGCCGTAGGGCATGGGGTGGATGTTCAGCTGGCAGGCTGTATCTAGGACGAGGTGTCCACACGTGGTATCTAATCTCCCTTTAGAGGGCATGGAGATCTGGTCCCCACTGCTGCTCCCAGGTCTGTTTGACCGAATGACTCCAGGCCCTGCGATGCACTGACTTCAGCTCTGACTTCAGCTCTGACTTCATCCCCGCAGAGAGTGGGGGGAGCTCGGAGACCCAACGTGCGTGGAAACACCTACAGACCACGTCTGAACTGAGAGCCACATCTCCACGGCCAGGCAGGGACGCTTACCTGTCCGTGACCAAGGGCTTCACAGGTTGAGATGAGGAAACGGAGACCAGCTCTCCATCCTCACCACCTTCATCCTCACTTGAGTTCTGGAGCAGCTCAGACTCCTCCTCGTCCCCATCCCCTCCCTCTTTCTTCCTCCGCTGGATAGGTTTGGTCATGCCATCGATCTGGTTCCCATAGTTACCTCAGGAAAAAATGTGAAATAAAGTCACAGGGTTGTAACTCCCATCGGGCTCAATCTCTTGCCTTTAATTCATGTTGGGAAGAAGTCTTCTCTGCAGGAATCATGGGGGACAGCAGAGTTCAACTCCTTGCCCAGGAACCATAAATTAGTGCTAGGTGCCTCTCCTCTGCTCATGTTCCCTCTTGAGCCAGCAGGAACACACCCCCTCCCTTTGGCTCCACTGGCCACAGCATGCACACAGCTGATGATCTGGTGTCCCACATAGCTTGTGCTGGCGAAGTAGCCATCACCTTCTCCCCAAACTGAGAGCCCTGTATGCTCTAGCATGCGTTAGCATGGAAAATGGGGAATAAACCCTGCTCTTGGCTTCGTATCCTGCATTCCCTGCCAAGCGTGCTTCAAAACCACCCTTCCCAAAACCCAACCAACCTATTGTGACCTCGAAGTTGATGGGTTTGTCACCAATCTTCCTGTCGATCATGGTAGCTTCCAGGAAGGCTCCGAAGAGAAAGAACTCCTCCATCTTCCCCGTGCAGTTCTGCAGGAGAAACCCAGGGGAGCAGGGTTGAGGTCAGCCAGAGGGACACCTCGGAGGGCAGGTCCCCTCAGGCAGAAGGTGCATCACCCGGCACCTCTGAGCACCCTCACAGGCTTTTTGAAGGTGAGGTGCCACTGCTCAGGCTTTCGAGGGGACCATGAGGGTTTTCTCCCCCTCAGCCTGAGCTGTCTCTAGGCTCACTGCAGAGAGAGTTTAATTAAAGATTTTAGCCCAACTTTTAAATGTGTCGGCTTAATTGAGATCAGTCGTCCCTTGCACGTGAGGGACTGCCTAAGGGACATTGGGGAATGCAAGCCTGCGTTCACTCACAAACTGAATTAACCAAACCACACCGAGCCTGGGTGCTCTTTCAGAACTGAAGTGGCTTTATTTCCAGGTGGCCTCATTTTCCCTGGAGGGGAATGAAAGCCACTTTGCTTCTGAAGGAGCAGCTTTCACACAGAGGCTGCGCTGCCATCAGGCTTCTCCATTTCCACTTCACACCCTTGGCTCATACAGATTGACATCTGCGGGCATCCCCGGGCAGGACAAGCCTGGATGTGCCTCTATGCAGAGCACGGGCAGCAGCCTGGTGGCCTCTACATGTCCAGACTAAAGCTGTGGGCTCCTCTTGTCAGGAAACAGCCATTCAATTTCTCTGACAAGTTCCACCTTGCCAGAATTGGTTGGAAAATAGATTAGATTTTTGGCTTCTGTTTGAAACCCATCTTCAGGATAGGAGTGAAACAGCTGGCACTAGGAGATGGCTCTCTTTGTTCTTGCCTAACTCCCAACTGGAGGAACATCTCAAAGCTTAGGATCCTCCCTCACTCAGATATTCCTTCTGCCCAGCACTCTTAAGAGAGGTGAGCAGCTGAATGATCATAAAATCTGAAATCCTTGCAAGATTTGCTCTCATTGTGCCAGGGGATCCAGAACACTTAGGACAACACTAAATGAAATCCTCAGTTTGTGAGACCAAAGATAAAAAAACCCCAAGAGTCCTAAGACCCAAGACTCACCACTGGCAGCTGTAGGGTTAGGGGCGACTTACGTCAGCAATTGATGTGGCCTGCTCAACTTGCACCTCGGTGGAGCTGTTGATCTCCGGGTTGGTGGTGTCCAAGATTTCCACAGCAAGACTCATCAAAAGCCTGGCCCGGAAGGAGACGCCTTCACCCAGACCCTCGTTCAGCTCTTGGTGCTCATCCATCAGGGTGTAGTTCCGAGTGGAGCCATACATGTTCACCCACGCGGGGCCGAAGGTGGGCAGGAAGCCTGTAGTAGATCGGACATGCATGTCGGGAAGGGGATGTGCAAGGAGGAGGGCATGTCTTTCCCTCAGGATACAAACTCACTCATGGATTGGCCTCCCTTTGGTCTGGGTATGGCGATGCAGGCTTGAATATGCACGCGTGTGGGCATGGAGTCGCGTGACTGCAAACCATACATGGGGACAGTTTTGCAGTGGGGGCAGTGATGGGGACGGTGCAGTGCACCGCTCCAAAGACAGAAGCGAGTCTCCCATTGGGCAAGTTACTCAATGTGAGAGTCAAGTCACCCAGTTCTAGAGCCATCTTTGGTTTCACATTGGTCCTGGCCATGTGTGCTGGTGTGTTCATGTGTGCATGACTGAGGGAACCTGTCAGAGATTCATCTGTTCACAGCAATGAATTTTTTGTTCTTGGGTGTCTTTGCTTTCAAGTGGTAGACTGGAAGCTTGTGATGGGGCTTGGTTTTCAAAGAGTGCATGTCCAGTGGCCTCAGAAGATCACTGCGGTGCATCGAGGTCCCTCCAGCTGGGCACCAAGACACAGCTGTCTCCAGGGGTGGGGGAGGACCCTAGGCTATTTTGCTAACTCTCTGCCAGAGGGATGCCTCTCTACTGTGAAGGTAGCTCAGCCTGCCCCCCGCCTCAGCTTTACCTTTGTCTCCTTCGTTAGAGATCTTCCGCAAATCAATGAAATGGGTACCAATGGCCACATCATTGACTTTGTCCGAGTCTCGGATCTGGATCTTTATCCGCTTGCACAATGGGGGGAACATTTCTGTGAAGACTATTTGCTCGTTCCAGAGAGGCTCATAGCTGCTTTTTTGTATGGATGTCTTCCCCTGCCGAGTGGGAGGAGACAGATGCTTGACAAGGGTTTGAGCTCCCAAGCCATCCCTCACAACCTGAACTGCTCCCTTACTAATGACCGCTGAAACATGCGTTCTGCCTTGTGACTCTCCTCTCCCATGTGACAAGCTCCTTTCCTCAACTGGAGAGTGCTGCAAACCCATCACAGTCTGCACAAGAGAGGGGGAACCTAGCAAATGAGGTGCCTTTGCCCATCTCAGCATCTACACGCCAGGACAACTGAGATCATTTCTGGCCACCTGCACAATGGCTGGTTCTGCTCGTGTTACCTCCCAGGGTCACCCTGGTACCGCACACAGCTTGCTCACCTTCTGCCCTGCAAAGACCACCTGCACGTAGGGGTCTACCAGGTCCTTGTTCTCTCCAATGAGCGCCTTCTTCACGTTGGCCATGATGCTGGTGTTCATACGGGGCAGTCCCTCTGCTCGATAGATCTTGATGTAGAAACGAGCCCACTGCCTCTCCGGAGGGACCCCATCTGGGAGGAGGAGGTTCCTGCAACATCAACAGATGGGGTTGGGAGGTTTGCCAGGAGAGGCTTACCAAAGAGGGAGAAGCTGCCCCACTTTCTGAGCACAGGCTCTGCGGAGGTGGAAGGGTGACCACTTCTGCAGCCGTAGACATTATTGTTGTCCTGTTTCTGCCCATCCTCCCTTTTGGGGGAGGAGAGCAGTGGTTTTGTAAGCAAAAACGTAGAGGAGCCCCTTGAAGTGCTGCTGGGACAATTCCACTAAAGCTATATAATCATTATCATCAGTGGAGTCTAGAGGACAATTAAACTCGGCCTAATTCCACACTGATGAGGCCGCACCACGAATGCTGGGTTCAATTTTGGGCCCCTCACTACAAGAAAGACGTTGTGTTGCTGGAACATGTCCAGAGGAGAGCCACAAAGCTG
>NW_009258482.1:159730-164937 GCF_000687185.1 Egretta garzetta | reverse complement strand
GAGGGCCAGGGTTTGGGGGTGGGATGGCAGGGGTAGGGGAACGCTTGGGCTGGGGGAGCTTGAAGGGCTTTGCCAACCCAAACCATTCCATGATTCTACTTTAGACACCTAAAGCAGGCCAGCTGAAGGGGATGTCAGAAGAGCCTTTTTTCTTTATCAGTGCACAAGGGGAGCTGGGGTGATTATTCTGGGGGGAGACTTGAACTCCACCAAATTGGTTTTCTTGGCATATTTGGCTTTCCTCTTCTGGGGGAAGAAATGAGAGCCGTGGGGGATGCTGCGAACAAAGCAATTTCTAGAGAAACTGCTGGAGTTGTCCATGAAAAAGTGGGATAATATCACCACTACAGCATGGAGTGATAACCCAAAATAGTTCAAGTATTGCCTTGAGCCCCCGGGTCCCCAGCAAGTCAAGAGAGCTGCACTGGTATTTTGCTACTAGTCTGGGTTTCTGAGAAGCTGAGAGGTAGACATAAAAGCCTGTAGTAGCACTTGGAGATATTTAATTAGCCTGAAATGTTTTGGGGCTGGAACTAGGTTTTAAACTCTCCTGATTTTTCTTCCATGGCCTTTTAGATGCTTTGGGGGGTCAAAGAGCTCACCCACACAGCCTGGGAAACCTCATCCAGACCTCCCTGCTCTGCCCTGACCGTGAGTGATGAGACCCTATCCCATCCCATCCCACCCCATCCCACCCCATCCACAACAGGAGCATTAGGTGAACAGTGGGGACATCAGGTTGGTTGACATCAGGCTGGCGTTGGCGTAGAGAACTCAACAGCCAGCAGATGGTCTGACCTGATGGAAATGATTGGTCTGTACTTGGTATGACCTGGATTTGCACCGGTAATCTGCCACATGTTCTCTCTTTTCAGCAACTTGTTTGGTCCCTCTGCTTTCATTGCACGTGGTGAGTATGGGCACGCAAAGGGCTATCGGCCTCATCCAGAAGGGATGCTGTCCTCATTGCACAGTCCAAGGTTAAAGGGAAGAAAAGTCATCCCCAAGCAAGGCTGGCTCTGCAGATCCTTACCCTTCAATATCATCCTCGTCTGTCTCATTGGCTTTGTGTGGCGTCTTGATGTTGTCCCCTTTCCCGACCACGGCGATGTCACACTTCAGGTAACCTTTGAGCCCTGCGGTGAGATCCTCAGGGTCGGAAAGGATGGCCCATTTGTGGTAAAACTGGTGCTCTGGAAGCCAGGGGACAAAACAGTCATTTATTAGAATGAGACACAGCACTTACCACGAGGACTGGAAATCCAGGAGACATCTTCAGGTGTGAGGAATTCAGACTGAACCTCCTGAAAAATTCATTAGGAAGATGTGTCTCACGTTGGAGACTGAGAAGCAATGGGATGAACTGTCTGAAGGGGGGATGGAGTCTCCATCACACAAAGTCCCCATCCCTGGAGGTATTCGCCATTCCTGTAGGGATTTAAAAGCTGGGCAGACGAGGTGCTTAGGGACAGGGTTTAGTGGTGGGATGGCAGGGGTAGGGGAACGGTTGGACTTGATGATCTTAAAGGGCTTTTCCAACCTAAACCATTCTATGCTTTTAAGTCTTTAAGGTCTCAGGTCCCTTTTGGATGGTGTTAGAAAGACTTCATCCTTCTGTGGAGCAGGGAACCAGACTGGATGCTCCCTCAAGGTCCCCCCAGCATCATCTGCTGAGCCCCCCTGAAGCGCAGACTTTGGAGGCTTCATTTACATCTTGGCTTGCAGGCTTATTTCTCAAGGCAGAGTGCAGCAAGAGGCATGACAGAGGAGCAAGGAAACAACCCCGCAGTGATTTTGGAGGGATCTTTTCCGGAGGGGTGTTGTGTGTTCAGCTCTGGCACGCTGTGAGCTCCAGGCCCTCAAAGGGGCATTGCTGTTCAGTGAGCAACACGACAGCAGCTCTAATCAACCTCTCTTTTCCATTGCCCACCAGGTATCTTCGTTTCTTGGTTTAAATGCCAGCCGCGGAGGGCAAGACCCATCCCATGACCTTCAGCTATCTGGAAGGTCAACATCTTGCCTAAGCAAGTTGCCTTGGGCCTCCTTCCTCAGTAGGTCAGTGATAGAGCCCAGCACACCCAGAGGGCATCTCAGCCTCTGGCTCAACACCTTGTTTCAGGGTGGGATGTACAACCATCTCTGGAGATGCTGAGCTCTCTCTCCTGACCACAGAGGGAGCCCGGGTAACTTGCTTATATCCAGGGTACTAAAGTGAAGTTAGATAAGCATCACCCAAGGAAACTGGCACCTGCCCGGCTACCCAACAAGGACATTTATTCAATGGTGCTGGTAGGCATGTAGGACTGGTTGCAACCAGCTTTTACATACCAGGCTGAGTATAAACAGTTCCAACATCCATCTTGAAGGAGCCTACCAAAGTCCCACTGCGCAGGAGGTTTTTTGAGTGGATCACCTGGAAATCGAGAGAGGAAAACACGTCAGACTTTTTGTTTTCCAAGCTCTGGGAGCTGTAAGGCTCTTCCCAGAGGTGCTCGGTGTCAGATAGGAAAGGAGCTGATGCATTGTCCTTGGTCTGTGCAGGACCTTCGTCTGTATAAGGACACTACAAGGCATGGTGGGGTTGGCAGCTCTTGCTTAGCAGTCTTGCAAGCACGTGTGCTTGGATTGAAGAGGAAAAAAAATGCCAAGAAATTAATCTTTGAAACAAGATGTGGTTTTCCAGCCACTATGGTGACAAACACTGCGACATTTACCTGAAGGCAGAGTCTTTAGGACGCTCAAAATCTATGCTCTAATTTCCTTTGTGGGAGAAATGGCACAGCCGGTCTGTGCAAGGATAGATATAGATGCTCCTAAATAGCGTGCTTTGGTCAGTGAATGTGCAAAGCTCGTTCATCGCCCTCCTCCATGGCTGTGGGGAGGGCTGCAGACCCCACTTTGCTCTCAGCATCTGCAGTCCTGAATTTCCACAATAGCTCTGCCAGTCTCACGCCTCGGGAAATTCTCTGGCAGGCTCAGGAAGGTTTTGCTTCTCCCCAAGCCTGAACACATCCTGAGGTTTAATCCAGAGATTGGCCGTGGAGGGAGATAGCAAATCATAGAATTACAGAATCCCAGGTTGGAAGGGACCTCAAGGACCATCTGGTCCAACCTTTCCAGGCAAGAGCACAGTCCAAGACCAGGTTGAATGGGGCTGTGAGCAACCTGATCTAGTTAACAGTGTCCCTGTTCACTGCAGGGGGGTTGGACTAGATGACCTCTAGGGGTCCCTTCCAACCCAAAACATTCTATGATTCTATGATTCTAGTCAAGATGGCCCAGCACCCTGTCCAGCTGAGCCTTGACAGTCTCCAATGTGGAGGAGTCACCGCCTCCCCTGGGGAGATTATCCCAACGTGTGACTGTTCTCATAGGGAAAACTTTCCCTCTCCTGTCCAGTGGGAATCTCCCCCAGAGCAACTTGTGTCCATGCCCCCTTGTCCTCTCCATGGGACTGCCTGTGATAAGGGAGTCTCCATCTTCCTTGTAGCCACCCCTTAGGCACTGGGATGTGGGGATGAGATCCCCTCGGAGCCTCCTTTGCTCCAGGCTGAACAAACCCAGCTCTCCCAGCCCATCCCCATCTGGCTGAGAGAGGTTTCCCAGCCCTTGGATCCCCTTGGTGGCCCCTCCACCTTGCCCGCATCTCTTTTGTATAGAATGCAGGGGTGGAGCTGTGCAGCCCCAGCAATGAAGGTCAGCGACAGAAAGAGGGACTGGGGGTCTGCAAAAAAGGTTAGGCTTGTAGGACCGAACACCTCGGCTCCTGTTGGGGGGGGTCCTCATGACAAGGACCTTGTATCCATCCCCAGTGCATAGGCAAAATGGGCTGGTTTCTTCCAAAGCCCCATGGAAAGGACAATGCAACCATGCTCACTTACGGACAGCTTGATGATCTTGTCGAACATGACATCTGGGGGCACGTGGAAATCAAAGACGAAGTACTGAAAGGGAAAGAACAGTTGTGAAGGCTGGAGAGCCAGGATGGGTCCTTTTGGACTGAAAGACAGTATTATGGTTTGTGCTCCAGCTGGAGGAGCTGTGACTGCCTGGAGGAGCATCCCGGAGCACACATCATGGCAGGGACGGATCCATGTGACCCCTGACACTGCCAACCTCTGCAGTCTGAGGAACTAGAAGGAAGCCCTAACTTCTTGGAAAAACTGAGAGTGATTTAGCACAGATCAGGTGAGGCCACTTTTTCCCATTTTGCAAAATACCAGAGGGCAAAGGCTTCGTTTCTCCTTCTGCGTGGTTTGAGATTTCAACTTATTCTGACAAGAGGTGACAGAACAACAACAAAAAAAGAAAAAACCCAAATGACAAGAAATTACATTTAACTGACGAACAGCAACGTAGACCGCGAGGAGCGGGTAGCCGTGAGCATCACCAGAAAACAGACCCACCTCATTGTAGTAAGGGCAGTTGGTCGACTCCTTCATGGACGTGTATTTCTTTTCCTCTCCAACCTCCACGCAGACCACGGGGTCCATGTTGAGCCCAACCAGCTGCCGGGCCTCGATGATGGTGATGCTGACCTGGGGAGAGGGATTCATGCACCTTCATCTCCTGAGAGCAGCACTGATGCCGCCCGCTGCCTTAACCCCTGTCTCCCCACCTCTTGGTTTTGAGGCATTTTCAGTGCAATGGTGGCAGCTCTGGGGTCTACTGGTCACACCAAAGACACCAGGCTGCTCGGAGAATCCTGAGCAAGCTGCAACACAGTGTGGGAGGCAGGAGACTTTGGGCATCCCTGTGCTTCAGCCTCAGAGCATGGGTGGCTTCGCGTGAGGTGTAAAGTCAAATGGATTTAGCTAAGCTATAGGAGTGGAGGTATATAGTAAATAACTTGAGACCGCAGCTGACTCCTCTTGCTTCTGCTAGAAAACACACAGGGTTGTCGTTGGACTTGGTGATCATTGCAGGTCCCTTCCAACTGAAATATTCTATTCCACTCTATTCTGCTCTACTCTTTATTATTTCTGGAGTATTCCCCACCATTTCCTGGTCCAACCCTCCCATATGCATGCACGTACACATGCCATTTTATTTAAGCTATGTGGTGTATGAAAAATAAACTGCTTTCAATAGAATATGAGCAAGTCATCTGTATGAAACAATTCACAGAATCCCAGCATGGCTGGGGCTGGCAGGGCCCTCCGGAGCTCACCCAGTGCCACCCCCCTGCCCAAGCAGGCTCACCCAGA
>NW_009258482.1:158275-159591 GCF_000687185.1 Egretta garzetta | reverse complement strand
CAGGTTGTGCCCATGGCCCCTTGTCCTGGCGCTGGGCACCACTGGGAAGAATCTGGCTCCGTCCTCATGACCCCCACCCTTGGGATATTTGTAGGTGGTGATGAAACCCCCTCTCAGCCTTCTCTTCTCCAGGCTGAACAAGCCCAGCTCCCTCAGCCTTTCCTCCTAGGGGAGATGCTCCAGTCCCCCCATCATCCTTGTTGCCCTCCTCTGGACTCTCTCCAGGAGTTCCTCATCCTTCTTGAACTAGGGAGCCCAGAACTGGACCCAGAGCTGCAGGTGGGGTCTCACTGGGGCAGAGCAGAGGGGGAGGAGAACCTCCCTCCTGCATGTATTTATGATGCAGAAGTCTGTCTTTCACAGTTCAATCCACCTTGTGATATTAATTTAATATCAGGTGTTTAGATCATACCTAAACTCCTTCTGTGCAATATTAAATTCCTATTAGGAATTCCTACTTGGGTTATACCTAAATTTCTTAATTTAACAGAAACCCGTAAGGTGTAATTTCATGTAGGTACCAAACCTTTTCAGTTCCCAGCAGCCATTTTTGGAGTCATCTCTTTAAAGTCTGTCACCAGCTGGTGATGGGACATGTGGCCTCCAGGGTTCCAAGCACAGTGAATTTGGGTATCATTTAAAATTACTACTTTAAAATAATGTGAGCTCTCAGTCCTGGCTCCCTTGAAGCCCAAGGGCTGAGCTGACCTACACGTGCCTTTACACATGCCTTCTCTAGCGACTATTAATTAGTTTTATGTAACTTGGACTCAGCTTTATCTTAAATCATAGAATAATGGAAACCAGAAATCTATTAAAAATTAAACTGTTATCTTGGTGGGTAAATTGGGGGAAATTTCATTTTGGTAACGTACCAAGAGGCTTGACTTCCAACAGGTCTCTTTAAAAGAGGCTCAGGTTCTAGTAAATGGATAATTGCCAAAGGAGAGCAGACGTACGGAGGTCAGCCAGGCACGCGCCTTCTTCATGGACCAGCCCAGTGCTGCAAAGCCTGCTACACCCCAGAAATCAGCCATTCCCCACTAACACCCGCCTTGTCGTCCTCCTGTTTGCACTGCCCAAATAACTGGACCTTGCGTTCCATCTGCCCCTCTGTTGTAATTTGTTTTGCGCCTTCCCCCTCCTCTTTATCTTCTTTATGTTCCCCCTCCAAACCAAGCACACTCATTCCCTGCAAGCCTCCCAGTTTGGTCTGCAGTGGATGCCACAAATGTTCTGTGGTAGATCTCCAACAAAAATCATTATTTTTTGAGACATCCCCAGGAACGTGTTGCTGTGCTGAGAGGCGAGGACAT
>NW_009258482.1:156194-158154 GCF_000687185.1 Egretta garzetta | reverse complement strand
TGGTTCTTCTAACTCTAGATAAAGAGGCAGGACCGGAGCAGCGCTGAGCAGGACAAGGGCAGCCATGGACCAGCCCAGCCGAGGAAATCCAGCGGGCAACCAACTGCCAGCCAGGGCTCACCAGTCTCGAGCGCTGACCAGCACACGGAAAGCTCTTAGGGAGTAAGAGGAGTGTACTGGGGACAGCCCGCTTCAGTCACAGGTTAATCTGGGCTTCGTACGATGGAGAGCAAGACCAGTTAATGACTTCATCTCCAGCTCACATAATCATAGAATCAATCACAGAATCCTAGAATGGTTTGGGGGGGAAGGGACCCCCAGAGCCCACCCAGCCCAACCCCCCTGCAGGAGCAGGGACACCTTGAACCACATCAGGTCGCTCACAGCCCCGGCCAACCTGGCCTGGAATGGTCCCAGGGATGGGGCCTCCACCCCCTCTCTGGGCAACCCCTGCCAGGGTTTCACCACCCTCACTGGAAAGAATTTCTTCCTTAGATCCAGTCTAAACCTCCCCTGCTTCAGTTTAAAGCCATCCCCCCTTGTCCTGTCACAGCTGGCCCTACTCGACCATTTAAATGCCAGCTCTTGGGAAGCTGTGCTTTGGGAGCGTGGTGTGTTGAAACTCCTCATGAACTTATCATGGAATCGTTTAGGTCGGAAAAGACCTTTGAGATCATCAAGTCCAACCACTGTTCCCTGCAAAATGGTATGTGTGTCTTCCCCCCACCCCCTGGGTTGTGACCCCCCATGAGCTGAGGTTGGGGGCACAACGGTGTCACCTACCTGGTAATCCATGGGCCTCCCAGCGCTCGGCTCCATTTTGATGTCCGGCTTGGACCTTTGGAGGGGCAGAAGAAACCCTGAGTCAAAACGCCGAGGGCCGTGCTGCGAGCTGCGCCGGAGCATTGGCAGGGGCGCCCCCCCCAGCCCCCACCCTCTCTGAATCCAGGGAACATAACCCCTGGGGGCTGAGAACCACCACCGGACGTCGGTGCTCTTTGCAGCAGGCCAGGAGTTTCCAAAAAAGCCACCAGCTGCATGGGGCAATGTGATTTCCAGCATGCCCCATCTCGGGGGCCACGTGGCTGTGGGGTGTCTGCCAGCGTGCCCTCGCCTCCCGGCGGGCCCCCCTCACCTCTTATTCGAGACATTGGTGGTGACGGCTGTGACGGAGGCCAGGGAGATGGTGTCTGGCTCCAGTCCACACCCCTGCCTCATGGCTTTTCGGTCCAGGTCTTCCGCCTCCAAAACAGCGGGTTCGTCTGCATAAAGGAGACAAAAGAACGTCTCTGATTGCTTCTACTCGCTGAATAATTAAAGGCGAAGAGAAAAGGCAATCAATACGCCCTGACAATACCTGACAATACCAAGAGCAGTGGTCACCAGGTCAGGACTCAGGCGACCTGGTCTAAAAAGGGATTAAAAAAAGAGGCACGGCCTCCCGCGACACATCATCCCACCTGGGCAGCATGCCTGTACCCGCTTTTGTGAAGGCAAAAAGAAAACTGAAAACGCCAAGCCCTCCAGACTTTAAGGGGTGAAAGACCATTTGAATCATGAAATCATCTAGGTTGGAAAAGACCTTTAAGATCATCAAGTCAAGCGCTGGAGCTCTACCAGAGGAGCCGTTGCAAAGACAGCCAACCGCCTGGTTTTGGGGTAGGGAGGTCTGAAAAAACAGGAGAAAGGGGCCATTTCCCAAGGATTAAAATGGGGACCCCAGACCCCACCGGCACCGAGACAGACCTGCGTTGTCCACCGGCCAGCGTTTCTGTTGGAAGAAACTGCTGAGATATTCCTCTCCTGTGCACAACCCGTGTGCATGCTGTGCCTGCCCCTCCTGCCTTTGCTCTGGTCACGAAATGACCACAAAGCAGCAATGATTTCTTTTTTTTTCTGTTGGGCCAAACCTACCAGTATAGCTGTTGGGTCACTGGTTTGCTTTGGAGGCACAGCCACA
>NW_009258482.1:153917-155735 GCF_000687185.1 Egretta garzetta | reverse complement strand
GCCAGCGGGCCCTCGCCTCCCGGCGGGCCCCCCTCACCTCTTATTCGAGACATTGGTGGTGACGGCTGTGACGGAGGCCAGGGAGATGGTGTCTGGCTCCAGTCCACACCCCTGCCTCATGGCTTTTCGGTCCAGGTCTTCCGCCTCCAAAACAGCGGGTTCGTCTGCATAAAGGAGACAAAAGAACATCTCTGATTGCTTCTACTCACTGAATAATTAAAGGCGAAGAGAAAAGGCAATCAATACGCCCTGACAATACCTGACAATACCAAGAGCAGTGGTCACCAGGTCAGGACTCAGGCGACCTGGTCTAAAAAGGGATTAAAGAAAGAGGCACGGCCTCCCGCGACACATCATCCCACCTGGGCAGCATGCCTGTACCCGCTTTTGTGAAGGCAAAAAGAAAACTGAAAACGCCAAGCCCTCCAGACTTTAAGGGGTGATGGACTATTTGAATCATAAAATCATCTAGGTTGGAAAAGACCTTTAAGATCATCAAGTCAAGCGCTGGAGCTCTACCAGAGGAGCCGTTGCAAAGACAGCCAACCGCCTGGTTTTGGGGTAGGGAGGTCTGAAAAAACAGGAGAAAGGGGCCATTTCCCAAGGATTAAAATGGCTGCAGGGAGAGTCAGGACCCCAGACCCCACCGGCACCGAGACAGACCTGCGTTGTCCACCGGCCAGCGTTTCTGTTGGAAGAAACTGCTGAGATATTCCTCTCCTGTGCACAACCCGTGTGCATGCTGTGCCTGCCCCTCCTGCCTTTGCTCTGGTCACGAAATGACCACAAAGCAGCAATGATTTCTTTTTTTTTCTGTTGGGCCAAACCTACCAGTATAGCTGTTGGGTCACTGGTTTGCTTTGGAGGCACAGCCACATGCATCCACACGTACAGCACAGATGCTGCTCCGGGAAACGTGGGTCACTGGTTTGCTTTGGAGGCACAGCCACACGCATCCACACGCACAGATGGCTGCTCCGGGAAACAGGTCCCCTGGCTCTTTACTAACCTAGGGAGGCTCCAGGAGATCGGCATGCTCCAGGAGACCAGAAACCTGGTTCTTCATCACAGCCTGGCCTGGTTTTGTGAGATAATGTGGGCTTCAGCTGAAGCAAGGGAGGTCTAGGCTGGGTGGTAAAAGCTCTCCATGGGGATGGAAGTGAGACACGCTGCTGCAGGTTGGGTGGGGAAGACCTCAACTCAACTGGGAGTTACTGAGATAGAGTCACGCCAGGCGGGAAGGACCTCAGGGTGGGTGGGCAGACTCCCACCTCACCAGCTTGGTATTTGGTGATTCAGTGGGTCGGTCTGGCCCCAGCAGGACCAGTGGTCGGCATGGGAGGAAAGCAGACCATGGCACGAGAGGGACGCTGGCTGGGCCAACAGGCGGAGGGTGCAGCATCCACCCCATCCCATCACCAGCTGGTAGACCAAGGGTAGGAATCACAACCGGGACAGCACTGAGGCAGAAAGAGGAGCCTGGTGTTAGGAGAGCAGAGCCCTGGTGAGGTGTGTGGAAGCCAGAGGCACCTGGGGAAGGTGGAAGCAGCAGCCCCACGGCTGCGCAGCACCAACCGCACCACACGATATAGCAGCTGCCCTGCAGCCGTTCCCTGCCCACGGGTAAATCCCCATCTCTGAAGGGCTCTACTGTCTGCTAGCACAGCCTTTGCACCCCAGCTGCCTTCCCCGGGGTCTTGCGTGAAGCTTTAACCATGAGATAAACCCGGAGGAGGCTGAGGGGAGCCCTCATCACTCCCTACAACTGCCTGAGAGGAGGGGGGAGCCGGGGGGGTCGGGCTCTGCTCCCAGGGAAGG
>NW_009258482.1:151037-153874 GCF_000687185.1 Egretta garzetta | reverse complement strand
GAGGGCCAGGGTTTGGGGGTGGGATGGCAGGGGTAGGGGAGCGGTTGGGCTGGGGGAGCTTAAAGGGCTTTCCCAACCTAAACCATTCTGGGATTCTATGGGGAGAGGCCACCCAGGTTTCCATGCCTTCCCACAGGCTGCCAATCCCTCTACCTACCCTGGTGTCCCAGGCCAAATTCCCCTTTTCCCATCCTCAAACCTGGCTGAAAAACAGTGGGGATTTGCCCAGGAACACTGCCTAAAGCAATGCTTTGCCCTTGCCTGCAAACACGCATTCCCCCATTCCTTTGCCACGGAAACCCAACCCTTTGGTTGGGAATGGAAACAACAACGAATTTCCGACTGCTGACCCTCCAGAGAGGCGCCCCAATTTCAGCGGTGCTGAGCCGGGGGATGGGCCGCCCTGCAGCAGCTGAGCCCTTCGTTTCGCTGCTGCTGCACCGTGCACCCAGCAAGGTGCATGGGTTAAATCCTGCTTCACATTATCACATTTGCAAATCATCCCTGAAACCATGCTGGAAGCTGCTCGTGGGACTCCCGGGTCCTGCTACAGTCGCACAAGGTGGGTGATACCTGGCCAAGTCTTTGGTGGGAGCCTCTCCACACCAGTTCCCACTTCCCTTTTCCCCATGGAGCTCCGCTCCTCAGCACCCCATGTCCCTTCTCTAACCCCCAAGGTACCGACCGGCTGTGCCTGACGTGAGCCACTTTGGGGATGGACTTGTTAGCAGGGTCTGCAGCGCCAGGACAAGGGCTGATGGCTTTGAACTGAAAGAGGGGAGATCCAGGCGGGATAGGAGGGAGAAATTGTTTGTGCTGAGGGGGGGAGACCCTGGCCCAGGTTGCCCAGAGCGGTGGTGGCTGCCCTTTTTTTTTCCAGGGCAGGTTGGACGGGGCTGGGAGCAACCGGCTCCGGTTGGAGATGTCCCTGCTGATGGCAGGGGTTGGGCTGGGTGAGCTGGAATGCTCCCTTCTCACCCAAACCGCCCCGCGATTCCGTGGGCTCTCTCAGGTGCTTTCCTGGGATGCAGAGGACAGCCAAAAAGCAGCAGGGGAGCAGGGAACAACCTCCTCCCGGGAACGACGTACCTTGTTTCCGATGGTCATCCTTCGACGGACGCGTCTTGCCGAGCTTCATGGCTGAAAAAACTCCTTTCCCAGCTCTGGAAGAAGAGGGGGAGAAAACCCCCCAACCCCAGTTACTGCATTTCTGGTGCTGTTCTCAGGGAGCTGGGGGGGGGACGGGAGCCTTTCCTGGCTCAGAAGCAAGAGAGGAGCTATCGGCTGAAAGACCAAGCTGGGCAGAGCGAGGGTCGCAGCGAAATGCGCTGCCTTGGAGGCTTGGGTCTCTTTTTTTGTTTTGTTTTGTTTTGTTTTTTTTTCCCCAGGGAATGCCTCACCTTGGGATAACGCACGAGGCTGGAGCACAGCATAGGCAGCCAACAAACTCTTCCCCCCCCTCCCGTCTCTGCTGCTCGCCCCCACTGTGCCGATCCCCCATCTCTCCCCACCCCTTTGTGCAGTGTTTCCCCAGCTACCTAAAACCGTTTGCTAAAAATTAAAACACTCAACCACCTCCCCCAGCGCCTCACTGGGAAAAATCAAGGATTTCTTTGGCCGGAGTGCGCAGATCCCAAGCTTTGCCAGCCTCCCGCTGCAGCCACGCGATTTTTCCCCTTCCAGCGCCGTCAACGCCAGCATGGGCTCAGCCTTCGCTCCCCGCCCGCAATCTGGGCTGGGGTCAAGGTTCCCTTGGGGCAGTTTGGGCTGGACTGGCTGATAAAATAACCGTTGGCAAAGGGCTGGCCAGTGGCTTTCTAAAAAGACCCATCATTTCAAGGCGGGTTGAAGAAGCAGAACTTCCAGCTCCAAAGGCTTCGGTGGGACGAGGGCTGGTTACACCAACTCTGACGCCAGCCTGCGCAACCACAGGCACTTTGGGAGTCCGGACTCCTACGCGGCTTCAACGTAGAGGTAGAGCAAATAGATAAAAATACAGCAAATATATAAAAACACAGCAAATATAGGGTGGTGAAACCCTGTCAGGGGTTGCCCAGAGAGGGGGTGGAGGCCCCATCCCTGGGACCATTCCAGGCCAGGTTGGCCGGGGCTGTGAGCAACCTGATGTGGTTCAAGGTGTCCCTGCTCCTGCAGGGGGGTTGGGCTGGGTGACCTCTGGGGGTCCCTTCCCACCCAAAACATTCTATGATAAATCTCCCAGCTCTGGGGCTGGTGGGGCTCTTTTTTTCTCCATTCTAAAGACATTAATTGGAAAGACCGGAATGCCAAGTAGCGGACCCTGGAGGGGGCAGTGCCTCGCTGGGAGCCCTGTGTCTGCTGGATTCCCCGCACTCGGAGCAGGAGAGCGGTCCCAGAGCAGGGCTTGGCAGCCTGAGCGGTTATAGCATTTGCTCGTTAAAAAACATGAGTTTGCCAATAGCTTAAGGGTGTTACTGCACCCACAGAGCCTGGAAGCAGACATTCCCTGGCAGGGTTACAGACGGGGAGACCGAGCCCTCATCTTTCCTCCTCCCATCCATTGCAAAGCTGCCCTTCTGCTGAGGATGCCCCACATTAATCCCAGCTCCCAGAGCCTGCCTTGAGGCCCGAGCGGTGCTTTAGTCGCAATTAACCCTCAGCTATAAATAGTGCCCGGATCTCCTGGTGGCCTTCTGCCCCGACTGAATTCCCCCCTCCCTTGCTGAATACATTCTCCTCCCATTCTCCCGCATTTTCTTCTCTTTTTCTTGGGCTCCCTCAGCAACCTGCAAGCTTCCAGCTGTGATTTAAGACAGCAAATGCATCAGGCTGGCTGCAAGGCCAGGAATTCTGCAAAA
>NW_009258482.1:150644-151013 GCF_000687185.1 Egretta garzetta | reverse complement strand
GCTTCATCCTTTGGCCCCTGCCAGATGTGATCGAAGCTGAGAGTGAGGGATCCTGCAGCACATCCCGATCCTGCAGCACATCCCGATCCTGCGGCGCCCAGGGCTGGTGCTGAGCCCTGGCTCCCCTGCCCTGGCAGCCAGCTTTGGCGGGGAGGGGAGGTCCAGGTGGGAGGGGAGGTTCCCCCTCGCTTCCAAGCTCACCTAGGAATGTGTCCATCAAACCTGCAAGGTTTCTGCAAAGAGCAACGCTTTGGGGTAATGGGAATTTTCCAATAAAAAGAAAAAAATCCCCGTGGGCTTTCCTGCCCCTGACTCTGGGGGCAGGCACGGGCCCTTGCCCTTGAGGCTCTCCCCAGCAAATTGCTCCAT